>NW_015159712.1:484906-539996 GCF_001447785.1 Gekko japonicus
TGGTGTTGCCACAGAGCCGTTGCACTGTGATTTCTGTGGTGCAGGCTGTGGCCATGGCCATGATATGGGATTTCATGGTATGTTTGGGGTGTCCCAACACAAAAACCCCAAACATCCATGAGGATCCATGCTTCAGAATCATGTTTTTGCACATGGTGTTGTCACGAAGCCCGGGACCCATTAATACTGTGGTGTAAGTAGTGGCCATGGCCATGGTATGGGATTTAATGATATCTTTGGGGTGTCCCAACACAAAATTGCAAAGCATTCATGAGGATCCATGCTCCAGAACCATATTTTGGCTTCATGGTGTCACAATGATGTCGTGGACATGTGATTTCTGTGATGCATTCTGTGGCCATTGGCAAGGTATGTAATTTAATGGTGATGTTGGGGTGACCCAACACAAAAACCTTGAGGATCTATGAGGATCCGTGCTTTGGAATCATGTTTTTGCAGCATTGTGTTGCCACAAAGCAGTGGCAACATGAATTCTATTGTGCAGCCTGTGGCCATGGACATGATATGGGATTTAATGGTATGTTCTGGGATGTCCCAACACAAAATCCCCAAGGATCCATAAGGATCCGTGCTTTAGAATCATGTTTTTGCAGAATGGATTCACCACGAAGCTGTGGATCTGTGATTTTTGTGGTGCAAGTTGTGGCCGTGGATGTGCTATGTGATTTCATGGTGTGTTTGGGGTGACCCAATTGAAAAACCGTGAGGATTCACGAGGATCCGTGCTTTGGAACCATGTTTTTGTAGAATGGGGTCGCCATGGAGCAGTGGACATATGATTTCTGTGGTGCATTCTGTGGCCATGGAAAAGGCATATTATTATTTGATGGTGATGTTGGGGTGACACAATGCAAAAAATCATACGGATCCATGACGATCCATGCCTCAGAACCATGTTTTTGCAGCATGGTGTTGCCATAGAGCTGTGGCACCATGATTTCTGTGGTGCGGGCTGTGGCCATGGGCATGATATCGGATTTAATGGTATGTTTGGGGTGTCCCAACACAAAAAACCCAAGCATCCATGAGGATCCGTGCTTCAGAATCATGTTTTTACAGAATGGTGTCACCACAAAGCCGTGGATCTGCGATTTTTGTGGTGCAAGCTGTGGCCGTGGACATGTTATGTGATTTGATGGTGTGTTTCGAGTGACCCAGTTGAAAAACCCTGAGGATCCATGAAGATCCGTGCTTTGGAACCATGTTTTTGTAGTTTTGTGGAGCCATGAATTCATGGGGGCATGATTTTTGGAGTGCTGCCATTAGTCTAAGACATGGTCTACAGTATGATGTAGGTTTTATTTCATTCCACCGTAGAAATCATATGAATTCATGAGGATCCGTCCTTTGGAATCATGTTTTTGTGCTGCTGTGGTGCCACGAATCTCTGGGTGCGTGATTTTTGTGGTGCCCCTTGTAGACTAACACATGGCCTACAATATGATGGTGGTTTTATTTCGTTTCAGTGTAAAAATCATATGAATTCATGAGGATCCATTTAGATCCGACTTTTACCCAGATCGAAGAAACAGAGGTTTGCTCATAACGCAATCAACCCGTCTTTTGAAAGTCCCACAGGATTCTTGTTTTTAAAAGTGAGTCATACCTTAAGGGACGCACCCCTAGGAACATGACCATGAAAGGCAGAACATTGTCTCCTGTATTTGTTTCTCCCATGAACCTAGAGGAAGGACAGCCAGAGTTTAGCTGGAGCGTTCAAATGTTGCTGCCTAGGTTTTCCGGAGATCCCAGCCTCTCTCCTCTTTCAGGTCCAGTTTTCCCACCGAGGGCTGCAGGGCTGCCCGATCTCGCTCTCTGTGTTCCATTTGTCAGTACTCCTCTCTCCTTCACGCAGTTGCCTGCTCGATTGGTTCGGCGCTCGTTCGCGGCGCTCGGGACTCTGCTGCTAGTGCCTGCCTCGGCTGATTGGTGCTCGACTAGTCACCCTGGCCTTGGTAGTAACTCGGAGCGGCAGCGGCGGTGGAGGCTGCAGTGAGAGAAGGAGGTGGCGGCGGCGATTGCCGTCGGGTTTGGGGTGGCTTTTCAGGACTGGGTCCGGATCAGTTCGGCACCCGTTACCTCGCCGCGCCCTCCTCCGGTCCTATCCTGAACCGAGTGTGCCAGGCCTCGGTCATTCCCTGCCCCAGGTAGGCTCCAGGCCTAGAGGCTCTGGGCCTGGTTCTTTTCTGGGGGTTCCCAGGCTCTTTTCAGCTATCTGGGAAGATGCGGCAGCTGCCCGGGTGGGTGGGGTAGTAGGCAGACCGGAAGGGAGTCGGGGAGCCCGTGTGGAGGGGTGACTCGCGTGGATTGGTGGCGATCGGGGTCAGCCCTGCGTCTAGTCTCTCCACCCCGCCCTTCTCACGAGTAGGTTTGCTTGGTTGCCACATCCACTCCCTCCTGTTTTGTCAGAATTCAGGATCAATTGTCTGTCTTCTTGGGACATGGAGGGAGAGGATCCAAGGCTCACCCAATGGTGCTTCCAGGGCCATCAGTTCTAGTCTGAATATGAGGAAGGGCTTGTTTGGTTTTGCTTCTTCTGCCAGCTGTGTTATTTTAACTCCTTTTAGCATACAGTGAGTTGCTTGAAGATCTTTTCTCTCTTTCTTCCCCGTTTCGTTCCTGATTTCCTCTATGTGAGCAGACAGATGATCTGCTCAGGTAACACGCTGGCCCAAAATGCAGTTAGAGGTATTTTCACAGGAAGGGAGTTTAGTCATATTCTGGTTGAATGAAGCAAGTTTTCTCAGGTACCTCTGATATTTCCCATGAGATTAAATAAGTAACTAGTTCTCCTGAATGTGTTTATGTTGGTCACTGTCAGAGAATGATAATATAATACAGCGCTAAAACAAAAGCATCTTAAAGTATGGTAGTTTACTATATGACAGCAAGCAAACCATAGTGCCCTCCTGTCATTTCCCATAATTTGCTGGTAGCACACATTTAAAAGCCTAAGTGCTTTAGTTGCTGCAAAACACTGTCTAGGCTGGCAGGTTAGTATGATACATAAGTAGGAATGATAGATATGTTTTCTTGTGTAATCTTGAGATAGCTGTCCTTATAGGATGTCATCCTTGGGGTCTTTTCAGACTATAATTTTATTGTGCAATAAATGTGAAGCTATCAGTTGTGGCCCAAATGCTTTCTCCTACCTGATGCATCTGGAACTGAGAAATAATATTCTACCAACAAAAGCTTACAATATTTTTGTGGATAGAAGGATTTGTAATAGTGTCTATTTCTGTTTTCTGTTTTTAGCATTTTCTATTAGTTATTGCATGTAGTCTTGTAAAGTGATGTCTGGAATGTGGCTGCATGAATATCATGGGTACCTATTGGTTAGTGCTTGTGACATAATTTGTTAGGAGTGATGCCCCACATAGCTTTCTATATATTTCAAAAGTTATTTCTGTTCTTTAAAAAAAATCTTCAGAGCCTGAGCATTTGTACACAGTCCCAGGCTGTCATAAGATGGCATCTGTAGACCTTTTAATATCTTTCTTCTCTGTAGTAATACCTCTGCCACTTAGTTTTTAAGGCTCTTTACTTCCCTTCTCTGGAACTGTAATAAGTGATTGTGTGAATAACTTAATAGCCTTTGTCAATTTCACTTCTCTTCACTCAATATGAAGTAAGCAAAATTGACAGAACTTCATATCACTTTTCAATTAGTGGGCATTTTTAATAATTATATCAAAACAGATACAAGCAACCTGACATTGTCTGTGCTTATAAAATGTTTGAAAAACCTGATGTTACAATTCACGTTGATCATGAGGCTATTTAAATTTTTCTTTCTCCTGTAAATTTAGTTAAGGAAACTACTTCTGAAGAAAGGTCAATGAGACAGAGTTTTGTAACCACTTCCACCTTGAGTTCCTAGTAGATCAGCCTAATGCCCTTAGGTGTCAGATATACCTAAATAATCTCTAACAAATACTTGTCCAATGTAGGTGAGTGTGTCTTTTTGGCACAAATTTCAAAGGAAGTAAATCCCATAAATATCTTTGGCGATTGTTTTTATGATTTGATTTTATACTTAGTAAATCTGCCTAAAATATCTAATTTAAATGTGCTTCTTATAGTGTATATACTCACTGCTTCTTGACCTGGCTGGGGTAAATATTTAACTTTCTGAAAATTTAATATATTTGGAGGCTGGTGGTATATTGTCCCCTTCTCAATATGTTGGTCCTTTCAGCCAATTATACAAACTCTCTAAAACAAGAAAACCGAAGAACAATTGCAGCAAGAACCTGGACATTTGGATTCAGACTACTGTTTCCACAGGCACCAAGACTTCTGCCTGCAGAGGGCAATTTTCTTGCCCCTCTCCCTGTGGCAGCCTGAAACACCCCTTTTCACCTAGAAACAAGTTTTTGGGAGGCATTTCAAGCTGTCACGCGAGGATGGTAGGTGGGAAAAACACCCTCCACTGCACATGAGTCTGGATTCTACCCTGAATGTTTCAGGCCTCAGACTGATGCTACTAACTGATATATAGTGTAAATGAGAGGCTCAATGTCGGGAGACTGCTTGACTGTGAAAGTTAGTGAACTATGAAACTATGCCATTAAGTGGACTAATTGGGACATGAATGAATAATTCATGTTGTAATAATATTAGCAGTCTCTTTCTAACACTAAGGAGCTGAAATAATGTTTTTTAATACAGTAGGTCCTCTCACCTCTGTACATGTTGGAATATGAAAATTGAAAGTTATATGATATCAAGGTTTGTCTATCAGTGGTGATGGTATATGTGATCTTATGGGAGAAACAGGCTTCAGAAGTGTAGGGACTTTTTTCAGTAAGAAAACAAGTGAGTTCTAGGAAAATGTAAAAAGGATTACGCTGTTAGGGTTAGCTTTTAATACTCTGAAATATGTTACATTACTAGGGAACTTGCTCAATTTATTGGTTTCACAAAGTTTTTTCTCAGATTGTTGTTTTTTCTTTTGACATCTTTCAGGCAAAATGTTTACATACTGTAAATCTTGGCTCAATGATGTGGTGTTAATGAAACATTTCCTTTCAAAGATATTCTATGACCTTTTTTGCCTTAGTCGCCATATTTACCAATATGAAATACCCCTCCTATACCAAAGCTTTAATTTTTTCCTTTATCTCTTCTTTAGATTGTTGTCATTCAGAAATGCACCAGTTCCAGAACCTGGTTAAGTTGTATTATCTGTGAATCAGATTTTTCTTTGTTTAGGTAAGTGGCTTTTTCTGATAAATTTCTCAGTACTGTTTATTGACCTATATGTATTATGAGTTCTAAACAAGTGGATAATCTTGTCTATAGACATTTATTTAAAACATTTATTGGTTTGAGGTAGTAATAAACATCTAGGACTAACAATGCAATGCCAAGTCTGCTGATCATATTCTGGAAGAAACAACTATCTGAATTCCTTAAAGTAATGGCTAACACAACACACAATGTGGGGGGAGATATTGATCAATAGGTGCATGGAAAACTCCAATAAGCAAGCTGTCATTTTTCTTCCTTAAACAGCTAATGACCTCAAAATTAGTCTCATGATTTCAAACCCATGGGGTGTAAACACCATGAGCCTCCTCTCCTAAACTAAAACATGGTATGGTCAGGATGTCACTCTGTAGATAACTCTGCATATGATTGCATAAGTAGAGTTGTTTGTATGTGAGTTTTTTGACCCTACAATTTGTTTATCCCTCTCCAGTCCACAAGTGATTATAGTAGGGTCAGGGAGATCCAGCACAAGGTAAACGTGGCACAGTCTGGCTCAAGCTTTATGTTCTTTACACTGTAAAAGCAATGGTGGGGAATTTAACGTTATCTGATGATCTCTGTTGGAGCCAGGTCTCCCATACCTTCCACTTCCACTAATTGTTTGATAAGGATACTGACCAGTGAATGAAATATGGATTTAATAGTCCATTGTCCCCCCCCATTGTAATGAGGCACAATTATGTCTTTTGTATTCATTTTGTTTTAAAGGGATTAATAAAATTTTACCGTTTTTCCCTGCTCTTCCTCCTAATGTCAGGAATGTACTTCCACAGCGGGAATAGCTGGATGTATCCTGAGACTAACTTGTGCCATTCTATATTGACTCTCTCAGTAAAAAATAAAAAGTCAGCCTAGACCAACAAGTCCTCCAGCTTGTGATTTGGAGGCCTTAGGGGAAAGTACATGTCTGCTCATGAGTGGTCCTGTGATTTGCTCCTTGTGAGAACACAGGCAAAGGATGGTTCTGGAGAGAGCTTCCAACATTAAACATAACTGCACTTCCTTTGATGCCAGGAACTTTGACATAGCACATGGTTGCTATCAGAGTTAGATAGAAGGAGTATTTCATTTTAGTCTTTACATCATTTTAAAGGATCTGTTTCCACTGACACCCGAAGTTATGCATAGCTAAGAAACAATTATACATAAAATTCAAGCAGCTTGATAATATGTTGTGCAAAAACAGCAAGCAATAATAAACTAGCACAGGAGATGCAAACTAAATCAGCCCACTAACAACATATTCTGGAATGACCCATATTTTCATCTGCCTGTAAACACTCAGCACAGTGGAGCACATGTAGGCTTCCATTGGGTATACAGTCCACAGGAGGTCTGGCTTCTTGATTAAATCAGCTGTGTGAAAGGAGGGACATGGAGCAGAGCCTTCCCAGCAGATCTTACATTGTATGCCTGCTGTTAGAACTATTGGTGCCTGCCTTCTGCTTACTGTTTCTTTTAATGGCTGTTCTTATTTTTGTTCTGTTATATTTTGCTTGCTCCATCTCCCCCCCCCTCTGTTGCAGCAAAATTAGATGGAAGACCAGTAGCAGATTTAAAGACTAGCAATTTATTTCAACATAAGCTTTTCATCGGAACTTGCTTCATCAGATGCAGTGTGGTTCAGTTGTGCATTCCTTGCATTAAACATTTTATTTTACAGAATTTATACCCCACCTTTCTGCCCAAATGCTTTTTACAAGGCAGTCCCATGTAGAGTGCATTGTGGTAATCTAAGCAAGATACCCTTTCCTTTCTTTCCTGAGATGGTGGTATGGAGTAGGTTGAGGGATACAAACTGAGTGATCAAAGAAGGTAAAAAACGAGTTTATAGGCAGAAAAAGAAATCTCAGGTAGTATATGGAAAAATTCAATCCCAATTGGGGAACCAGTTGACTTGGGCAAAAGACTAAGTGACACTTAAAACTCAGACACCACAGAATAGCAACACACATTCCTGGCATAATCTAAAATACGTGGTGGTTAGTCATTATTTAAATTCTCGAGACCAGTTATCCAGTGGGACACTGGGGGTTGATTTCTTCATCTAGGATCAGGTTGGGGTTGGTTGTTACGAATTTTTTGCAGATTTTTCATGCTAGCCAGTCAACACTATTGTATTGAGCCTGGTGTGACAGACTTTTGGAAAGCAGTGCCATTTTCTAGATGTTCTATCCACTTAAATGCACTAAACAGAGGTGTCAAGCTCAGTTGTTTCCATGTGTGCCATAAAATGTAATGCCAAGTACAGGTGATATAAACTTTATAAAGGACACAGGCAAACCCAACTAATGATATTATTTTTTTACTCAAAATACAAACATGCTTAAAGCATTAACATCCTTACAGTATTTCCTTATACTATCTCCTTGATGCCTGCCCTCCCATTTCTGTCACTTGTTACACATTAGCACTGGAACAGTATACAGGGACATAATGCACAGCATCTCTAGCAACAGAGGTAAGGACCAGTTGCTCGTAGGCCAGATAAGAGCCCTGGATGGGCCAGTACTAGCCTGCAGGCCATATGTTTGACACCCCTGCACTAAGATTTTTTTATTGGCTACAGTATCTTGAGGTATGGCAACACAGGGACGTCAATTTTGGATAACCGAGGAAAGGGATTGTAGGGGCAAAAAGATAGTGCAGGAACTATAGCACCTAACAAAAGCAAGTTATAAATGTCAGATGAAATTGGCACCTGAATGCACTGAATCTCCACTTGAGTAGACTGGTATTTACATAATCACTGGAGTTGTTCTGTATATAAAGGTAAAGGTTCCCTTGCTCAAAAGCCAGTCGAATCCGACTCTAGGGTTGCGGTGCTCATCTCCGTTTCAAAGCCGAAGAGCCAGCGCTGTCCAAAGACGTTTGCATGGTCATGTGGCCGGCATGACTAAACACCAAGGCGCACGGAACGCCGTTACCTTCCCACTGAAGTGGTACCTATTTATCTACTTGCAATTTTTCGCTTTCAAACTGCTAGGTTGGTAAGAGCTGGAACTAGAGATGGGCGCTCACTCCGTCAAGCGGTAGCTCAGTCTTGAACTGCTGAACTACTGACCTTCCACAGCCTGCAGTTCAGAGTCTTAACCACTTGAGCCACCGCAGCTCAAGAGTTGGTTTTTACACCCCACTTTTCTCTATCCTAAGGAGTCTCAAAGTGGCACTTACAATTGCCTTCCCTTCCTCTTGCCACAGCAGGCACCCTGTGAGGTAGGTGGGGCTGAGAGAGTTCTGAGAGAACTGTGACTGGCCCAAGGTCACCCAGCTGGCTTCATGTGGAGGAGTGGGGAATCAAACCTGGTTCTCCAGATCAGAGTCTGCCGCTCTTAACCACTGTGCCATGCGGGCTCTCACTTGTGTGTCTTCAGAATACATTAGAATTCCCTTATCTGCCTGGTGCTACTGCATAAAAATGCCCAAAGAGGCTTACAGCAATGTATAAAATGAAAATACTTTATAAACAAGTAATCAATGACAGTCAAGCCCATTAAAACCTACTGCTGGTGGTTAAAAGGTATGATAAACAATCTCAGTAAGGGCAATCTCAACAATTAACTACACCTGACAAATCATGAATTACACTGAACAATTAACAGAGGCTAGGCAAACCTCCCCAGTGTTTGACATTCAGAATCTCGAGGAGTGATACTGATATCTGACAGTGCTGAGGTGCTCCTTGGAATATCATACGCCCTGTAGAGCAGTGATTCTTAAATGATGGGTCATTCATGATGTCTGGACGTTTAATGTACTGGTAATTGAGGGTGCTTTGCATGGTCTGTAGAACTGAAAAGAAGGAACAGGAATGGCTCTCATGCTTCTTCTCCCCCTAAATGAAAGGTGGGGGCAGGAGAGTCAGGGAAGAACATGTGCCTGTCTTGTGTTTCTTGTGGAAGCAGCAGCAGAAGAGAAAATACAATCAATTCTATGGATTGTGTGAACTACTTTAAAAGACTAAGGATGGAATAGATGGGCGTTGCCAACAAGTAGCTTGTTTGCTGGCTGCTGCAGAGTAGCTTGTGCATTTCTTTAGCGATCCAGGAAAACATTGCAACTAGATCTGTTTCATCTTTTTTTTAAGCTTTGATTTCATAGGATTTTTCTCTGAGCTGCTTAGCTGATAGCTTCATTTCTGGTTGTCCTTTTAGCTCATGTAATGTTTCCAGGATAGGGGGTGAAAAAACCTGGTAACATTCTGGGGGAATATATTTTGTTACTTAGAAGTAGCTCTCATTAAAGAAAAGGTTAGTGACCTGTTGAATAGATTCATGGGTTTTATGTGGAGTCCTGTTGGTAGGTTGCCTTAGCAAAATGTTTGGGAGTTGCTAAACTTAGTTTCAAGTATGACTAACCTTTCCTGTTATGATGAGGCATGTGATTTAACACATCTTTAAAGTAAGCTTTTGTTTGAAAGAAACTAATCCTAAGTATCCCCCCCCCCCCCCCCCCCTCCAATGCATCCAGAGCCATTCATTTTCTAATTTAAAAAAACACAAATACCTTCCAGATTGTGCTCAAAGTAGATTATGAAAATGAATCAAATGTATACAATTAACTTATTTCATGTAAATTTGATTTGTTATGTCTGAAAGCAAAGCAGTCCCTTTGGAAGGTACCTTCAAGGATTCTCTGAGCTAATGTTTCTTAGCAAAGGCAACTTCTCTTCTGATAGCTACTTAAACATATCCCTCTTAATAAGCAGCTGTTGCCTTGGCTCAGCAATTGAGAATTTGTTTTCCATAAAGTTATGTTTATAATACCTCCGTATTTCATACTTTATGTCTGGTTGTTTATAGTATTTGATAATGAGTGTGTTTCTTAATCCTTGTATCTAGTAGCCAAATGCTGGCCACTATGCAGATTAAAGTGGGGCCAGCCCTGCCTATAGTTAGAACTCTACAAGTACACAAAACACCCAGGTTTACCAAATTACGATTTTAAACTTTAGTTGGGGAGAAATGAGAGCCAGTTTGGTGTAGTGGTTAAGTGCACGGACTCTAATCTGGGAGAACAGGGTTTGATTCCCCACTCCTCCACTTGCATCTGCTGGATGACCTTGGGCAAGCCATAACTCTGGCACAGCTGTTCTTGAAAAAGAGCAGTTTCTGTCAAGAGTTCTCTCAGCCCCACCTACCTCACAAGGGTGTCTGTTGTGGGGAGGGGAAGGGAAAGGAGTTTGTAAGCCGCTCTGAGACACCTTTGGGTAGTGAAGGGCGGGGTATAAATCCAGTCTCCTCTCCTCCTCCTCCTCCAAACCTTATTGAGTAATTATTTGGATTCATTGCAGATCTTGCTTTTGACGCCCCTGGCTTGCATTGAGCTTTGGGAAATCAGCAGTAGGTTTTAGTGCCCTCTCCCAAACATCAGGTGCTAGGTGAATCAGCTGATGCTTGGGAGAAGGCACCAAATTACAACTGTTTCCAGAAAGGACAGTATGAGCCTTAGCCTTGTGGATGTCTTGCTCACTGCAGTGGCCACAAAGAAGAGGAGAGGTGAGTGAGTAGTGAAGTGCAGAGGGAGCCGGTGGTGGAGCGCAGGCAGGAGAAGTGGAATGCTATTTCCCTTCCCTTGTGAATCCCTGCAATTAAAAGTAGTGGAAACTAATCCCTATCATAGGTTATTTAAAATAGCTCGGTGATCATATGCAATCTATCAAACAGGTGTTAAAAGTATATCAAATCTTTCTGCTTGCTAAATGTTTAGCACAATTGTTCATTGCATGGTGCTTGAATTTATGTGATCAGCAAACAGACATTTTTCTTGGAAGGAAAAGATGCAGGTTTTCTTTGTAGATTGATAACTGCAAGCCACTTAGTGGCAAATTCATCATAGGGACAAGGGTCTCTTGTACTGTAACCTGAAATAAATTTCGTATGTACCCTATTACTACAATGGTGCCTTGTGCTTGGGAATCTGAAGATAATACAGTAATGCTATAGGTTTGGAGAATGTTAATGACAAGTATCTTATCATACCTTTCTGTGTTGACATTTAAAAGCTTCTGGCTTAAGCTGCCTTCTGAAACACCTCCTCCCTACCTGGATTTCCATGAGGACAGTCTTGCAAGGTGTGGATGGCCTTTCTGTAGCTGCTTGGCACTTGTGATCTGGTGTCTGTCGGTGACTCATTTCTCTGCACTGGAACAGTTGAAGCCATGAAGGTTGTACCAGAGAAGAATGCTGTGCGAATCCTGTGGGGCCGAGAACGAGGCACCCAAGCTTTGGGAGCACAACGTCTTCTGCAGGAATTAGTAGAAGACAAAACCCGGTGGATGAAATGGGAGGGAAAGGTAAGGTTAATGAGGACATGTGTAAAAGTTGGTCTCTGAATTTGAAGACTGATCTGCTTATGGGTGATATAGTGCTAACCCGCTTATTTGGTTTTGGAGTTTGAATTTATATTTATATTAGGTATGTGCCACTTTCAGATTTGTAAAAAAATTAAACACCTTCTTGCAATGAAGTAACCCACTGATGCTCTTGAACATGTTGTGCTCATGTGTCGTTTCTCTTGTATTGACTCTGTAGGTGGGAGGGATAATGGCAGGTGTGTCAGATGTTTTGAGCTTAGAAAACGTTTTATGCTTTTCGACTTTTTCAGAAGGTTGAGCTACCAGACAGCCCTCGCTCCACTTTCTTACTTGCGTTCAGCCCAGACAGGTATACATGGCTTCTTTTCTTTCTCCATTTAAATGCTCTGTGTGTCAGAAAGGGTTGTGAGAGGGTGGTGTTTTCCAGCAGCGAGTGCTGCCAAAGGACCTGCCAGCTGTACAATAGCAAACGTCGACCTTTGATGATCTGAGGTTTCTTTATGTATGTGACACTGATGGGCAGTGGTGGCAGTTAGGTGATGGACCTATAAAGAATTTGTTCTCAGGAGGTTGTTGTTTTATGTAAACAATAGTACAATGCTGGTGGTGGGTTGAAGGAACCATATTTTTCAGGCATCGCACAGGAGATGGCAGTGTTGTCTTCTGTACTCTGACAAATGCTCCTTCTGTCCTTACAGTGCTCTGCATTACTTTTTCCTTGAATGAAGATAAATTTTGCTTCCTCACTTTCTCAGCTGTTTCACAAATTCTAGCCTGCTTCCTTGTGTTTCATAATGGGAAGTGGATCTATTAAAAACTTGCCTCCCCTCCTCTTTGCTATCCACTCTGGAAACAGCTGTGAGCTGAAGAATAAAAGACTAGATAAATTGTCTTCTCCCTTTCCAAACCTGGGACCCACTTAGTGTAGGAGCCATTTGGCTGCAAGCGTATGAGAGGAAGTCATGTTTTAGGATGAATCTCAGGGCTGCAGCAAAATGAAAAAGGTAGTTAAATAAGGGCTTGCTACAGAATAAGTTCTGTGACCCATTGGAGGGGTCTTGAGCCATGGGCAGAATACAACTGGATTAGATCATAACTACTTAACAGGGCCATTGCTGTACACCTGCTACAGATACGTGGGGATAATACCTCGTTTGTAGGAATGGGATAATGTAGATAGAGAATAAAACCTCCAAATTGGGCTACCCACGTGTTTTTTTTAAAATGCTGTCTTATCAAGTATTGCTGTGAATAAAACGGCTGTTCAGCTGTTGCTGGCTGAAAAGTAGCTTGTCATAGTAGGTATTGAACTTGTGCTTTGAGCTTAAAATTCTGTGGCATACCATATCCTTCGCCCATTGCATCTGTGTACATGCTTACATGGCATATTTTAAAAAGGGGGGAAAGGAAACTCTTTTTCTTCAGGCCAAATCATACCTGATTCTTTTTACCTAGGACCCTCATGGCTTCTACTCATGTGAATCACAATATTTACATCACAGAGGTGAAAACGGGCAAGTGTGTTCACTCTTTAGTTGGGCATCGGCGCACACCATGGTGCGTAACCTTTCATCCGACCATCCCAGGACTTATCGCTTCAGGGTGCCTTGATGGAGAGGTTAGGATTTGGGATTTACATGTAAGTTGCTTCTAATACACATTCCTTTTTATTTAGGCCTGATTCTGTGCATTACCACAGTGTTGTGGAAGCTGCATTCCCACTCCATTCTGACAATATTGGGACAAAAGAATTATATGCATGGGGCTAATGAGATGGTTCCTTCATGCCCAAATGATACCGTTCCTTTTGGCCTTCCACATACTACTGCACTGGATTCATTTTCTCTGATCAGATTTTTTTAGTTGAGAAACTGGGTAGCATACTGTAGCAGCCATCTCTGCTAGTAGATAGAAGATAAAATATTTTGACAACTGAAGGTTTGAATTCTTCCTAGGTTGAGTGTCTGTATACTTTTGGAACTTATTTTAGAGCTTTATGGGCATTTTAGTGGTAGTGGCAGCAGTTGATTTCCAGATAAAAATGGCTGTGTCTATTTATAATTTGCACACTGTATCATGAGGTGTGTGTTCCATCATTTTTTATCATTCTTAAATGTGAAATGGCTGTAAAATGTTGGCACACAGAAATGAACTTTTTTATTTTTTGAGAGTCATTACTTATATCTCTCTAAACTCCAGAAAGATTTTTAAAAGATTTGGACAACAATGAAAAAAATATAGGTAACTTTAGAAAGAGATTTTGAGGTGTGCAACATTGATTTGAATCATTTCATATCACAATCTGTATGCATTTTAAAATTGCAGGCACAAAACATTACAACTCCGAGCCCGTCAAATACAAAAACACAACTTTCCATTATGCCTGCAATACAACACTCACTGACCGGGGGAAGAGCACAGGAGGGAAGGGGAGACAGCAAAATCAAATAGTTCCTGGCACAGAAGACAGCTTATTTTCTTAACACAGCTCTGGTTGAAATGAACCCTTAACAGCTAGGGGGCTACCTAATAGGTTTGCCCAAATGCTGTCTCCACTCCTGGGACAGCATCGCCTATGGCAAATTAAACTGAGGACATGAAAAATATCTCTTGAAAGAGATCTCTTCCCCCCTTCCCCCAGCAGGGAAAAAATCCTTACAAACCATTTTTCAAACTCCTGAAACAAAATCAGTAAACTAAAAACATATAATAAAAATGAGTGAACAAATGAACTATTTTGATTGTTTTGAAGTATATGATGGGTCTCTGGCAGCCTCTACAAATCAATTATGTCAGCATATATGTAGATGTTGTTTGACTTATGGCATCCCCATAGGGGTTTCAAGGCAAGAGACATTCAGAGGTGGTTTGCCATTGCCTGCCTCTGTGTCTTGACCATGGCATTACTTGGAGGTCTCCCATCCAAATACAAACTGGGCCCAACCCTGCTTAGCTGCGAAGATCTGATGAAATTGGGTTAGCCAGGTCAGGACATTTCTGTGGATAGTTGTGTGATAAATCCTAAAATTTGTCTGTGCAGCTGCAGAGCAATGTAAAATGAAAGCATACACAGTAATACTTGTTAGACAAATTTAAGTTACCAGTTGTGTGTGTAATCAGTTTATGGTCACATATTTTGTTTGTAAGTTCTGTATTTCAAAAATGTTGGTGACTCTAGACTTGTTTGTTGTCAGGGTGGAAGTGAGAGCTGGTTTACAGACAGTAACAATGCCATTGCGTCCTTGGCTTTCCATCCAACTGCCCAACTTCTGCTAATTGCGACAGCCAATGAGATCCACTTTTGGGACTGGAGTCGCCGGGAGCCTTTTGCAGTTGTGAAGACAGCCAGTGAAATGGAGCGGGTTCGGTGAGTAGCCCTTTCCCATATGTATAGCTAATTGCAGGGGAACTTGGAGGGCAACCAGTATGTAAGGGAACCAGCTTCAGAAGATATCCACAGGATAGTCACTTGGACCATAGTTAGCTGGCCACTCCGTCATTTAATTAAAAAGAAAATGGTGAAGAAAAATAGGGATTGTAATAACTTGATCCTTCCCCCTTCCCCCAATGAGTATCTGAAAGTTGGTGGGAACAGTTTTGTGTGTATGTGAGGGCTGGCCCCCGTTGCCTCCCCCTCTCTTGCCTTATTCCAGTAGCTGCCAGTATTCAAGCTCTGCCCTTTGTTTCTGCCCTGGGTTGAGACCTTTGGAACACAATCTGAGACCTTTATGCGGAAAGGAAAAAAAAATTATTTACTAAAATACAGTCTCAATTCATAGAACCCAGGAAAACATTTATATTAAAACCATGCCCAAAAGCATGGTGCAGAGGTTTTGATGTTGGACTACTGGATGGAATGCCCATATTTCTCAATTTTTAGCTTTTAATGCCCCATATTGTTACCCCAAGACAGCTTTATTATATAAATATTGTGTCTTTGCTTTCATTTGGGGAATTAGCTACTAAGGCAGAAGCAGCAAGAGGCTGGGGTATAGCATGGATCTGCTATCAGTTTTTAAGGAGATAGTTCCCTTTAGACCTTTAAAGGTAAAGGTTCCCTTGCTCGAAAGCCAGTCAAATCCGACTCTAGGGTTGCGGTGCTCATCTCCGTTTCAAAGCCAAAGAGCCAGCGCTGTCCGAAGATGTTTCCGTGGTCATGTGGCCGGCATGACTAAACACCAAGGCACCCGGAACGCTGTTACCTTCCCACCGAAGTGGTACCTATTTATCTACTTGCAATTTCTTGCTTTCGAACTGGTAGGTTGGCAGGAGCTGGAACTAGAGATGGGAGCTCACTCCGTCATGCGGCACACTCGGGTCTCGAACTGCTGAACTACCGACCTTCCACAGCCTGCAGTTCAGCGTCTTAACCACTTGAGCCACCGCAGCTCCTTTAGACCCTTAGTAGAGTCAATAACCAGTCCAAATTGTAAAAGAAATAGATTTTATTAGGTAAACATAATAATTTAGGTATTTACATTCGAATCAAGGATTGCAAGCATTCAAGGAGATATAAAAGAAGTTAGCAGACAGATAGAGGGATGGGGAGATTAGGGTAATACTATACCTACCCTGAAGAGATGAAGAAATCCAAGGTATGAAGAGAGGAGGTGTGTGGACCGACCAGCGAGACCACAGAGGACCTAAGTTGTGCTCAGGGGTGTTAGCTTTGTGAGTGCCGAGCTAAATCACACTGAGCATGTGCAAGACTGGGCATATTTATACCCCAAAATGTATCCTGAAGGTATGTTAAAGTGTGATAGCTAGTTTCACAGTGGATTGATGGGATTCCCTTTGTAGAATAATAGGGTGATCTGGTGTTTCCCTGGGTACCAGACAAAGGAGAAGGAGATCTTTAATGTTTGACAGGATGAAGCTGAATGGATGACCATTCTACAGAAATACAGAGTCAATGTTTACCTTGATGGGTCTGGCATAGGTGAGAGAAATGCAAATATCTTGGACAAACAGGTGTTAGAAATGCCAGGATTACCAAGAGGTGTTTCCTGAGTTCCAGGGTGTGAAAGGATTTGGGACAGGAAACATACAACATATTCCATTCATGACAGAGACACAGTGACCAGTGGCTTATTGCCTCTGTCTGTGCATATCACAAACAAAAAACCTGGCATCTGGTCAGAAAATGCTTGAGGCAAGAGCGTAGGTTTGTCCATCCTTTGTCTTTATGGACTGAGCAGAGAAGGGGGGGGGAGGGGTTGCATGGAGGATGTCTGACCATGTAGCTAGCCTGGCACTTGGTCTAAGTTTTCTCAGCTAAAATGTGGGTCTCCTAGTCTCCCAGCAAAAGCCACTAAGCAAAGGCCGCTAAGGCTTTATGAGGGCATTGCTTGTGGAGGTTCAGAGGTTGTTTTGGGGTGTTTCTCTCTCGGGAAGAACCACCCCAGGTACTGGGTTTGTGCTGCTGGTTACAACTCATTTGTGTTTCACTTTCATGTTCTCAGACCTAAAACCCAGTCACTTGCTTTATTTTTCATTTCTGCAACAAATAAGCTGCTAGGAGACTGAAAACATAAATGCATTCTGTATTAGGAAAATTGACATGTTACTGTGGTCATGCAGTGCTTTTAATCTACTAAGCAGTTTACAGCCGTAAGCTTACCTAGTAGTTCCTGCTGGTTCAGTGTTTCTTACAAGAAGGTGTTGCCTCATTCATTTGCATAGCAGTGTGTTGCCATTTGCGGAGTTGCACATGCTTCAGAAATGGGTGAAACTCCCTCACTCTCCCCACATGAATGTGATAAACATCAGGTTTCTTTATACTGTAGCATGCTGCAGAAATGTAAGATGTCCTTTTTGATAGGCAATTGTGTAAGTACAGGTGGTGAGAATAGCTAGTTCAGTTTGAACTGAATCTCTTCTCTTTGTTTCAGACTAGTACGATTTGATCCCCTTGGGCATTATTTACTCACAGCAATCGTTAACCCTTCCAACCAGCAGGTAATGATCTTGTTTTCATTATGTTAAGATCACTCTTTGTCTTGTCCCTAGAAAATCTGGTTTAGATAATGTATCTTTTGGTTAGAATTTTGTATGTTGCCATGTCAGCTATGATTAGTTGCTACTAAACTGTCCAAATTCAAATGCTTTGTAAGCATTTGATGCTGTAGACTTGTTAAAACTAGGCAAGAATGAAGCACACTGGGATACACTGGAAGTCCCATGCAAGCTGCTGGTATAAAAGACCAATAATACATTTGGAGCTTCATCGTTATTATAAACATTTTTCTGTACTGAGCCAATGTCTTGTCATTGTAATTCTCTGTGCCAGTTGGCGAAGAGCCTCCTTGACTTTGATGGTACTAATGAGCTATATTAGAATCTTTCTGCTGCAGAAGCTCTCTATCTATTTGGAGAAAGGCTGTGGCTAAGTGATGGAGCATCTGCTTTGCATGCATAAGTTCCCGAGTTCAGTCTCCAGCATCTCCAATTAAAAGGATCAGGTAGTAGGTGATGTAAAAGACCTCAGACCTTGGAGAGACACTGTCAGTCAGAGTGGACAACAGTGACCTTGATAAACCAGTGGTTTGATTTAGTAGAAGGTGGCTTGATGTGTGTTCAAAATGCAGCTGTGGCTGAAGTTTTCTATTGCAGGAGTAGACTGTGTTCATGAAAGCTGTTTTTGCCCATCCCCCCCCCCCCCCGAGTGTTTAAGTAGGCTCTTTTTTTTTTGAATAATATTTTTATTGGGTTTTTTACACATACAGAAACCCACCACCCACAACATCACCCATTACCATTTATACTTAATTGCTTCTAAACAGCAGCGTTTTCCATCCATTTAACACCATTTCTAAATGCTTCTAAGTAGCTACACAGTCATTTAACAAGTACATTTTTCTCCTTATTCAAACATACAAGCATCCAATAATAGTATTATTATTATTTTCTCACTCTTTTTTTTCCTTGAGACAGTCCACTATTCTAATTTGTTTTACCATTTATACTTAAGAGTGTCTCAGCCAGATTTACCTAGTTTCTTACTTCACTTCCAGAGACGACATCCCAAAAACCAAAAGGAAAAACCTTACTTACATAATCTCTCCTACTAATATCAAATAACATGATTCAATCAATACTCATTTCATTTAAAACCAAACCAAATTTGTAAATATTGAATAATATTAAATAGTCATATTATCCTCTTTAGCTTATAATAATTCATTTTACCCATAAATAAATTCATATATATTACTTTCATATCTTAACCACATTTCTTATCTATAGCTTTTTTACCATTTGTACTTAAGGTTATCTCAGCCAGAATTACATAGCTTCTTACTTCACTATCAGAGACACCATCCCAGAAACCAAAAGGAAAAAACCTACATAATCTCTCCTACTAATATCAAATAACATGATTCAATTTATACTCATTTCATTTAAAACCAGGCTCTTAATAGAAAGAGAGCCTTGGCCTGTTGTTCTTCATATGTTGCTGCTAGGCAATTAACTGTATATACTTTTCTCTGCAGAATGATGAAGAAGTAGAAATACCTGTGGATAGTACAGAAATGCCACATTATCGCCAGCGTTCCATTCTCCAGTCTCAGCCCGTGAGACGTACACCACTCCTCCATAATTTCCTGCATATGCTGTCTTCACGCTCCTCTGGTATCCAGGTGGGAGAGCAAAATGCCAGGCAAAACTCTGCTACTCCCTCCCCTCCTCCTCCTCCTCCCCCTCCTCCTCCCCCCCCCCCTCCGCCACCCCCAGCCAGTGAGGCCTCTAGAGCATCTGCCTTTAACGGCCGCAGTGAGCCTGTCAGTTATCCCTCAGTAAAGTGTTGCCAGCACCTGGGGATGTGGTGCCTTTGCAGACGATGTTCTAGTGCAAGACTTCCGTCTTCTCTCTTCCCATCCCAGGACAATGCCCCTTCCACATCTTCTGGATCCACTGGCACTTCATTTTCTTCTGTGCAAATGGAGCCTTACCAGCCCCAGGATCAGGCATCTACAACACAGCAGGAGCAGGGACTTCTTAACAGACCATCTGCTTTCAGCACTGTGCAGAGCAGCACTGCTGGCAACACCCTGCGCAACCTTAGCCTGGGTCCCACTCGTAGATCCCTTGGTGGGTCTTTGTCTGCCCACCCATCCAGGTACCACCAGTCTACAAGAGAGATGGCCTCTGGATTAGAGGGGTCAGATTGGACTCGAACAGTGTTGAACATGGGCTCTCGCTCTGAGTTGGAAGGTATGCCTCCTCCTAGGACCAGTGCCTCGTCAGTGAGTTTGCTGTCAGTACTGAGACAGCAGGAAGGAAGCTCCCAGTCTTCTGTATATACTTCAGCTACGGAAGGAAGGGGCTTTCCAGCTCCTGGAGTTGAAGCAGACAGCACCAGCAGTGCTGGCCCAAGCAATCCAACCAGCATTCGCAATGAATTTCAGTGTGACTTGAGGCGGTTCTTCTTGGAATATGACAGGCTTCAGGAGCTGGATCAGGGTATAGGCAGTGAACCCGCTCAGTCACATCAGGCCCAGGAGATGCTCAACAATAACCTTGAGCCTGAGAGGCCTGGCCCGTCACATCAACAGACACCACATAGCAGTGAAAACAATTCGAATTTGTCACGGGGGCACCTGAATCGTTGTCGTGCCTGTCACAACCTGCTGACTTTTAACAATGATACACTTCGCTGGGAAAGAAGCACCCCCAGCTATGCACCAGGGCCTGTCCAAAGCACACTTGAGGGCATGCCATCCAGCAGCAGCCAGCTGCTGCCTTCTGAGAGAACAGAAAGCAGAGCTCCTCCCACTAGCAGGCTGCCACTGGGAAGATCTTCTGACCCACCTGAGGAAAGGACTGTGGGAGTGGTGTTTAACCAGGAGACGGGGCACTGTGAAAGAGTTTACAGCCAATCTGCTTCAAACAGACCTGGGAATGTATCACAGGACGCCTTAAACCAGGAAATGCCTGAGGAAAGTTCAGAGGAGGATTCACTCAGGAGGTAAGACTCCTAGGTGCTTCCAATGACCATCTTTCCTTAATCTGTGTCTGAATGTTTACCATCAGATGTGAACTACCGTGAAGATCTGGAGGTAAAGTTCTTTCTGAAGTGATTAGTAAAACTGAATGCAGGGATGAACTTGTAACTGCAGTAATGTATGTATCTAAACCAGAAGGAGAGCCAAGTGATGTAAGAAAATGTATTTATGCAGGGAGGGAATAATGCATAAGTGGGACTTCTGGGCTGGTTTCTAGTTAAAAAAACCCAGCCCAATAATCCCACTTGTGTGCTGACTGAGGCGCTACTAAGAGCGAAGCACTGCAAAGGCAATGTATGGGCAGCTCTTTACTTGTCAGATTACCTCCGTCAGATTACTTGTGTGTGTGATAATAGTGAGAACTTGATTTCTGTTTTCTTTGCTCTCACTGGTCTTTCATGTAGAGAGAGGAGTTCTTGGCATGCTGAAGAAAGTCATTCTTGATTTTGGATATAAGATGGTCAAACTGCTTACAGTAATTAATTCCTCATTATGAATTCTTAGGTCACCCTGGCTTTTCATTGGCTACAGTAATAAATCATAGAATATGGGCTAAAGGACTTTTTAGTATGTTTATTTCTGATACTAGCCAATACCTAATCTTAGAAAGAAATGAAGCCACTCTTCTAGTAATGACATATATTGAGGGGAGGCTTTCACTTTTCCGTGCCATCTGAGAAGTTGCCTGAATTGAACTGGATGCTGGTGATAAAATGACCCTCTTGTTTTAAAAATACCTGCCTTTTTCTTGTCCTGAAATTTATCTAATACTAATCTTATCAAGTGTTTGTATTCATTAATGAATGTTCCTTGAATGCTTTTGACATGAGCTGCCAGATCCATCTCTCCTCGTGTCACACCTATTTGTATGCATACAGGTATTCGCACACCAAAATGCATGCAGGTATTGCGCTAGTTCTAACTGTTGCTTAGCAACAAATGGGCTTTCACCTCAGTCAACTGAGGTGGTCTCTTGCCCAGAGATTTTGCAAGCACAATGTTTGAACTTTCAGACTTGGTGCATGTGCTGGTGTTTGCCACATGTAAAGGGATGAAAAATTGCTACAATCCCAGCTTCCCCAGAGAACTAAAAGATAATGAAAAGGTTGAATTAAATAAATATATATATAAGCCTGTGTCCAACCACTAAGCAAAGTTTGAATCTTTCCATTAGCTTAAGGAGACTTCATTCAAGAGAAGAGCTATGTAAGTTGAAGGAAAGTTCCTTCCTCCAGCCTAAGGATAATGCCCATTAATACACAGGCCACTGTGTAGGTTCATGGCAATGTCCATTTGTTGTACCGCCTCCACAGTTTGATTATAAGAAGCTGGAAAGGCAGGAGGTACAGCTGCACTGGAGTGTGAATGATAAATATGGAAAGGCTGTGGGTATCACCTTTTGAGGCCTTGGGGTTGGAGTAAAGAAGAAGGAGGAAGTGTAGAAGAGGAAGGTGACCGTGAGGCTAGGTATCAGATAGTAAGAAGATAAACCTAACTCATTATGCAGTGCTCCTGTATCAGTTTTCCATGTACATTCTTTGACCAGTTTGCTAGGCACTTTGCTGATACCTGTCATATTTACATTGGCTTGCATGCCACTTTAATTATAGAAGTGTGTCAGGGCTTCCTCTTGTCCAGTGTTGCTGTATACCTTTCAGTTTGTACAGCTTGTACAGCTTGAAGGAGTAGACATAGTTTTGGAGAAGGGAGGCCTATTACTTGCATGTTCAACGACCCTTGCCATTCTTTGCTGCCAGAGGAAGATTTGCCTGTTTGGGAGGTGTTCTAAATGTTTCTAACAGAGATGGTACTTTTCACAGCCAAGGAGGAGGCTAGAGAAATCTTCTCTGTCCATTTGATTCTCACTGTCCCCAATGTTCCAAACTTAGACAAGAAACTCAAACATTTGGTTGTACACAGCTCCAGCCATTCCCAGACGATATGAAGATTCTTCTTCCCTGGTTTGGGATAGATAGCCTGATTTGTGCTGGGAAATGGACTGGGAGTACGAGTCCCTGTTTATCCTTCTGGATCAATATCTTTGGCATGATACCATTAACAGTGGTATCCTTCTGCACCACTTCGTTGTGCTGGAATTCCGTGTTACCTTGGTTCTGGTCCCTCACAGAGGGTAGGCCTCTGGAAGCGGTTCTTAGGGACTGCAGCTTTACCTGTGGTCTGTTGTGGGATGTTTCAAGGTACCATCCTATTCCTCAAGTGGTTAAGTGTATATGAATACTCTGGGTAAAATTATCCAAAGATTTTGGTGTTGATGTCATCAATATACAGATGACACCCAGGTTCCACTAACTTCTGGGGTTTTGATGAAAAAGAGGAGCAGGAGAAGTGCCTGAAATTAGCAATGAACTAGGTGTAATTGAACAAATTCTGGCTTAATCCAGGCAAAAGTACTGTTGTTTGGAAATAGAGCTGATTTGAGGAGTAGAATATTATGTTTTTATTGATAGATTTTATTGATTTTTATCCTGCCCATTTCCGGCCTAGGCTGGCTCAGGGCGATAAAATTTCATGATACATAAAACACATTCATCACAATTGATACCAATTTAGATGAGTTATACAATAATATAAACAATGTTAAAATCAACAATATTAAAGTACTAGAAATTCCAATATTCAATATTCAGTGGCTCAGTTGGTTTGGTTCAATTCTGGGGAAGAGGGGGAGGGAGGGGGATGGACTGGGCAATAGTCTCAGGGACCTACTGCTCAGGGCTTCCACCATAACTATCAGTTGTTGTTGTTGTTGTTGTTGGTATCAGTGGTGGCGGCTCTAAAAACCTGATGGAAGAGCTCTGTCTTGCAGGCCCTGTGGAACTGTAAAAGGTCCCACAGGGCTCTGATCTCCTCTGGGAGCTCATTCTACCAGAGTGGAGCCGCCGCCGAGAAGGCCCTGGCCCTAGTTGTTGCCAATCTGGCCTCCTTAATGCTCAGGAAGACCAGTCGATTCTGGGTCTCTGAACACAGTGCTCTCTGGGGCATATATGAGGAAAGGCGGTATGTCGGACCCTGGCCATAAAGGGCTTTAAAGGTTAAAACCAGCACCTTGAAGTGAATCCGGTGTGCTATAGGCAGCCAGTGCAACGCTTTTAGCACAGGCCGGATGTGCTCCCGTATTGGGAGCCTGGCTGCGGCGTTTTACACCAGCTGCAGCTTCCAGATTTGCGACAAGGGCAGCCCCATGTAGAGGGCATTGCAGTAATCCAATCTCGAGGTGACCATTGCATGGATCACTGTTGCCAAGTCACCGCATTCAAGGAAGGGAGCCAGCTGCCTTATCAGCCGAAGGTGATAAAAGGCTGACTTGGCAGTGGCTGCAACTTGGGCTTCCATTGTTAGGGAGGCATCCAGGAGCACCCCCAAACTCCTAACCTCCGGCGCTGGCACCAGTGGTGCCCCATCGAAGGTCGGGAGTGGGGTTCCTACCCCCGGACCGCCGCAACTCAGGTACAGGACCTCCATCAGATTCAATTTCATCCAGCTCAGCCTAAGCCAACCAGCCATGGCTTGTAACGCCCAATCTAGGACTTCCGGTTTGGAGTCAGACTGGCTGTCCAGCAACAGATAAAGCTGGGTGTCATCTGCATACTGATGACAACCCAGTCCACATCTCCAGGCAATCTGGGCAAGAGGGCACATAAAGATATTAAAAACCGTCGGGGACAACACTGCCCTCTGAGGCACTCCACAATCAAGTGGGTGCCGTCAGGAAAGCTGTTTCCCCAGCGCCAGCCTTTGTCCCCCGGCCTTGGAGGAAGGAGACGAGTGTGGGGTTGTTCCCCCTGTCTCCATTTAAATTTTATTTATTTATTGCAGCTTGGGCAAGACATCCCAGGATGTCTAGATACTGGTCAGCACTGCTCCCGCTAAGCTGTGAGGTCTTGTGAGCAAAAATGCAACTTTGTGAGCTACCGGCATTAAGGTTGTGAGTGAGTGATTTGGCTACTGCATAAATTCGTTTGCTTTGGAGCCATCCTTCCTGAGCTAAGACAAAAATGTGTGAGCCATAGGCTAAAAAATTGTGAGCTATCTCACACTAACTCATCTTAGAGGGAACACTGCTGGTCAGCGGTGCTTTTTACCAGATTACGCTATGCCGTTTCTTAGAATGAGTGTGGTCATAGTTGCACAAGCCCCAGTGACATTCTGATTAGACAATTGTAATGTGCATTGTGTGCATTTGAAGCATATATGGACACTGCAACTGTTCCAGAATGCATCTACCAGGCTTTTGACAGGGATGCCTGTGATGGTTTGGGGTGGCAGGAGTGGGCACAAAAATATTTTGGAGGGAAAACCCCATACAACCCAGAGCCATGGTCCTCGCGATGTTAACACGTATTGATTTTGGTATTGATTTTGAGATTGAGGACTGTCTGTCTATACTACACTTCCCTGTCACAACACCAAGCGCGTCCATGAAAATCTCTAAAACAACATTTATTTATTGAACTGCCAGTGCTTGGCAGTATTTACTGCCAGCCACCCTGGATGCAAATTGTGATGTTTTTCCTGAGGCACCCTCTGCCCTGCCTTGGTAAACCTGATTATAATCTGGATCCTGAAATATGTGGCTGGTACTGCCCTTGAACTGGAACTTGGCCAGCATTCAGTTGAATCTAGGGCTTAGAAACTGACATTAAATCTGAAGCTCAAAATAATGTTCTCTGAATAGCTTATTATATTATATGAAACAAGGTAATTTCTCCAGTTTATGGAATCAGGCTATAATAGAAAAATTGAATATTATACGATGCCCAGATAAAGTTGCTTTTGTGTTACAGGCTAGGGGTCACCCTATCAAGCAGTTGATTATGAAGATTTATATCAGATTATGAAGATTTATATCAGTAGTGCTATCTGGTGGGCTAGGTGTGTCTGCTCATCTCTCCATATGTGAATCCTACCACTTTCTACAATCAGAGGAGTAGAGAAAGAAAGGAAGAACTGATTATAATCTTTTCTGCTCTTAATACGAAGGAGGATAAAAGTGATTGAATACCACAAGAAAAGGGTTTATTTACAGTGTGTGTGGGGGGAGTAAACTGAGGATGTTCAGGACCAACTTTATACCACTGAAGTGTTGCTGTTGTTGTTCAGTCACACAGTCAAGTCCGACTCTTCGCGACCCCATGGACCACATCACGCCAGGCCATCCTGTCTTCCACCGTCCTCCGGAGTTTGCTTAATGTCATGTTCCTTGCATCGATTAACACTGTCTAACCATCTCTGCCATCTCCTTCTTCTTTGACCTTCAGTCTTTCCCAGCATCAGGGTCTTCTCCAGTGAATGCTCCCTTCTCATTTGGTGGCCAAAGTATTTGAGCTTCAGCTTCAGTATCTGGCCTTCCAGGGAACAGTCAGGGTTGATTTTTTTTAGGATTGAGTGATTTGATCTCCTTGCAGTCCAAAGGACTCTCAAGAATCTTCTCCAGCACCTTAATTCGAAAGCATCTGTTCTTCGGCACTTGGCTTTCCTTATGGTCCAACTCTCGCAGACATACATTACTACTGGGAATACCATTGCTTTGACCATGCGGACTTTTGTTGGCAGGGTGATGTCTTTACTTTTTATTATGCTGTCTAGGTTTGCCATCACTTTCCTCCTAAGGAGCAAGTGTCTTTTAATTTCATGGCTGCAGTCACAGTCTGCAGTGATCTTGGATCCCAGAAACATGAAGTCTGTCACTGCTTCCATGACTTCCCCTTCTATTTGCCAAGGAGTGATGGGGCCGGATGCCATGATCTTAGTTTTTTTGATGTTGAGTTTCAAGCCAACTTTTGTACTCTTTCATCATCCTTACCAAGAAGCTCTTTAGGTCCTCTTCACCTCCTACCATTAGAGTGGTATCGTCTGTATATCTGAGGTCATTGATGTTTTTCCCAGCAATCTTAATTCCGGCTTGTGATTCATCCAGGTCGGCATTTTGTATGATGTACTCTGCATATAAATTAAATAAGCAGGGTGACAATATACATTCTTGTTGTACTCCTTTTCCTATGCTAAACTAATCAGTTGTTCTATATCCGGTTTTAACTGTCACTTCTTGACCCTTATACAGGTTTCTCAGGAGACATTGTAAGGCTGTCTGGTACTCCCATCTCTTTAAGGAATTGCCACAGTTCGTTGTGATCCTCACAATCAAAGGCTTTAGCGTAGTCAGTGAAGCAGAAGTAGATGTTTTTCTGGTACTCCCTTGCTTTCTCCATAATCCAGTGAATGTTGGCAATTTAGTCTCTAGTTCCTCTACCTCTTTGAAACCCAGCTTGTACCTCTGGCAGTTCTCTATCCATATACTGCTGAAGCCTAGCTTGTAGGATCTTGAGCAAGACCTCGCTAGCATGTGAAATGATTGCAATTGTGCGATAGCTTGACCATTGTTGTCTTTTATCATGGCCAACTTTGCACGGAACGTTCCCTTGATTTCCCCAATTTTCTTCAAGAGATCTCTAGTCCCTCCCATTCTATTGTTTTCCTCTATTACTTTGCATTGCTCATTCAGGAAGGCCTCCTTATTTCTCCTTGCTGTTCTCTGGAAATCTGCATTCAGTTGGGTAAATCTTTCCTTTTCGCCTTTGCCTTTCGTTTTCCTTCTTTCCTGTGCTACTTGTAAAGCCTCATCAGACAGCCTTAAAACCTATTCTTCACCTTCACTGTATGTTCATAAGGGATGTGATCTAGGTCAAACCTGAATGGTGGTTTTCCCAACTTTCTTCAGTTTAAGCCTGAATTTTGCAATGAGTAGCTCATGATCTGAGCCACAGTCATCTCCAGGTCTTGTTTTTACTAACTGTATTGAGCAGGGGTGGCCAAACTTGCTTCATGTAAAAGCCACCCAGAATAAATGTCAGATGTTTGAGAGCCGCAAAACATGAATAGATATAACACATTTTTATTGAGAAATATGCACATTTGCTTTTTATTAACATTAAATGAGAGCGAAAAATTAAAACAAAAGGGGTAAAAACAGATATTTATAATGATATTTGTTTGCTAATGATATTTATTTGTCTAAGAGAGAGAGAAAGAGAGAGAGATGGAAAGAAAGAATGAAAGTGGTAGAATGAGAGAGAGAAAGAAACAAAGAAAGCAAATAGATGGGGAGTCTGCCGGGAGCCGCACAATATGTGTGAAAGAACTGCATGCGGCTCCCGAGCCATAGTTTGGCCACCCCTGGTATAGAGCTTCTCCCTCTTTGATTGCAAATGGTATAATCAATCTGATTTCGGTGTTGCCCATCTGGTGATGCCCATGTGTACAGTCGCTTCTTAGGTTGTTGGAAGAGGGTGTTCGCTATGACCAGCGTGTTCTCTTGACAAAACTCTGTTAGCCTTTGCCCGGCTTCATTTTGTTCTCCAAGGCCAAACTTGTCCATTATTGCAGTTACCTTTTGACTTTCTACTTTAGCATTCCAGACCCCTATGACGATAAGGACATATTTTTTTGGTGTTAGTTCTAGGAGGTGTTGTAAGTCTTCATAGAACCGGTCCACTTCAGCCTCTTCTGTGTCCATGGTTGGGGCATAGACTTGGATTACTGTGATGCTGAATGGTTTGCCTGGGATTCGGACCGACATCATTCTGTCATTTTTGAGATTGTATCCCATTACTGCCTTTCTCACTCTCTTGTTGACACCATTTTTTTTCTATGGGATTCTTGAACACAGTAGTAGATATAATGGTCTTCTGAGTTAAAGTCGCCCATTCCCATCCATTTTAGTTCACTGATTCCCAAGATGTCGATGTTCAGTCTTGCCATCTCATTTTTTACCACATCCAACTTACCTTGATTCATAGATCTTACATTCCACGTTCCTATGCAGTATTGTTCTTTGCAGCATCTGACTTTCCTTTCACCACCAGACACATCCACAGCTGAGTGTCCTTTTGGCTTTGGCCCAGCCACTTCACTCTTTCTGGGGTTACTTGTACTTGCCCTCTGCTTTTCCCCAGTAGCATATTGGACACTTTCCGACCTGAGGGGCTCATCTTCCGGCGTCATATCTTTTAGCCTTTAGTTACTGTCCATGGGGTTTTCTTGGCAAAGATACTGGAGAGGGTTGCCATTTCCTTCTTCAGTGGATCACGCTTTGTCTGAGTTTTCCGCTGTGGCCTGTCGGTCCAGGATGGCCCTCCATGGCATAGCCTGCATCCTCATCGAACCATGCAAGCCCTCTTGCCATGTCAAGGCAGTGATCCATGAGAGAGCACTGAAGTGTGTGTGTGCATATAATATTTGTTTTTTAAAAATTGAAATGCAGAGATTGGAAAGTTACCCAGGAACTGCCAAACTCCCATTGGCTTTCTTCATCTTTCAGATGACCACCAGAGCCTTTCTAAAACACAGACCTCAACCTCCCCCAATAACTTTCCAATCAACAAGAAAGACTACTGAGGAGATCCAAATACCAGTGCATGCCACACTAGGCCTCCACACTAAAGAGCCCATTTCCACCTCAAGTAACTGTAGATAGAGCAAAATCCCTGTCCTACTTAAGGAACCACTAAACCCTATCTGACTCAAACCTCTGTTATACAGCTCATTCTTTTCTCTGTTCATTTCTACTTCCTCCAAGGGTCCTGATTGGCTGTTTCTAGATTTCTTTCCAAACCATGAGGGCACAGAGGGGACTGACAGATTCTGGAAAAGGAAAAGAGACTTGGCTCTGTCACAGTGACAGTTCCAGTTCTGTACTATCTGTATCCATTAGTTTCTTGGTCTGATGCTGATTTTGACCTTTTGACGTCCTGAACATCTTGTGACCAGGTTATCTTAAGAATTGGTTTCTCAAATATGAGCCTGCCTGAGAGATCCTGAGAGGCTTTTCTCTGTATTCCCGCTTTATCTAAAATGAATGGATAATTGCTGGAGAGATGACCTTCTGTCTAGGAGCAACATACGTAGTTATAGAAGGCTCACCTTGCTGTTGAACTGACAGCATAAGGTTGATAGTTCTCTTTAAGAGGGCATATAGAGACTAGTTTGTGGATTTTAAAACATTGCTTTACATTGACTTATTAGCTGTGTGTGTGTTTTGTTTGTATCTGTTTTGTTTGTTTGTGTTAAGCCATCCTGAGCATCTGGTTCAGATTGAAGGGTACAATATATATATATATATATAGCTTTAATAGTGCTTGCTTTGGCAGCACATATACTAAAATTGGAACTATAGCTTTAATACATAATGTTAGGGGGACATCTCACTAGTGCTACATTATTGATTGCTTAAACACAAAGAATTAAATGGCTCTCAAATGGGAGTAAATTATATTGGGAGTTGAAATAGAGGCTATACACCCTCTGCGATTCTTAGAGGCTGTCCAGTGTACAGAAATCACTGCCCTGGTACTGTCATGAAACCTGGTTTGTAGCTATTGTTTAGAGAAGAAGCCCGCAGCAAGTGATGAAGTTTAGTTGCCTGTGGGGAGGAGAGAGTGACAGATGGCACTTGGCACAAAAGTAGAACTGTATCTTTTCACAGTACAAAAATGGACCCCATTTCATGTGGTAGAACTAGGAGACAGTGACTTGCACAGCAGCTTGGCATCTCAACATTGCTTGAAATTAACTTTGATGTGCCTTTCTAATGCTTAGCAGTGTATCTAATTCAGAATAATCTCTATGTTTGCAGTTTTCACTCAGAAGGAGGTTAGGTTTACATCTTCCCCTGCTCTGTCTCCAGATATTTCTCTTTATATTTCTGTGCCCTGTGCAACAATTGGGTGCATGTTTGGGCCGTAATGTTCTTACCCTTATCTATATGAAAGCTTTCCTTGAATTTCTTTCCTTGTCTGCCTCTCCCTCCCCAACATTCTCTCAGCCAAGCCTGACAGATTATTTCATTTTCTAACAAAACACGTCTTCTAGTTTTGATTAATTTTATTCCTTGAAAACTGGAATGTGGAATTCGTTGCCAGAGGATGTAGTAATGGCCACAGGAATAAACAGCTTTAAAAGGGGATTAGATAGATTCATGGAGGATAAGTCTATCAGTGGCTACTAGCCATGGTGACTGAGGGGAACCTCCACATTCAGAGGCAGTTTACCTCTGAATCTCAGTGCCAGGAGGCACCATCAGGGGAAGGCCTCAGCCTCTATGCCCTATTGTTGGCTGTCCAGAGGAACTGGGCGGCCACTTTGTGAGAAAGGATGCTGGACTAGATGGAGTATTGGTCTGATCCAGCAGGGCTCTTCTTGTGTTATGTTTTTATGTCATAGATGTTTGCTGAGCTCCATGTTGAAACATGTCAGTAATTGCTGGAGATCATTAACATGTTTGAAACTTTTTCACATAGTCTCAAATATTTGAAAGTCCTTAAGATGTCCTCATATTTGTTCATGTTTGGTTGCTCTGAGTTTTTGGGTTTTTTTTTTTTTTTAAAGAAGTATGTATCCGGGTTTTTCTGGGGAGATTGAAAACCAGAAATCCTGATCCCCCCCCCCCCCAATATATTCAGAAATTACCGGGTGTATCTGAAAAACAGCAGAGAGGCTGGAGCAGATTGCTGCCACCTCTCAGCTGTTTGTCGGGCTTCTACTGCAGTCCCTTTAAAGTTTAAAGAGACTACAGAAGACAGCTAGAGGATCAGCTGTGCCAGCAAGGAGCAGATTGCTCCAGCTCAGCTCGGGGCTGGCTTCTCCTGCAGCCCAGTTTAAACCAGGCTGCACCAGAAGCCGGCCCAAGGATCAGCTGTTCCCGTGGGGAGCAGATTGTTCCCTGCTGGCTCAGCTTGGGGCTGGCTTTTTTAAAATGGTTTTTTTCTTCTAGGTTCTATTGGAAAAAATTTGGGATTTCTGAAAAATCCCAAATTCAAATACTGTACTGGTATTGGGATCTGAGATTTTTTGGAATCCTGAATTTTTTTCAGGTCCACTGGACCTGAACCGAAAAGTACTGTTTTTTTAAAAAAAGCATTCCATACCCATAATCCTCAACACAATTTACTGAGGCATTGTGATTGCTGTAAAGTTGCTTTTGATTTATTCATTAATCCAGGTGAATGGGAAAACTAGTGGGAACTGAAAACAGTTAAAAGTTGAACCGTACTACATAAGAACATAAGAGACGCCAATGTTGGATCAGGCCAAAGGCCCATCCAGTCCAACACTCTGTGTCACACAGTGGCCAGAAATACCAGGTGCCATCAGGAGGTCCACCAGTGGGGCCAGGACACTAGAAGCCCTCCCACTGTTGACCCCCCCCCAGCACCAAGAAGACAGAGCATCACTTGCCCCAGAATTCCTATCTATACCTTGTGGCTAATAGCCACTGATGGACCTCTGCTCCATATGCTTATCTAATTCCCATTTGAAGACGTCCATGGAGAGATGAATGAGAGCCACCTCTTATGTGTCATTTGTCACTGGAGTAGAGGATAGTGTAGAAGGCAAGTTAATTCTGCGTCTCAGGAGATGATCTAATTGTGACCTGTTCAGACTTTTCTATATTTCTTGTGATCCAGCTGATTCAATCTTTGTGCTGTCTTGACTGTCATAAATAGTTATATTCCTGCCATCCCCTCTGAGGCTGTGGCAGCTGTGCTAAGCCTGTCTGTCTGTCATTTACCTCTGAAAGCAGATGCTTCTTGCTATGATAAGTGAATTTAGAGCTGGCAGCCTTGTGACTGGACTTGCTTTAAGTATTCACTTCATTCCAGTAGCTTGAAGTTCCCATATTTCTTCTGTGCAAAACACTATGAAATATAACATTAAGCATTCTGATAATTCACCTGCTTTTCACTGTTATGCAGTGGTTTTTCTTTTTTCAGCTTGAAGCAGTAGGTTGATACCTCAGTTAAGGTTTCCTTCAGTGGTATAAGAGCTGTCCCATTCCCCCCCCCCCTGTTGTTTCTTCTTATGTTGCTAGTGTCTGAATATGGAATATCCCAGTTACTTGGGTGTTTCCCACTCAATTGTGGCCTGGCGAGGAAGGAAGCCAATGATTGTGTGGGAAGGACCATGCAACAGGCTCCTCCCATGTGATTCCAGACTGTAAGCATTGCCAGCAGTGGTGTAATTAGCCATGTAAAATAGCTCCTGTATTACTTACGGCAGGGGTCTCCAACATAGTGCCTGCCAACACCTTTCCTGGTGCCTACCAAGCATCTTTAGAAAGTGGGTGAGGTCATGTGGGGCTCTGCCCAAGTGGGCGTCTGAGGGTTCAATGGAAATTTAATTGGCTATGCAGATTTTTAAAAAATGTTGCCTTGGCAGCAGCTACCACCACAGGACACCACAGTATGGCTGAAGGTAAGGTGCAGTATCCATTTTGCACCCAAGGACTCTGTGTCAGAATGCCAAAGGTGCCCATGGGCCAAAAAAGGTTGGGGACCCCAGGCTTATGGTATGAGTAGAGTCAAAGGCCATTCTTGGTATACTGTTGTGATGGAACATGGGTGGAGTTGGAGGTATTCTTTAAAGTTGTTAATCCTAAGTAATTCAAGGCTGTGCAGATCAAAATCAAAACCTTGAACTGTGCTGAGAAGGCAGTAGAAAGTTAGTAGGGGTGTTAATGTGCTACTCATACCAAGAAGTAGCCTAGTGCATAATTAACTATTTGTCGTTTTCAAGGCATCTCTTATGTCCAGCTGCAACAGAGGACTTACGACCCTTAGTGACTGTAGGGGGAAAGGCACAATGTGTCTTGTTGGTAGTATGGCCACTTTTTCAGCTGTCTAGACATCCAGGATTTCAGTGACTATGGTGGTCCATTATGTTAATGATCTGCTGATCAGCCTGAGCATAGCTATGCATTTCTGAGTACCAGAGTCAGATATGAAAGGGAAACTTGACTATCAGTGTTCTAGTGCTTTATTACTCCAGATCACTGCATCATTTCACCCAGCAACTTCATACTCATCTTGAGCAAGAGAGAGTATGAAGAAAAACCTGCAGAATTTAAGAAGAGCCCTGCTGTATCAAACCATTTGCCCATCTAGTCCAGCATCCTGGTTTACACAGTGGCCAACTAGTTACTTTGGAGGGTCAACAACAGGGCAAAGAGGCCTGGATGTTGCCTCTTTCCAAGGAGAGTCTTGATGTAGTTCTTGGGTACTAAGTAAATTTGGTATCAGCAAAAGAAACCCGTGTATTGGCTAGTATCCATTGCTTGTTCTTCCAGCAGATGTCGCACTTAGCAAATGTAGTTATCTAATTGATAGCTGCAAGCTTTCAATGACTAAAAGATAAAGGCAGACTGCATTTGTTGTGTTTATGATTGGTTTCCTTGACCTGATTTATCGTTTGGGGAGCTGCGTGTTTAGGAAATGTACCTCTGCACTGAGTGAATCGAGTTAATGATAACTAAATGAAGTCTCTCCCTCTCTTGATCATCGTTCACAGATTGGCCATGTGCAAAAGAGTGTTCTGATCTTTGATTGCACTGGGCTAATTATCTTTGCCTAATAACATAGGCATTTTACAGGCATTAATAACCATCTAATTGGTTTTTGGGATTGACATCCTTGGTCTCATTTATTAAAGGAAGACATAACCAAGAACCTCCTGTAAAGAGCATATGCTATGTTTGCTATATTTGTGTGATTGATCTGAAAGCTGCGGGCCAGGCTGCATAGTGTGACTTGTTATAAACTGTATGGCCTGGCCATGGGATTTTGGTCTCTGGGCAAGTGTGTAATGTACAATTTTGTGGGCATTCACTATATACTGAAGTAAGGCCATATGTCTGCTTTAAGGCAATAAGAAGTGTGAAGACTTCATTTTCTCCAGTGTCTTCCAGGTTGTTCTGTTTGGAGGACAGGGCCATTATCTTGCAGATGCTTTCACCATCTGTCTGTCTATCTCTTGGACTCCAGGGTAACTAAATTTTGGAAATATTGCTGTGTCAGTGTGTAAACTATTTGATCAAGTGATGCTGATGGATAAGAAGAAAAACAACCGAGAGAGAAAAAAGTAGATGCTCTGACCATCTTCTAGTAACCTTCTATAAAGCATTATCATAAGGATATTTACTCAGATGTCCCATGGAGTTCAGTGGGATTTATTCCCAATTTATGCATTGGATTATGCCTTGATATCCCCCTTATTTATTTATTTAGGAAAACAGTGGGTATGCAGGAAAGAAAAAAGGGTTATACAACATAATTGTTTGTCGAAGACAATCATGTAATACAAAATGTATATGACAGAAAATACTTCCCCATACATCCCCCTCATTATAATTTCAAAGGTATTATCTATAATATGTAGTAGTACTTACTTCTGTTGGGATAGAATTGTCTTCAACATTTTAAGTTTCAAACTTCATAAATCGATTTTGACTACATCATTAGTTTTATCATTACTGCATATTCGATATTACATATTTTCACCTCTTCTAGTTATTCATTAGAGTCTTCAACAAATAAACAATATATAAAAGTGTGAAGGAAGGTCTATTTATCTCATGCCAAGAATCCATTTGTATTCAAGATATTACAGTTAAAACAGATTTTAATTCCATTACCATACATTTGTATATAATATTTTAGACTGCTTCTCATTCTGTTTGTCTCCTGCTAGCGTAATACAGGTAATACACTGCATATTCAAAAATAAAATACAAACTGGGAACACATTGGGTAACACTAGAGTAAACAATGCAACACCACCTAAAACATGTTGTAGTCTATATTGAAATCATTCTAACAGGTAACACTCACTTATAACCATACGTTGTGCTTTACAAGTAGGGGTGTGCAGAAAGACTCCCACATGTCAATTCCGGTCCCATTCTATCCTATTGGCCATTGAAGTCAATGGTGAAAACATAGGGTATATTCTGGGGGCTGAAGGGGAAGGGGTTTGAGGGAGAGGCTCCAAACTCGCAGGGTAGCTGCTGGAGCTGCTCCCCAAGATACTCACCAAGTTTCAAGAACATTGGACCGGAGGGTCCAATTCTATGGGCCCCCCAATAGGTTGCCCCCATCCCCTCCATTGTCTCTATGGTGGAGTGCTTGGATCGGGCCAATATGCCTGGTGCAATGATGTCACCCGAAGGTGACATCATCGCGCTGGGCACATTGCCAGGGGACGCTCTAGCATTCAGCTATCATTCAGCTGGTATCATAGAGTTTTCAGGCCAAATGCTAGAGTGTCCATGGCAGTGTGTCTAGCATGATGACATCACTTCTGGGTGCCGTCATCGCAGTGCGCGCACAAAAAGTCCCAGAACGGGAGCTTCTCCCCTCCCCCCCGCTACAAACAGGTAAGAGACCTGGCAACCCTATCTAAAAAACCATCTAAAAACATTTTGTCCCAATTTTCTCTTAATGTCTGGCTGACTGTAAATTTGATCTCTTTTTCCCATTGCTGCATAGATATCTTAATTGTACATTTTTCACTTGTTCATCTTTTGTTTCTAGCAGGGGTAAAACCTTATATATCCATCATAGTAAATGTTGTTAAAAACCCTTATCTGTGCTGGTAATTTATGTGGTGCAGAATAATCTCTAAATGTCTCTTCTAGGTTTGAGGGAGGTGGTCTGAGGCACTATAAGGGAGCCAGTGGTAGGTGGTTAGAGTCCAGTGTTTCCGTCATGGGCCACACTGCACATAGGAAGCTGCTTTACACTAAGTCGGACCCATTGGTCCATCTAGCTAAGTATTTTCTATGCTAACTGGCAGTGGCTATCCAGAGTCTAACAGAGGACGGTCCTTCCCAGCTTTTGCTACATGAAATACTTTTAGTTGGAGGTGCCAGTTATTCAGCCTGGATACTTTACATGCAAAGCATGTGCTATACTACCCCATGATGACAGAGCAAGTTACCAGCTGGTTGTTTTTACTTAAACATTATATGGATCTGTTTTTAAACTGGTTTCAGGACTCAATTTTGGGCTGAAATTTCCTTGGTTGCACTGTTTTACCTCTGACAAGATATAGATGAAAGATGTATGCCCCTTATTTTTGTTGGACCTCTTAGTAACCCGTGAGAAACGTGATTGTGGTATCCTTCTTTGACTGAAAGATTTGGGAGCTGGAGGGTACTGCTTTTGTGATGGGTCTTCAGAAGTGTTTACTATACAATATGCCCACAGATCCGTATACTGGTCATTTTTTTGTGGCCTAAGGGGGCCCCCGGATCTTGTATGACTCTTTATTTATGAAATCTATATCCCATCTTTCCTCCAGAAAGCTCAGGGTGGTGTTCTTTGTATTTTATCCTCACAACAATCCTGACAGGTTAGGTGGAGAGAGAGTGACTGGCCCAGTGATCTAACAGAGCCAACTTACATTCTTTACAGGTAACCAGGCCTATTTACAACCCTCATGTGTCAAATCTGCTTCTTCCTTACGTCCCATTAAGAGACTTTACAGTGCAATCTTAAACAGAGTTATAACCTTCTGAGTCCGGCTGAGTCAACTGTAACTCTCTTTAGGGTTGCACTGTTGTTTGCATACCATAAAATAAGATGGAGGGGTGTTGCTTTACCTCTGGTGCCAGGCCATCCTTACTGAGAGGCAGCCAGCAACAGGGGAGGTGACATCATACTTTTGGGGAGGCTGAACCCTGGGGAACTGTCTGCCATGTCTTTATTTTCTCTGTAAATGGCTTCTGTCCTCTGGGTGTTCTTTATGGACATTAGCACAGAGGTGGGCTGACTTAGTCTTGCTCTGTTTACTTTTTTAGTATAATGTGTATGGTTTATCAGTGAAATTTAAATTCACAAAATGAGACCTCAGGACCTCTCAAGGCCTTAGTAATTTTAGTTCAATCACTCATAGTAGTCATGCTCACTTCTAATAAGTTACTTGCTGTATCATTCAAAGATCCGTTTTCCCTGTATTGTCAGCAAAAAGTCTGGAAATTGCCTGGTTATCCATTGATAGGGCATGATCTACTTTCTGCTCATCCCTCCCATAGTAACTAAATAAAGCAGAGAGCAAGAGCATTTCCCTCAGTTCAGATCCTCTGATTTTTATGGGACAGCAGTAATCACCTTGTAACTTAGCATCAGGTAAGATTCTGATCCGGACAATTCTTGAGTCAAGCTGTTGGCACCAGTTTTGTTGTCTGAGAGAAATTTTTATTTATGTCAATAAACCAGCTTAATGCATTAACTTCTATTTGTAGCAGTTACTTCCTTTGATTCTGTGATCTTTTTGTGATGAGCAATGTTTTTCTTCAAGTGGGGTTTGAAGTCCTTACAGCTCACCTAGAAACAGAGAAATTCTGAACATTGCTAGAGACAAAAGAAGTAAACACGATGCCTTTCGCTTGGTGGTACTGCTTGACTGGCTCTTCGACAGAGGTTCTTGTAGCACCTTTCACATCTCTGTCTGAAGCTTGCTATTTTTTTGTATAGCTTTCTGCCACAGGGAAAACCTTCATTGCTGTCCTTCTCTGTATTTTGTATTATCTTAGTCTTGTATTACTCATAGTCCAACAGGTCATAAGCAAACAGGGAAAAAAATATTAATATACAGACAGTGTGAGAAACATAAGAACACAATTTTTATGTTGAAAAGTAATGCCATGGACAAAAGTTTTGCAACTGCCAAAGTCACATTTGGATTGGTATCTGCTAGGAACTTAGCTACAACCTCCTGTTTTGTGACAGAATTCCATTTTGGAATATAGGTTGTGATCCATTTATCATGGGCCAAATTGAATTTATTGCAATCAGTAATGAAGTGCCAGATGGTGTCTAAAACCCCGGATTTGCAATCACAAAGCAGTTCAGAAAAATAAATTCCTTGGAACCTGCCTGCTGGTTCCCCTAGTCACAGGACATTTAGTCTTGCCTTGGAGAATAATATTCTGTATTTGGGAACCGTTAAAAACTTACAATAAGCAGGCAGAGTCTTTGGAATTGAAAGACCCAATTTTCAGTTATGCACAGTTAGAGACCCTTCCCCTTCTACATTTCTACTTCTACTACTGAGCATTAGAAGATTGGGCTGACAGTTAGCTCTTGTTGTTCATGGTTGGATTTTCAAGGAAGAAGCTACAGTTAGAATAAGTGAGTTAGAACAAGTGAACCTGGAAAAGCTCTGTTTTAGCATTATTAATTTCACTAAAGCGCCTTTCTTTATTAAATTTTTATACTGCATTCTCTCCTGTGTGGTCTTGGAGGAGTTTACTGTAAAATGTTCAACAATAATGTACACTAAAATACATCTAAAACATCAATAGTATAAGAACAGATTCCTAAAAAATAATCCAATTGACAATTACCAGATACAGGCAGAGGGCAGTTTTGCAAAATTTAGCCAAAGGCCTTACACACTTTGAGGAGAGCAAGATGATCCAGCAGAGCTGATTCCAAAGGGCAGGAGCAACAACCGAGAAGGCCCTGGTGGAAGATAAATGGGCAATCTGAGGGCAAGGCACCTGTAAGAAACCCTGAGATGCTAACCAGAGGGGGACATGGGAGGTTTAACCAGGAGAGGAGGTCCTGCAGGCATGAAGGCCCTATACTAGTAAGGGCCTTATCGGTTAAAACGACACCATGAATCGGCACTGGAAGCTAATTGGGAGCCAGTGCAGCTGCTGCAAGATAGGGATGATATGAGCTGATGAGCTGACCATGGAGACCTGGTCAACAGCCTAGCAGCTGTATTCTGGACTACCTGCAGTTTCCAAAGCATCTTCAAGGGTAGCCCTATGCTTAGGACATTACAGTAGTCCAATCTGGAGTTGACTGTCGCATGGATCACTGAGGCAAGGTCCAACCGGACAAATGAGGGGTCAATTGACAGGTTTGGCACAGATGGTAGAATGCAGTCATTGCTACCATGGATGCCTGCTTGTCCAGGGAAGAATCAGGCCGCACCCCCAATCTCTTTATAGCATCCACTGCAGTCGGTTGAACCCCATCAGTTGAGCCCATCATGGCTCATTAAAACGGACTCTGAGGGGTTTCAAGGTGCCCTCAGGGATATTATTAACAAGTCCCTCTCAGAGGGGCTGTTCCCGGGGGCTCTCAAGGAAGCAACGGTCCGCCCTCTCTTAAAAAAACCATCCCTGGATCCGGCTGAATTGGTAAATTATCGGCTGGTTTCCAATTTGCCCTATTTGGGCAAATTAATTGAGAGGGTGGTGATGATACAGTTGCAGAGCTTTCTGGATGACACTTCCATGCTAGATCCCTTCCAGTCTGGCTTCTGCCCAGGTCATGGGACGGAGGCAGCACTGGTCGCCCTCACAGACGACCTCCGGAGGCATCTGGATAGCGGCGGGACGGCAGTGCTGCTGTTGTTGGACCTGTCAGTGGTGTTTGACATGGTCGATCATCAGCTCCTGGCCCACTGCCTCGCTGACATGGGGATTCGGGGGCTTGCCTTGCAATGGCTCATCTCCTTTCTCCAAGGTCGGGGACAAAGGGTGGCTCTCAGGGAGCAGCTGTCCCGAAGGCACCCGCTGATCTTTGGAGTGCCTCAAGGGGCGGTGCTTTCCCCAATGCTATTTAACATCTATATGCGCGCCCTTGCCCAGATTGCCCGGAGACACGGGCTGGGGTGTCACTAATATACGGATGACACTCAGCTGTATCTGTTGTTGGGCGGTCAGTCTGACTCTACCCCGGAAGACCTGGACCGGGCGTTCCAGGACATGGCTGGCTGGCGTAGACTGAGCCGATTGAAATTGAATCAGATGAAGACAGAGGTCCTGTACCTGAGTCGGAGCGGATCGGGATTAGGGATCCCACTACCGGCCTCCGATGGGGTGCCGTTGGTGTCAACGCCGAGGGTCAGGAGTTTGGGAGTGCTCCTGGATGCCTTCTTAACAATGGAGGCCCAGGTAGCAGCCACCGCCAAAGCAACCTTTTACCATCTTCGGCTGGTTAGGCAGCTGGTTCCCTTCCTCAAACGCAATGATCTGGCAACAGTGATCCACGCAGTGGTCACCTCGAGGTTGGACTACTGCAATGCTCTCTACATGGGGCTGCCCTTGGCACAACTCCGGAAGCTGCAGCTGGTGCAAAATGCGGCAGCCAGGCTGCTGATGGGCCTCTCTATGCAATGCTCAAGGCATTGCACTGGCTGCCAATAGCATACCGGATTTGCTTCAAGGTGCTGGTTTTGACCTTTAAAGCCCTTTATAGTTAGGGACCTACCTACCTACCTGAGGGACCGCCTTTCCCCAGAGAGCACTACGGTCAGGGTAGCAAAATCATTCCCCCCCCCCCGTCCTAAGAATGCCATCCTGGTATCAACCAGGACCAGGGCCTTTTCTGTGGCAGCTCCAACCTCCTGGATTGAGCTTCCGAATGAGATCAGGGCCCTGCGGGACCTCTCACAGTTATGCAGGGCCACAAAAATAGAGCTCTTTTGCCAGGCATTTAGGTAGGAGCTGTGTTATCTATGTCCTGTGTCAACCTATTTCCAGCCTGAGCCCGCCGATAATGGATGGACCAATAAATGCACTTTATTGCAGTGATACCACCATTGTTCTGTTAACTGATTTTAATAACTTGTGTATTTTATATTGATATTTACATTGTTGTTTCTTGTGTAAGCCGCCCTGAGCCTGCCTCGGCAGGGAGGGCGGGGTAAAAAAAATCAAATCAATCAATAAATAAAGCATTGGTACTAAAGGCCATCCCTATGTCTTGGTCTTCCCCAGCCATATGATCTCCGTTTTTGATGGATTTATCTTCAGCCAACTTATCTCCAACCATTCCACCATGGCATCCAGGCAGGAGGCTAAGGGTGAGATCCCAGCCACTGGCTGCTTCTTGAGTAGGAGGTAAAACTGGGTGTTATCAGCGTTCTGGTGGCACCCAACTCCAAACCTCCGGACAACCTCTGTGAGAGGGTGGGTATAGATATTAAACAACATCAGGGGTAGGATAGACCCTTGCGGAACCCCACAATTCAGGGGCTGCTGTGTGGATCTCTCACCCCCGATGGCTACCCTCTGTGTGCATCCCTGGAGGAAGGGGGAGAACCACCGTGAGGCAGTGCCCCTTACCCCCAGGGAAACCAGGCAGTTGACTAGGACCAAATGGTCAACTGTGTTGAAAGCAGCTGAGGGATCCAAAAGGATTAGCAGTGCTGAACCATGTCAAGATGGAGCTGGAGATCATCCAGCAGAGCAATCAAGGCATTTTCAGTTCTGAAGCCCAGCCTGAAGCTGGACTGGGAAGGGATCAAGTGCCGATGTTTCATTCAGGAAAACATGGAGCTGCCCAGCCACTGCTTGCTTAATTTTCTTACCTAGAAATGGAATATTAGAGACTGGGCTGTAATTGGCTAGGTCCCTCTTGTCTAAAGAAGATTTCTTCAGGAGAGTGGTCATCACCACCTCCTTGAGGGGCTTGGAAAAGATTCCTGAGAGAATGACAGGTCGATGGTATCTCTTAGGGCTCCTTCCACCATCACACTGGAGGATTTCACCAACTGGGGGAAGGTAGGGATCCAAGGAGCAGGACACTGTCAACATCGGCTAGTGAGAATGGGCTGAAGGAGTCCAAAAAAGGACCCAATATGGCAGAAGGAGCCTCCATTGTCCTACTGACCCCAAAACAGGCTGCTAACCCTTGCTGAAGCAAGGAGATTTTATCAGCAAAGAAAGCTGCAAATGAATTACAGCTAAAGGTCAAATCTATAATTTTTAAAAGTCACTAGTGTGGTTAATTGTCTAATTATTCTAAATAATTGAGCTGGATGCGATCTAGCCAGTGTGATGGAAGCAAAGATATATAATTGCTTCACTGCCTTTACCACCACCTCATAGGCCTTCAGTTGGGCTCTGTGAAGTGTTTTCATTGCCTCATCATGAATTCGCCCCCAGCAACACTCTAGCCATCTGAGTACCCTCTTTATTTCCCTCAGGCTCAGCTCATTAGTAAACCATGGAGGCAAGGAAGTCCAAGGGTGCAGAAGACACCAGGGAGCCATTCAATCAATAACCTTCTGAAGGCCCTTATTCCAGGCCTCAGTTAGCTCATCAAGGGACCTGCTGGAAGGACCAGACAAATCCCACAGAGGATTCTGGAAACCTACCAGATCTGTACGTCTTCGCAGGGGAGCATATAGACTTTTATAGTGTTTGAATCCCTTTTGTTTGACTTTATAAGTTAAGAAATATAGACTGTTCTATGTCTGACAAAGAAAAAGGTGGTTTCAGAGATCGCACAGTTCAAGCATAGCAACACCTGTGTTTTAGAGTGCTAACTTTGGCTAATCTTCAGTCTCTCTGCAAATGTTCCTATCTATTTCACCTTGCCCTTGTTCCCCAGGCCAGGCTTTCCTAAATTGCTTTAAATTACTCCCAGTTTGGTGTGGTTAGGAGTGCGGTCTCTAATCTGGGAGAACTGGGTTTGATTCCCTACTCCTCCACTTGCAGCTGCTGGTGTGACTTTGGGTAAGTTACAAGTTCATTCAGAGACATTCTTGAAAGAGTACTATCAGCCCCACCTACCTCACAAGGTGTCTGTTGTGGGGAGGGGAAGGGAAAGGAGGTTGTAACCCACCCTGAGACTCCTTCAGGTAGTGAAGGGCGGGATACAAGTCCAATCTCCTCTTCTACTTAAGTGATGATTTTGCCAAGTCTTGTAACCATCCCTGTTAAGGTTTCTTTGGGGAGAGGGGGGCTGGCTAGTGTGTTTTTAAATTGGTGTCATAAATGTTTCCTCCACCAGACCAGCCCTTTAACAATGACCTAGATCTACGGTATATGCTGCAGCCTCCAGGTATATTTGTGTTAAAATAAACACAAGTTACATTGTAAGACAGTTTTTTAAAGCCACTAGAGGGTGCATTTCTCAAACTTTAGCAGAAAGTTGGCAGTGGCTTCTCTAAAAATGGGGCTCTGTGTGCAATTGTGAAATAGAATTACAGAGTAAAAAATACCCTGCTGCTTCCTAACCAAAGATAATTTAAGGTGGCTTCATACACTATGTTTTTCTTACACAGAAATCTCCTATGTAGGAGGAGCAGCAGAAGCTGCCTCATCAGTGTGTGTGTGCCTAGGGCCTTATACAATACAGATGCACTTTTTTCCTACATGAAGGTAATCTGTATGTAAGAGAAAAAAGTTTACTGGCTAAATTGGCATACTGCCTCTAAAGTTCCTATGTAGTTATTATGTATCCTTCATGACCTTCCTCAATGCTATTTTAAATCTACCTATGCCATAAATAATAATTTAATTATTGGTCACAGATGTACATTCTTTTGTCTGTCCTGAATCTAGCATCTATCAATTTAAGACACCCTAAGAGTCTGTCAAGTCCTGGATGCAATCACTCTCACAAACACTCTTGTATCAGCAAGGTTTGTTTATTAAGAGATAGAGAGCTTCCAAGAATAGACAGCCTCTGTGTTGGAACTGGGGCCCAAATGCCAGTTCTACCAACATACTGAAAGCAAGACATTCCACAGATGCCAAGCGACCAGTCACTGCTTCCATTCAGCCCACCACATGTCTGCCCCTGCCCTTGCGACCCCCCCCCCCCGCCGCGCGCATGCTAACGGTTACATTATCTAGAAACTCCCCAGGTCACATAGCACGATGAGATCATATACTTCCCAAGGTGTTCTCAACATGCTTGGGAGGCCCCTGTGTGAGAACTGTTATGAGCTGACACTAACCAAGCAAAGCAGACAGCCAAACACATCCACTCTCCCCCTTAGTTCCCAGCAGAGAAGATAAACAGCAATGGGAAAGAGCAAGGTTGCGTGCAACACAGGAACTGTATAATGGAATAATGAAACAGAACATGAGTGTAGGAAATAGGAAATATTTGGCAAGTGAGGCCCGAGCTTGACAGAGTCCAATAAATTAGTAAAGTTAAGAGAAACAATGATTCCAGGGTTGGTAGCCTGTTGCAGCAAAATAAAATAAGCCCAGTGGCACCTGATAGACTAACAGTGTTTAGTCCAGTATAAGCTTTCATACATCTGATGAAGTGGCTTCTGGCTCATGAAAGCTTATGCTGGAATAAATCTTCAGTCTATAAGGTGCCACCAGAGTTCATTTTTATTAAGAAGGGTGAGCTCTTCCACAAAGCACTTTGTGTGGAAAGATGAGGACTGAAATTATCTTATATTTGGTATGTACTTTTGCTGATTTAATAGTGGGTGACTTTCAGCTACCCTTGGGTTGACTCAGAAAACACATCTTTGGTTTGTGACAAAGGCAGAATTTCAGAATACAAGAAATGATTGTTGTATATACAACTTGAGGAGTGGTGGCCCTTGACAATCCTGAACCTTGCCCAAAATCTTGGTGTGACGATACTCCTGTAACAGTATTTTGAAGGGGTTGGGGAGCAGGGTTTAGTTTTGTCATACAGTACTGTGGCCCATAAGTTGCTCCATGGTAGGCAGACACTCACCCAGATTTAATGGTGCTCATTAAGATTCCCTTTATTGCCACGAACCAAGTCCAAACACACTATTTTTGGTAGTTTTAGTAAAATATGTTTTGAAAAATTAGAGTGTCATCATAGAGAATTCAGAGGACTATTTTATGTGTAAGGTCAAATTAGGCAATTTCAGCTATCCTTCCAATGCCCAGCTGTCTCACATTTGTTGTATCTATGAGAAGAGCACTGTAACTCATGTGTTTTTGATCTTTCAGAGTAAGTAGTGTGTGAGAGCTTTTTACTATGATATTGTCAATCAGTAAGAACTTCTTATGGTGTGCAATTGCATCTTTAACCAAAAATACATGATTCGATTCAAATGTCACAAACAAACTGGAGGTGGTTCATGACTGGCCCAAAGCTGTTCAGTTGTCAGGTTTCCTCCCATGCACAGCACATTGAACACTGAAGTCTTCAATTTGATTCCAGTTAGTCATGACATCTGAAAAGAGATAGAAAGACTTGGGGGCTGGGGTGTATCTTAATTTTTTCCTTTGGAAAATAATGGATTTTTTTTGCACTGGAATGCTGCAGGAATGAGTGAAAAGCTTTTTTTAAGACAAAGGCCTACTCAAAATATGGAGTAGGAAGCTTTTTTTGTAAGACAGTCTACAGCATTAGCAGATGATGAATCTTGAGTATACTATGGCCTTATACAATATTATTAGTTATAAATGTATTTAAATGTGACTGATCTTGTCCAGTTACTAAGCTGTATTGTACACGATGATGCACTGTTTATGTCCTACTGTTTATATAGTCGTACTGTCACTATATAAGACTGTTTCTTTCCAATATCACATTTTTTTATCTGAAAAATGTGTGTTCTGTTTTCAACTTTCCCCTACCTCTCAGAGGGTAAAAACTAAGATACAGGTGCTAAGGTAGCATACAGTGTAGATGTTTGCAGCGCTCTCTGGTTGTAGTCACAATTTTGCATGTAGAAAATAAATAGTATTTATACTTTTAAATTTTAAATTTTCAAATAGTATAATGCTAACCAAGTTTTGATGCATTTTAAAGCAGTAAAGTAAATTTAGGTTTAATGATAAATTAATTATTTCATATTTTTCAGTTTCACCAACATTTCTATGTCCGCCCCCCCCCCAATATCTTTAAAATTGCCAAAAAATTTACATTTCTACATTTCAGTATTGGCACCTTCACTAACTGAGGATGGTCTTGTCTTAGTAACTGGGATTTTTAAAACACAGTTCAATCCTGGTTAAGAATCCCAGTTACTGGGATGGATCAAACCTAAGTTATTGAAGCTCCCCTCCCACTTTTGAACTAATTAGAGCTAGTTTTAGGAGCACCACCCTCAGCCTTGAGGGAAGAGCAGAATGGGACAAGAATGCAGCCTTGGCAAAACCATGTTCATGATCATCATGAACAAACTTAGGAATGTTAATGATGTCTGAACTGAGTCTGAATTATCTCTCATTCCTATTTAAATGTGTGATTCTGTAGACAATTAGTATATTGTCTTTTCTCCAGTGCTGCTTCCGCACTGTATGCAATTTGTATCTGAGAGAGCTGTATCTGTGGGAGAGCTGCTTACATTTATTGTTGAGGTATCAGAAAACTCTTAAGATAAGGCTTTTTCTACCTCCTCCACTTTCTGTTTACACCCCTCTTTTCTAGTTTGACTACTGTTGACAAAGCAATGCAAAAGAGGCCATCAAGACAACCAAATAGCAGTTGACCTTCTGATATTCACCCTAATGTATTGCATTTCTTCTGCTCGCAGAAGAAATTTTTCTTATTTTCTTAGTAGATTTTGCTCTTTCATAGTAACTACAAAAATAATATGTACAACACACTGAATGTGTCAAATAACGGAAGCACAATTGGGAAAGTAGCAAACGAACATTTTGGAAATCTACCAAAAATGCTGAGGTTTTGCATGATCAAGAGAGATATAGAAATGCGTGTCAGTCTTGAATCCATTGTAATGTGGGAAACGACCCTTTGTCCACCCACATTTATGTTGGAACAACACTGCTGATGTTAAGAAAGACATCCCTGTATTCTTCCCAATTGTTCCTTTCTTGACTCATCCTTCTGTTTGAGAGTGCTTTTTGTACAAGCCATTCTGCACCCACTGTAGCTTCCTATTTTAGAACACTAATGCTACTGCTATTTCACTGCTTCTGCCCTTTTTGTTTGATTCCTTTTGTTGCTGAGGTTTGGTGGGAGAAATTTATGCTTGCTCCTCCCTCACTTTAGTAATGACTAATAAAGGACATTATGTTGCCATTTTCTGACTTTGTTCTGCTATAAGCAAGCACAGTTTTAGGGAGAATGATGTGGTGGTGGAGTTACCATTCTTTGCCTACAGTTGATTACTTCATTAGTGGCTCTAAGGAGACTAAAGCAGGATTTTTCTTCAGCTGCTTTAGAAATAATTTGCTAACTGAATTAAAATATACTCTCTCCCCCCAAGAGGATATACACAGGCTCCAAGTTGACAGAGCACCCTATAAACATCTTTGCCCTTCCCTTGCTTCAAGCATGAAAGATGGAAGAAACTAATGGCCAGTTCATGTGTTTCATTCCTCTGGATTCACATTAAATATAGTACTCATAGTAAACTGCCATTGAGCACCCATTAGGACAGGAGGTAAATCTGATGTGGCACAACCAGCTGGGGTGGGGTGTCTTAGATGGCCAACTTCCTGAGCTAAAATCTGGCCCCCGTGCTGTGTAACTGATAGCACTCTTTTAGAGGATGAGAAACTACCACACTCGAAGGGAAGAACCAGCTGGGGTTGCACATCTGTACATTCTTGGCACAAAGTAAAGAACACTGAAAATGGTGTGGTTTCTAGGGAGCATCCTGAAGAGAAGAGCAACATAAACTTAATGCTGGACTTTTCTAAGTGAATGTTGAGTGGTGGATTGCTACCTGTGGACATAATTGCTGTATACAGGACTTGTATTTCCCTCATTGCAGTAAGAGAGAGGATAGATTCAAGGTTTATATGCAGTGTAGCTGCTGCCAGTGTGGCATTTTCAAATTCCTTGTGGGGGGAAAGGAGGTTCTTTGCTTTCATCAGTTTCATCTTGTATTGTGAATCTAAATTTCCAGCATCTCAGTTCATCAGAGGAGCAGGAAGAACAGTAACACAACACTTGTTCTTAAATCTTTTAACTTTAAGGGCACATAAGTAATACATTCTGGGGTTGGGGGGGTGAGAATGTTATCCTGCAGTAGCCAAAACAACGAAGAGTGTGATGGAACCTTAAAAAGGTAAAGGTTCCCTTGTTCGAAAGCCAGTCGAGTCTGACTCTAGGGTTGCGGTGCTCATCTCCGTTTCAAAGCCGAAGAGACAGCACTGTCCGAAGACGTTTCTGTGGTCATGTGGCCGGCATGACTAAACACCAAGGCGCACAGAACGCCTTTACCTTCCCACCGAAGTGGTACCTATTTATCTACTTGCAATTTCTTGCTTTCGAACTGCTAGGTTGGCAGGAGCTGGAACTAGAGACGGGAGCTCACTCCGTCATGCGGCAACTCGGGTCTTGAACTGCTGAACTACTGACCTTCCACAGCCTGCAGTTCAGCGTCTTAACCACTTGAGCCACCGCAGCTCCTCTTAGGAACCTTAGAGGTTAACAAATTTGTTGTGGCTTAAGCTTTCATGAAACAGCCTGTTCCATTAGATCCAGGAAGTGTTACTTCAGTGATGTCAGTATACCTACTTCGTGTGTGAAACCTGTATGGGACAACTTTATTTTTGATTCACTGCACCACAACTGTCGTAGTAATTAATTCACTCTCATAAAATTTGTGGTCTGGAAAAGCTGCACCTGTTGGCTCTAAATACCTTGTGAACTTGAGCTCAGCAGGGCTTTAACTAAAGTAGACACAGAGAGAGCTTAATTTTATAACATGAGTTTAAGTGGAAAAGTGATGGCTCTGTCTTTCTCAAGTACAGCCATTCTGATCTGTTTCTGTACCGTCATTAGGAAAATTCTGGTTCAGTTCAGTGTATCTAAACTCCGAACCAAGCAAAAATGCCCGAACTGAACTGGCTGGTTTGGGCTGCCTTTTTCCCAGCTGCAGCAAGCCGTTTAAACCTAACAGCCGACAGGCGGACCTGCGCTATAACTCATCTGTTTTGCTCCCCCTGCTTCCCACCACAAGACACATGTACCTCCAAAAACTACGTAGAGGGTTGTGAGAGGTTTGTGGGGGCAACAGCACATGAACCTTGGTTTGTCAACCACAATCCGGGTGATTTTAGTAGCGAACGTAGGGTCATGAGCAGGTTTGTGTCCATCCCAAACCCACATATCTGATGGTATATATTTTAAATATCTTGCCTTATTTTCTTATAGTGATGATGGTTAGCAAAACAAGAAGCTGCAAACATCTAAAAACTTAACAGTCCTTCATCAAAACTAAAATGAACAAGATAAAAATACAGCCAGATCTGCCAAAACAGTTTGCCCTCTGCCAAATGCCCTCTGAAATATAATCGTCTTACACACTAGCTTGAGTGTGCTCTCTACACCCATTCTGGTAAGCTGTTCTGAAGGGCTGGATCTACCACAGAGAAAGCCTGTGACTTAACTTTCCCTCAGAGTTGGGACTGCAAGGAGGCTGTCTGACTTATGCAGCTAGAATTTTGTTAGATATGGTTTGATAAGTATGCCCAAGGCAGTGAATGGCTTTCAAGGTAATAATTGGCACTTTGAGTTAGGTAGCAAATAGGTAGCCAGTGCATTTGAGGCAGCACTGGAGTGATATGTTCTGAGTGGCTGACCCCAGATAGGATTCTTGCTGTCACATTTTGTACCAACTGAAGTTTCTAACACTTTTTCAAAGGTAGAATGAATTATAGCAGTCCAGTCTGGAGGCTATGTTAGCATGGATCAGTATTGGATAGGTAGGCAGAGCCTGGTTCTGAATCCACAGTCTTCCTTCATTGAACCAAAGAAAGCTGAATAAGTGGAGCAAATTGTTTTCCAGGATATACTTGAGTTTTCCTCAACAAATAATTTGTCCAAGATCTGGTCCTTTTTTTGAAATGAGGCACTAAACAAAGATTATAAATCTGACTCAGGTAGAGCTGTTCTCTACAGTTTTATGTCATTTTCTGCTTTGTAAAATGGCCACTGAAAGGCTGTGACCAGAGGAAAAAAAATTTTTTTAACAGAACTGGAGATTAACTTTGATGACTCATAGTATTGTCCTTAGCAGAATTCTACCCTAATTCTACCCTTTAAAGTCCATTGACTTCAGCTTCCAGTGCGGATATAATGGCAGGCTGACACCTTCACAGAGAAGTGAAGACACAATACAGCTAAATACCGGCAAAGAGATGGTCCCTGCTGGCAAAATCTTCCTAGATGAAAGGGAGATCAAAAAGGTCGACCACGTGTACCCTATAGGTTGCACATAAGGAGTTTTCTGCAGAAATTGAAGTTTTTGCAGCCAGCTTTCGAATCTAGAGCAACCCGGGGTCCTGGAATTTACAACTTTGCTCACAGATGCATTTGGAGTCCTGACAAGGATACAAAGTCTGACCGTCCCTGCTTGAAATAAACTTCCAAGGGGTGAAGACTATGGTGCTGGGATTGTATGCCCCAAATGAAAATAAAATAGTGTTTTTTAAAAACCTGATGGAGAGTTTAACAAACCTACCATATGAAAGTTGGTGTTTGGTGAAAGATTGGAATGGTATGATCTCCCCACAAATGGACAGGACTGCTGAGAGCTATATAAAAATTTCTCAAGGTAAACTGCCAAAATATATTTGATTTGATGGACAATTTGGAGTTCGTTGATTTATGGAGACAGAAAAATGGTAATTCCAGACAACATGCATATTTCTTAAAAAGATATAGATCCTTTTCAAGGATAGATATGATTTTGACATCAAAAGATATAGCAACTAAGACTTTTAAAGTAGGGATTCTACCAAAAGCATTTTCAGATCATAACCCCGTGACTATGGTCTACAAAGAGGAACCCAAAAATTTTAGATGGAGAGTGAATGATGTTTTTTTACAGAATGAATTAATTGTTAAAGACTGTAAAAAGAAACTGAAAGAATTCTTTGAAATTAATAAGAATAAGGATACAGATATGAGAGTGGTCTGGGATGCAAGTAAAGCTTTAATCAGAGGTCATTTGATACAATATAACACCCAATTTAAGAGAACGAAACAAGAGAAGATACAAAAGATTTGGATGAGATAAAAAGAAAAGAAGAGTTAAGGAAATAACCAGGAAATAAACTTGTTTCTCAAGAAATTAAGATGTTATAACAACAATTATCTATGTTAATTGTAAGAGAAATGGAAACAAAATTGAATTATATGAAACAAAGAAATTGTAAATTTGCAAATAAACCGGGGAAATGGTTGGCATATAAATTGTGAAAAGAAAGAGAAAAGAAAATGATACTGAAAATACAAGAGGGAGATAAAGTGTTAACAGAAACTGTGGCCATACAAAATGTCCCCCCCCCAGTATTATTCAGGTTTATATAAGAGTCATGTTATTTAATTGGAAAGAAATAGATGATTATATTAAAAAACAAAATTTACCCAAGAACACAGAACAACAATGCCAGATTATGAGTGGACCTATTACAATTAGAGAAATGGTGGGAGCCATAAAAAAATTAAAGCATATAAGGTCCCAGGACCAGATGACCTTCCAGGTAATTATTACAAATGTTTTGAGGATGAAGTTTTACAATCTTTACAAAAGACAATTATTCTATTTTACAAGAAGGAAGAATGTTGGAGACATGGAAAGAAGCTAACATAGCATTGATACCTAAAGAAGGATAGGACTTGATGTTTCCAAGTAATTATAGACTGATTTCCTTGTGGAATAATGACTTTAAGTTGTTTACAATACTAGCTGAAAAAGTTAAAATAATTCTTCAGGAATTTATACATGAAGATCAGAGTGGCTTTCTACCCAAGAGACACTTGTGAGACAATCTCAGGACTGTATTAAATATCTTGGAGCATCTGGAAAAACATAATGAGAAACAAGCTGCATTGAATTTTTTAGATGCACAGAAGGCTTTTGATAATTTGAATTGAACCTTCTCATTTAGAGTTTTGGAAGATAAGGATTTTGGAGAATATTTTTTTAAATGGGTTAAGTTGATTTATACATCGCAAACTGCAAAAATAACTGTCAACGGAGATTTGACTAAAGCATGCGGGATACAGAGAGGAACAAGACAAGGTTGCCCATTGTCACCGCTTTTGTTTTTTCTGGTTCTCAAAACATTGAATAAGGATGTAAGACAAGAAGAAAGAATGGAAGAATCTTATTAGTTGAAAGCTTTTGCAGATGATTTGATGTTGGTAGAAAATCCTCTAAAGGGAATCAGAACCTTAATGACCAAATTGAAAGAATTTGGAGCAGTTGAAGGCTTTAAAGTTAATAAATAGAAGACCAAGATGATAACAAAGATTAAACTACAAGATCAAATGAAATTGGTAAACAAAACAGGGTTTAAAATAGAAAAGAAGGTAAAATATTTGGGTATTATCTTGACAAATATGAACTGTACTTTATTTAAAAATAATTTTTTCAAACCCTGGAATGAAATAGAAAAAATATGTTGTGATGGGGTAATGTGCAACTGTCACTTTTGGGTAAGAATATCTGTGATTAAGATGAATGTTTTACCTAGAATATTATTCTTGTTCCAGACGATTTCCATTTTCACAACAGACGTACCATTTAAACAATGGCAGAAAGAAATATCTAGATTTGTATGGCAAGGGAAAATACCAAGAGTTAAATATAAGATATTACAAGATGCAAAAGAAGGAGGCAGCTTGGGTTTGCCGGACTTGAAATTGTATTTTGCTGCCCCCTGATTGGTATGGATGGATTTTGTTTAAAAAACCCACAAAAGATCATTAGAGTTAGAAGGACACAATGTGAGATTTTGATAGCACAGATATCTGATGTATAACAAAGCTAAAGCTAATGCAGAATTCAATAATAATTATGTTAGACATGCCATTTTGAGAGTATGGAATAAGTATAAATCTAGGTTCTGCCCAAAAATACCATTGTGGCTTATCACCACAAGAAGTACATTTTAGAAAATAAATGATGGGTTCACATAAATGGTTAAGAAATCATGATGTCTTAGAATTGTGACAAGGTGAATAAAAATTAAAATCTAGAGAATACTTAATAATCAAAGGCCATACTTGCCACTGACTTGCTCATTTACAAATCTTGGAAAGGTTCAAAGCTGGTAAAAGGTATCATGATTTTGAGCAATCAAAGTCTGAATATGAAATAGGATTATGTACAAAGGATAAACAATTTATTGCTAAAATGTAACTGTTATTAAAATTTGAAACTGAGGAAGAACAAGTTAAAGAATATATGGTAAATGTAACTGTTTTTCTTCTGGTGATTCCTTGCTTTTATATGAGAGTCTCCCATAGCAGCCTGTAGGACCCCAATTCTGGACATTTGTAAGTCAATGGTCCTCTTTTTAAGGTCCTTTTCATGAGGTAAGGTAAATTTGTCCTATGTAGGAATTCAGGCAATTAATATAATTTGAATTCTGGGTTTTTTCCCCCCTGACTTTATGTCCATAGGCAAAACGGGAAGCCTAAATCTTGTAAATAAAACAGATTAGACCTGAAGTGGTTGGACCACTGTTCCACTGAAGCTTGCTGGGCAGCCTTGTGGCAGTCACACATTCTCAACCTAACCTACTTCACTGGGTGATGTGAGGGTAAAATGAAGGAGAGGGAAACAGTGTTAGCCATTTTGGGTCCTCATTGGGGAGAAAGGTGGAAAGCCAGTTAGGTGTAGTGATTAGGAACACGGACTCCTTCATATGCAACTGCTGGTGTGACCTTGGGTCAATCACAAGTTCTCTCAGAGCTGTTATCTTAAGAGCGGTCCTCAAAAGAGCTCTCTCAGTCCCACCTACCTCACAGGGTGTCTGTTGTGGGGAGGGGAAGGGAAAAGAGATTGTAAGCCACTCTGAAGGGCAGGGTATAAATCCAATCTCTTCTCTAAATGAAGTATATTAATGTAAGCCTTGACCTGATGGGAAGGCTAATATTTGGGTCAATTGAGAGCCAGTTTGGTGTAGTGGTTAAGTGTGCAGACTCTAATCTTGGAGAACTGGGTTTAATTCCCCACTCCTCCACTTGCAGCTGCTGGATGACCTTGGGCAAGCCATAGTTCTGTCAGAGCTGTTCCTGAAAGAGCAGTTCTCGAAAGAGCTCTCTCAGCCCCACCTACCTCACAGGGTGTCTTGTGGGGAGGGGAAGGGAAGGGGTTTTGTAAGCTGCTCTGAGACTCCAAGTGAAGGGTGGGGTATAAATCCAATCTCCTCTTCCTCCTCCTTGTCATTACTTAACAATACACAGTAGATGCAATACAGCCCTATTAAGCCATAGGAATGTTATGGTGGCTTCAGTACCATGGATTGTGCTCTTGTTTAGCCAATCAAGTAAGAGCTTTTGGGTCAAAAGTCTCTTCCTTGTATCTCTAAACTTGGCAGACCTCTTGTCAAGGTATGTATGTTACAGGGTTTTCTTTAGCTTCAAGTGCTTATCATAAACTTTCCTTAGTTGGTAACTATTAATTGTTCTCTGGATTTTGCCAGTATCCATATATGTTCTCTGTGTAATGTTTTGTTACTTCTGTTCTGATTAATGTGAAACAATAAATTATAATTGTAGCTTAGGGATTGTTTACGGGAATTCATCATCCTCCATAGGGTTGCCAGACTTTGATTAGGATAATATTGATGAAATCCTGCTTTTTGTCTTTAGCCCTTGCTGCTAACAGAGATTAAAATCCAAAGGAGCACGAATTTTGAAAAGAATAGAGCTGAATGATCAATATATTCATCTGCTCAACAAAATCCAATCAGTTCAATACATAATAAGCTAGCTGTGTCTTTTTTTCCATTCAGGATGGAGATGAGTATTCCAATTACTTGACTGCATTCTGCCTAACTTAAATCATCGGTATTACAAATTGTAGCAATCTTTCTCCTTCTTTGTATTGTTGTGCTTTACTTTCTGTCAAAGTGTGCCTTGGACACCAGTGTAGTGGGTACCATTCTCTATAGACTCCTCAAAAGAGTTCCTTGAAGGACAGCTTC
>NW_015159712.1:540059-542893 GCF_001447785.1 Gekko japonicus
CAAACATTTCTACAAACTCAGAGTTGCTTTGCTTGCACTCATCTTGGGCCCCTACTTATTTATGTAAAATATTTATATGCCTGCCTTTCTCCTGAGAATCTCAGACCCCAAGGCGGGTAACAACAGTATGAAAACAATTAAATAAACATTAAAATGACAAATATTAAATCATTTAAAACAATCCTAGAAACACTTTACATTCTCTTCAGCAGGGTATTCCCCCTATACGCAGGCACAGGTTAAGCTCTCCAGAACAGCTGTGTTTTGTAGCCTCTTCAGGAAGGCAGGAGGGGAGGAAACGGGGTCTCATTACCTCTTCTGGGAGGAGGTTCCAGAGGCATAGGGACGCACAGAAAAGAGCTGTTGCCATGCATGCTATAGACCGGGGTCCCTACCAATGCTCCCTATAAGCTGTGGAGTCTTGTGAGCAAAAATTCTACTTTGTGAGCTACTGTCATTAAGGTTGTGAGCAAGCGATTTGACTACTGCATAAATTAGTGTGTTTTGGAGCCATCCTTCCTGAGCCAAGACAAAAATGTGTGAGCCAGAAGCTAAAAAACTGTGAGCTAGCTCACAATAACTCAGCTTAGAGGGAACACTGGTCCCTACCCTTTTTTGAGCCTGCAGGCACCTTGAGATTTCTGACCCAACGCGTTGGGCGCAGCCACTAAATGACTGCCACAATTTCTCTTTAGTCATGCAGTAAAGATCCTTGAGCCGTGGTGGCAGCTGCTGCCAAAGCAACATTTTAAAAAATCTACACAGCCAATGAAAAGCCTTTTGGGGAAAAGCCCTGCCCTGCCCACTTTTTCAAAACACTTGGCAGGTGCCAGGAAAGGTGTTGGTTTGTGCCCAGGGTGCCACGGGTGTCATGTTGGGGACCCCTGGAGTAGACAATGGTATTAGTGATAAAGGACTTTGTTGGGAAGAACAAATGGGCCACACGTGGGCCCCTATGTAGGGTTGCCATCCTCCAGGTAGGGCTTTGCCACATGTGGGTCCCTGTGTAGGGTTGCCAAATTACAACTAATCTTCTGACTACTGAGATCTGTTCCCTTGGAGAAAATGGTTTCTTTGGGGGTGGACATTATGGCATTAATTGCTGCTGAACTGCCTTCCCTCCCCAGGCTCCATCCTCAAATCTCCAGGCATTTCCCAACCCAGAGTTGGCAACCCTAGTCTTGAAGGGTTTTAAAGGGGAACACCAACATCTTGTATTGGATCTGACAGCTAACTGGCTAGTAGCCAGTGAAGGGACTTCAGAATATGAGTTACAACTACAAGGTGCTGCTAGTGCTCAATGACATGCAGGCTGCCACGCTCTTCACCAGCTGCAGTTTCCGGATTGTAATTCCCCAATATGGCATGTTACATTAAGTTTACTGAAGCATAGGGAATCAGCTTTCTAACTAGTGAGACGAGAAAAAAACACATATTTTGTTGCAGTGGACACCTGTTTTTCAAACAGGAGACCAGGATCTATCGAGATTGCTAAGTTTTTGTCTTCCAGCAAAAGCTGCACACTGTTGATGGTTGGAAGAACACTGTGTCAAAGGCTGTTGACAGATCTAACAATAATAGATAGGCATTCCCTTTGGCTTTCTGGAGGTAGAGGTAATCCACAAATGCCTCTAACACTATCTCTATCCCAGACCTGAAGCCAGACTGAAAGGTATCAAAAGCATATGTCTCATCCAGGTATTTCTGGAGTTGCTCTGCCATTATTTATACAATAACTTTTTCCAAAAAGGGAATGCTTGAGAGAAGTCTATAATTGGCCAATACCTGCCGATAACTGCCTCTTTCAGGGATTTTCTAGGTCTGAATCATTGGGATTCACAATCCTCTGAATCAAAGGAGCCAGTGTCACCCTGCAGGATTTTACAAGCAGGGACATGGATCTAGACCAAAAGTGGCCCTCGTACACACTCCAGAACCAGACCAATATCAGTCAAGGAAACCAAACTGAACTGATCCAAGAAGCAGGGGCTGGGCAGTATAGAAACTAGACGGTATGGAGATACCTCAACAGCCTGTGTACTGAAAGGCAGAAAATAGCTTAAACTTTAGAAGAACTGTTTATATTACTGTACATAATCTTGCATTGTCAATCATTTTAATTTTTTGCATATCGAAACAATAGAATGGGATTTTTATTCTTAACTTGAATAAGAGAAAAGCTTTGACTTAAGATATTAATTATTATCATATATGGTCGTTCTATAGCTGTAATTTTAGTTAGTGTGTAGTTCTGTAGGATTTATGTAGAAAATAAAATAAAATATAAAAAAACAGCCTGTGTTCTGATTAACACAGCATCTACATCAAGATAGATCAAAGAGATTTTACCACCAAAAACCATGTAAAAATACCACAGCAAATTGCCAAGCAGCTTACATTTTCTACTGCCTAATCTTTCCTTATATATAATTGAGTAGTGGGGTGGCAGTTTCTGAACAGTCCACACGTCCCTAAATCAGTTGGCTCCATGATGTATCACTCAGAAGATGTCCCTATCCACTGGCTGTGTTGCCTGAGTCCCGCCCACAGAAGCTGCGCCCGCCAAAACTTTCCTCAGAAGACGGTTGCTTCGCTCTGGTGAACACAGCTACTGTCTTTGGTCTCTTTGCCAGATGACGATTGATCCCCTCAGGGGACAAAACTGTCTTTAGCCTCCAAGCCAAGTTTGCTGAGGCAACACTTTCCAGAATGGAAAAAACACCACCAAGTAAACAGCTGTCAGCGTAGCGGAGGTGGGGGCGGGGGAAACCAGACCAAGTTATCACAAAAAAGCTAGTGGATACACACACAAGCAGAGATAGAGGATGGGACCA
>NW_015159712.1:543373-586226 GCF_001447785.1 Gekko japonicus
AATAATAATAATAATAATAATAATAATAATAATAATAATAATAATAATAATAATAATAATAATGCTTTCGATTTATTAATCGCTTTCCCCACAAGTAGGCTCAAAGTGATTTACAGTTACTCTTTAGACAGGGGACTAACAATGCTGAAGGTGGTAAAAAACACCCATGGGTGACTCTGTCCACTGTGTGGTGGTGTCTGTTATTCCAAATTCCCACTACACTTTACAGATAGTCACCAATTGGGTGCCCCAAATCCCCCAGCACTTCTTGTAATATCCTAGAATTCATTTGCCTTTGGGACAGACCAACCTAAGTAGCCTGTTGCCCTTGCAGGGGTGAGGGTTAGAGATGTAAATTTCTGGAAATTATGAAGCCATGTTGGAGGGAAATCTTTTGTCCTCCCCCCCCCCCGATAAAAGGGAATTTTAGGAAATATTGAAATATATGCAATATTTATTGTCCTATCAAACCTAAACTAATTTTACTGCATAAACAACATAAAATGCATCATTTATAACTTACTTAACATCTAAAATTGCAACATTTGACAGATTTGTAGAGTTTTAAAGTTATAAATGTCTTAGTTTTCTGTAAGCAAAATAGTAAATATTCCCAGTCCTTGAGAGAAAACTGCAAGCTTACATACTCTATGCTGTCAGCACATGTACCTTAATTTTTGCTATCTGGTTAGAGAGAGCTAAGTTCTTATAGAAACTTCTAGAGCTTACTTCTGAAGGTTTTATATAGTTTCTGCCCCACCTCCTGATCTCCCCCCCCCAAAAAAACAAGATAGGGCAGTAAACTGCTTGTTACCCAGTCTGTGGGTATATGTGTCACAGTGGTCTGAGGGAGAATTGAAAATTTGGGTCAACCAGAAGTTGGGGCAAAAGAACAACAGAAGGTATGCACTGGTTGAAAAACAATGAAAGCACTGCATGAACCCCTCATGAAGATCAGGTATCATTCTAGGTTGCAGAAATGCATCTTGAATTTAAGAGCTATGCCTACAGCATGCCTACCTTGTCTTTAAAAGCATTTCACTCATTCTAAAAGAGAAAATATTTAAAGAAGTTGTGTTTTTTTTACTATTCCATGAATTATTTTAAAGATTATTTCCATAACTTTATTAAAAACTCGGAATGAATTATTTTAAACTATATTTAAACTATATTTTAAGAATAATTTAAACATTATAAGAGAAAACAGAATGAAGACAAGTTTCATTACAAAAAATGTTCTCTATAGGGGTAGACGTGGCCTCAGGAGAACAGGTCTACCCGCCCCTTTCCACTATATTGGTAGACCTGGCCTACGGAGAACAGGTGTATCCACTGCAGTCCACTATATTGCTAGACATGGCCTTCAATCGTTGTCCTGTGCTGACCCATAGAAAACTACCAGCACTTGGGGTGGGGGAACTCTTGCAGTCTATTTCGGGTTTTTTAGTGAAATATGATAACCAGCATTACAGGTCAAGTATAACAGAGGTGGAACAATAATTGTCAGAATGCTGTGTAACCTAACAATAATTGTCAGAACGCTGTGTAACCTAACAAAAAGGAAGTTGCTTAAATGTTATCAATCTGCCCAAAGTACTTATTTATTCAAATATGTATATCCCACTTTTCCCTGTGACTCAAGGCATATATTCCCCCTCCCCCCGGCTATGGGCCCCATAGTCTATAATGGAGAATCAATGGAGAATCAATCCAGGGGTATCTGGGACTTGGGGGGGGGGTGTTTTTTGAGGTAGAAGGACCAAATGTGCAGCATAGCTGCCGGTGCCTCTCCTCAAACACCCCCCCCCCCAAGTTTCAAAAAGATTGAACCAGGGGGTACAATTCTCTGGGCTCCAGAAGGAGGTGGCCTCATCCTCCATTGTTTTCTATGGAAGTTTGGTTGTGAGCACAGCAAAATCCTCAGAGCCAGCCTCTGAAATGTTGTGTGCCAGCAGTTTAGAGGGAACCGTGGTGTTGAGCAATTCTAACCTGGGACAGCCCCATGGTGACCGTGAAGTCCTGAGCCAGTCCTCACAAAGCTACTTGGGCATAAATGTTGAAATCTCTTAGAACTAACAGCCTAGGAGATTCTAGCACCAAGCTACAGACCACCTTTGCCAGCTCAGACAGGGTATCCAGTGATAAGCTAGGTGGTCAGTAAACCAAAAGGATACTGGATCTGGCCTAGTAGCTATTCCAAAGAAACCCAGTGGGTGCCACCATTACTCTGCACTGAGAGTCTGCAGAAGGCAAAAGACTCTTGGAGGACAACTGGTACCACCTGAAACGCTCATTCAAGGCAGAGAGGAAGAGCTGCATACCCCGCTGGGACCAATAGATGCAGAATAACATTGTCAGAAGCATCCTGCCAAGTCTTGGATAAGCATACCTTGTCATATTGTTCTTTCAAAAGAAAGTTGGGTAAAACAGCAACCTTATTTTTAATGGTAATGACATTATAGGGCATCAGGGTTGGGAGGGTTAAAGGGAAGAACCTTCCACCTACATTTCTGAGGATGGGCCACAGATTAGAAGGGCAGCAAACATAACCATATCTCTGTGAGCTGCTAACAAACCTACCATTCTGCCCACCACCATATCTCCCTAACTTTTGTGGCACATTAATGTTCTCTGTGGATATGAATATCCTCAGAAGATCATACAAAGAGTGCACACTCCCCACTAAAATCCACCAAAATGTCATGCCCCCCCCCCGCCCAAATCCCCTACACCAACCCAAACCCGCAGAGTAATTGGCAAAAAGCACCCTTCTCACAGTGTCAGACTGGGGCTGTCTCTGTATCTGTTTCCACTATTTACTACCTTTATCCATTTGGTTCCTCTTTCCCAGTCCCGTATCTCTTGCCCTCGGTGACATGACATTCCTGGGGGGCAGGAAGTGTGAATGTGTGTGAGTCTGTTTGAACGTAGGAGTAGAAGATGCACAGCTTTGTAACTCTTCCCACAACAAGCACCTCAAGGTGTAAGATTCTGCAGACTTTGAATTGCCAGATAAGACTTTGAATTGCCAGTTTGTACCCATATATCTGTCAGGGGTATTAGTTTCGCTTTGAGTGTGTGACATAAGGATGGAATGTGGCTTTTGACTATACCTTGGGACCTGTTGCTTTGCCCCTTAGTCCTAACAAAGACTCTCACCTTCAGTGCATCTCAAATCTCTTCAGTAAAGTTTCTTCAACTGAACTTGTGTCGAGAGTGAGCTGACTGGGGGCCCGACACATAGCCATGTAGATTTTATGCCTGGCATGGAATACCCTTGTCTCTCTATATAAAGAAATTGTTGCAAAATTTTCCTTTTGAGTATTTGATGACATTTGAACGAGAGCAGACAGAACAGCAGCAGGCTTAGGGTTCTTCATGTATTTTCAGTTACATTTTTTGCTTAGTTCACTGTTCGTCCTGCTGCATGCTTGTTGCACTTCAGTCTTTGTTTACAGAGTCTTTTACTGAGTAAGCATTGAAATACCAAGGAATTCCCAGGGTCAGTACAGAGCCATAAGTCTAGTTTGCCCATGAATAAGGATGAACGGAGCAGGAGGGGGCTGTAGTTTCATGTGGCTTTCTTCTTTTCTTTCTCCCTTGTCTTCTTACATTCCCCAGGTATCTGGGCTTTGAGACACTGGAATTGGAGCATCCCCTCACGTTTGTGTGTTTCAGATGTTAATCCATTCTTGCCTATGGTGGGAGAATGCAGGTGAAAAAGGAAGGAGCAGACTATCCCATGGTTGCTCAGTCCCATTATTACAGCATTAGTTTGAGAGTGCAGTCAAGGTGCTCCTTCTAAATATGGCTACACCTCAGTGATTATGCTCTTATTATGTTCTACCTTCCATTCCAGTGTATTTGAAAAAGTGTGCATGCACACGAAAGCTCATACCTTGAATAAACCTTTGTTTGTCTTAGAGGTGCCACTGGACTCTAAATTTGTTCTACTGCTTCAGACCAACATGGCTGACTACCTGGAACTATGTTCTTATTAGTTACTCTTCTCATAACATTGATGCTGGGTAGACAGAAGGATGGATGACAGAGACCTTCATGCATGTGTCTCTCCTGAAATGGCAGTTCTCCCTGTAACCGATTTCTATTGTGTCTGAAATTTGAAAAAGTAGGATGTTTTGGAATGAACATACATTGCCTCTGTAGTTATCAAATTCAGATTCTTCATTCTAAAAAATAGTGTGGCAACAACTTAGCTGTCTGACGCTTATATTGTAGAAAATACCCAGTAGGCTCCACCTGAAAACTGAGTTCTTGTATAAAAGCATAAGGCTGAGTGTCTGCATTCAATAAAGTCATTTTTAACCCTCTTGTTTCATAAAACATAGCATCTTAGGCAGGTGTAGAGGAACTTCTTATAAAGATCACTTGGGATTTGCTTTTGAAAGTGCTTCTCCCACAAAGAAAGAAAGATACAGGGGAAACTGTTTATGTTGCCTGTTGACTGCTTTCTTTCTGGGATGTGCTGCTGATTTAGTTTTGGCAAGAATCGGATGGTTGGAGGGGAGGAGGTGCTCTGGAAGCTTGACTGCTCTTATTCTTCCTAATTGTCCCTCCTAATTTTGTTTGCTGTTTCGTTCCAATCTGTTTCATTACAATTCTGATCATGGTGCTCTGGGCTGAAGACAGGATTGGGGCAAAACCTGTTTTTAAAAATTTAGTAGCTGTTTAATTGAGATTCCCAGACCAATTTCTCCTATTTCCAGCAACCATATTTATTTACAGCTCCCTGATTAATGTGAAGCGGAACAGTGGCAGTTTCAAAGCCCTTTCCACAGGTTCTAATATCTGGAAGGCAGGCAGACAGTCTGCTGAGATCACAACAGAGAGCACTATTGAACAGAAGGCAATTTATACCTTTGGTAGTAAAAAAGAATAAAAAAGAGACAAAAGCTAATTTAGTAAGGTAGGGCTGCAGCATCTCTCAGTGTGTACAGAGTTAATCTTCATCACTGAGGCATTGATTGACAATCTGGAGGATGTTAATGTGTGATTCTCCTGGTGAGCGGGGGAAGAAAATGGAAATTGTGGTTTCTCAGCTAATTGTGCTTTAGATGTCATTTGTGACAATTGCATGTTGTCTAGACAGCTTAAAGAGCAATTGCTTTGTGATCCTGGCGTTACCTGCTGTAAATCTGGACAGCATTGGCTGAGGAGAGCTTAACAGTTCCAGGAGGGCATCCCTGTTGTGACATCAAACTTGAACATAGCTAAATAAAGGGCTTTGAACACGGGGATGTACAGATGGGACATACTGCTTTGATTCTTCTCCCTATCCCAAAACATGCCACATCTGGCACCTGCTGTGTGCCTTTATTCCTGGATATTTTTTTCAAGGTTCTAAAATAGATTTCAGATTTCCAGGTGCCATTGTCAAATTTTTAAGGGCATTGGGAGGGAAGGAATTTGGAATATTCCTGAGCCCGGATTTCTCTGTTGTGCTGTACTATACCCAGGGCAATTTGATCTTTGTGCTGAAAATATTAAAAGCAATTAAAATTATGCCAAGAAAAGCTTTATTCTGATATCTGTATAAATTATGCAAATGGAGCAAAATTGCCTGATTTGTCTTGTTTTGTGTAATTTATTCAGTTTTAACTATTATGCATAATTCTGGCTTTCTTGTCATTGAGCGGGCAAGATGATATGAATCCCCATTGCCAACTCATTCAGCTATTGCTCTGGCTTCTGAGATTTGTGCAGACATTGCCCATACATTTTCAAGCATGTTTATGCAGCCAAAAAGGCCAGGAACTTTCTCTTTTTAAAAATAAAAGCTGAGATTCACAAGATTCTGAACTTTACATTCTTTTTCCTGTGGAATTGTGGAATACAGTACTGAATACTAAAGTCTTCCTCCCCTCCTTGCATTGTACGGTATTAACCACGTTCATCCCAGTGCTTACTACAAGAAGAAGAGAAGGCTTTTATAACCTGCTTTTCTTTACCTTAAGGAATCTCAAAGCAGCTTATATAATCACTTTTCCTTCCCCTCCCCACTTCTGGCACCTTATGAGGCAGTTGGGGCTGAGAGAGTTCTGAGAGAGCTGTGACTGGCCCAAGATCACCCAGCAGGCTTCAGGTGGAGGAGGAACAGGGAATCAACGCAAACCTCATTCTCCAGATTAGAGTCCACTGTTTCTTGCAGAGATAAAGGAATTGGAAGGCAAACTCTCCACTTAGCAGGTTTCAGGGACTACAGCCACGATTTCTTCCTCCCTCAAGAAAAGGACTAGTGTTGCTGGGGAGGGATGTTGCAACAGGCCCATTAATTGGCTGGTAAAAATACTCTTTGACATCCAAACACTGTATGCTTTCAGTTGCCCATTCCCCACCCCTAAGCCTGACTGAGCATCTCCTGCAGCTCTCCAGTGCCATGGCTTGTTCCACAAAGTCTTCCCATGACAGATCAGGCTTCCTCCATCTTGCCAGCTTAAACATCCCTGTTACCCCAAGTCTTTGTCCATTGACCACAGTTAGCAATTGCAGCCTTACTGCCTTGGATGTAAATGCTGGTAAATTCCACACTCTACATTCCTTGACAATTTTACTCTTAATTTAAATGGAATAAGGGAGAAACTGATGCTGAGCCATGCAGGCCAACTTTTTGCCTTATGACGCAAGTCCTTCTTATTATACATGTATAGTTTTATACATTGAATACCAGTGGAAGTCTCCGAGTAATGTAGTTTCCAGCTTCTTTGGTCTTTTGGAAATTAGTGACAACTGTTTTATAGCAGAGTGCGCTTAATGTGCCTGTTTTGTAGACTCTGCTGCTGATTTTATGACTGATTGCCATTTTAAAACCTTTATAAACCTGCTGCTTTTTAAAAGCTATTGCTGTTTCAGTTACTGCTTTTGTTCTGCTTCTTGCTGCTTCATTTAAGGTTTTTTTAAAAACCTGTTTCATAGTGGTGTAATTTCATATTGTAAGCCACCTTATATGGCATTTGTGTGAAAGAAAGGCAGGCTATATAACTTCTAAATAAATAAATAAAGAGCCAGAGTTTGAAGAGTGCAAATATTCTATTTATACTGTGATGTGCTGTCTGTTGTAAACGACTTCTGAATCGCTGAGAAAAGTGGAGTACCAGTGGTTTGTATAAATAAATAGTGTGGAGTTTGGTGTGGGGGATATGTAGGCTACGTTGGGCCTTTTCTTTGACAGCTCTGGTTTAATGGTTAGAGTTGGGTGCAGATTCAAGCATTAGAGCATTAGAGCTATTATTACCTTACTAATTTCCAATCCCTAGAGCTAGGCACATTCCAAAAAGTGACTTTTATTGAATCTGTATTTGCATATAGATTTTAGACCCTGCAATTTAAGCATAAGTCTTTGCAAAGGCAAGACCAGGTGCCTTGAGGACTTTTGCCATCATTATTTGTGTCACAGACTATGGAGTCTCTGGCTGTAGAAGCATCTGCATTATTGAACCCATTTATCAGGCTGTTTGAATGTGCTTGTTAGTATATCTTGACTTTCAGCAAAGGCTTTAGGCACAGGCATTGTACAGAGATCAACTGTCAGAACATGATGACTATGTTCTCACCTTGTTGGACCCCAAGCTCTAGTTTAGGTTAATATGTCCCATGTCCAGATGTCTCTCTTGCTGTTTAGACAAGGCTTTTAACAGAAGTTACTGAGTAAAGCTTAAAGCCAGTTTGGCAGTCTGTCTTCAAGCTGATTAAAGAAAGCATCAGAAATGCACTGAGCTTTCTTGTGTGAGTATAGAGAAGATAGGGCTTAGTTGGCATTGCTGTCAGGTTTCTCTCTCTCTCATGAGAGGTACGTTGACTCCTGTCTGGCAAAGTCCTTCAAAGACTGTGCATGTTCTGTAGTTCCCATAGGATCATCTCATGTGCACATGGTTTGGAGACCAGTTTGTGCAGTCACCAAAATCCATTTGTGAGAGAGCTTTGACCCCCCCCCCCAAGTGCTATAAATTATGATTATGTCAGCAGTACTCCCTGCAACAGTTTCTCCTCTTGGTCCTCCTTCCTAATGTGGCACATTTTGCCTCAATCTGTTCCTGGGCTTTTTTAGTCATTGCCCCTATACAGTGGAACAGAACATTGGAGGTGTTCCACAAGGCACCCAATTTGATTGCCTTGCTTACAATATCATTTTTTTAAAAAAAAAATTGGTCTGCATTTCTATATTTCTTAACTTGGCGACGAAGTGAACTTTTTCTGATGGATGATTAATGCATAATTTGCTGCCGTTATGTGCTTGAGGTTTCATGTTGTATTTTTAATTATATTTTAAATGTGTGCTACTTCGCCTTATGGGTCATGTTTGTAAGCTACCCTGGGAGTAATGTGTTTTCTGGGGGAAAATATTAATTGGATAATTTTCCGATGCCTTAAATGTAGTGTACTTATTTAGTGTCTTTAGTGTATTTATTTTGACTTCTGTTTGGTGAGAGAAATTTTAAAGTACCTCATGTTAATTATATGTCCCAATAGTAACAAATATTTGAACTGAAATATTTGATTAGGGAAAATACATCAACTGTTGATTAAATGTTATATTCAAAACTTGAAATGGAAAATATTTTTATTGTAATACCCGTAACACTTGAAAACCAAAATTATAGCATATATTTTTAAGAGAAATGACCAAAGGCAGTGAATGTTGTTGTCATACTTATGTCAGCACATATAAGGAACTGTGCATGATGGATTTATTTATTTGGTTATTTATAGTCTGCCTTCTTGCTGAGACTCAAGGCGGATTACATGGTGTAAGTCAAGTATAGTCAACAGAATGGGACATCCAGTGAACACTGCAATAGAGTTTGGACTACAGAAATCTGAAAACAAACGAAATCTAAAACAGAGCTGAAACAAACCATAAGCATTTAAAAATGACATTTTAAATGGTGTAGAAACTACCTAGTCAGAGTGATAGGTAGGGTTGTCAACCCCCAGGTGGTGGCTGGAGATCTCCTGGGATTACAAGTGATCTCCAGGCGACAGGGATCAGTTCCCCTGGAGAAAATGATGGCCTTGGAAGGTGGACTGTATGGCATTATACCCTCCTGAAGTCCCTCTCCTCTCCTCCCCAAACCCCACCCCCAAAATCTCCAGGTATTTCCCAACCTGGAGCTGGCAACCCTAGCGATAGGCAGTGATACAGTAGTACAGGCCCCAGTGCAACTTTCTGAACCATTTAATTACTGTGCAGCCCTGTTTACCTATGCAAAAAGCCCTCTTGAATAATTTTGTTATGCATGGTTTGTAGAAAGTCAGAAGAATGTGAGCATTTCCAACCTTATAAGGCAGGTCATACTATAATAGGGGGGCCACAACAGAGAATGAATGAATTTGGGGCTGTTATTGACTTTGTCCATTTGAAGGATGCCATGGACATGGTTGTCCACTCATCTGCTTCAACAGAATTTAACTCTCTTCCATGGAGCTTACTGCAGCACTTCATTGCTAATTACTTGTTAGTTCCATGTCAGATTGGTGATCCCAGTATCCCTTCTTCCCTGTTTGATTCCTTGGTTCCTGATTAGAGTTGCCAAGTTGTCAGGTTCTATAGTCAGATCACACTACACAGCGCTTCATAAGAAGTATTCTGTTTATTGGTAGTTCATAACTATGACACTTGAACGTATTTTGTCAGGAATGGCCCAAAGCAGCAGGGCACCCAAAGTTATAGTAGTTTCAAAGCACCCCCCATTACAAGCATAAGCCAATAAGCATTGTGCATGGTCCCGTGTGTGTGGGAGAAAGTGAGCAGGAGAAAAGTGAGCCATTCATTCCCAGCAGGCTAGGAGCAGCTGGAAGCCCAAGGTCTATGTGGAGTGTTAAATGCAGTCTTATACTCGTCCCCCTCCTTAATCCTCACCCTGAAATACACATCATGGAGATCAAGCTTGGAAAAGATTTTCCCCTCGGCCGCCTCAGCCAAGAGGTCCTTGATAAGGGGGAGGGGGTAAGCGTTCATAGTGGAGACCGGATTCAGGCCTCTATAGTCAGTGCAGAGTCTCAACCCCCCGTGCTTTTTCTCCCTGAAAAGTACGGGGGCCGTAAACGGGGATGACGCAGAGTGAATGAAACCCCGCGCCAAATTCTTGTCAATAAACTTTCGCAACTCCTCTTTCTCACTGGGGCTCATCCCATACAGTTTCCCTTTAGGCAACTTGTGCCCAGGGATCAGTTCAATAGTGTGAGCCTGACACTTGAGAGAGATAAATTGGACCTTGCCCTCGTTCCATAGGATGTACGGGTCGTGGTCGTATAGCCATGGGCTGCCCAGTACCAGGGGAAATCCCGCTGCTTGGGAAATGACAAACTGTCGGTGTTTCCAATGGCCTCCTGCCCCAACCTGTCAAGGCACAGTCTCATACTTGCAAGGTTCTTTCATAGCCGACCCATCCATCTGGGTAAAAACAATGGAGTCCTGGGGTTTCACTACCTTGGCTCCCAGCCCCATAACCAGGGAAGGGTTGATTAAGTCCCATCCACACCCAGAGTCTATCAGACCCCATACCCAGACATGAGTCCCGAGTTTGGGATTCATTATAGTCACAGTCACAAAGAAGAGGGGGGGATAATTGCTTACCGTCCTAGGCGCCTCGGGAGTAGGGACCTGCTGCTCTGTGCCGCTCACAGCAGGTCCTGCCCTTTTCCCACCGGCCTGTCTTCTTCATCGCTACTCGTAAGTAGCTCCTTCGCAGGAACTTCAGCTTGCAGCGCCCGTTGGAACTTTGGCTGGGCCACACTCTTCTGTGCTGGGGTGTCTACTGGCTTCTTCTCTGGCTCCTTCCTGGGTACCGTCGGGGCTCCCCCTCCCGGGCAAGCGGCAGCAAAGTGACCTGCTTCGCCACATCTCTGGCACAAACCTTGCTTCATGCATTGGTCCCGCACAATCCCCTCAGTTGTCACTGGGTTTGTTTCTTCCTCGCCGTCGCTCATCTTGGTTAAGAGAGATACGGTTCGAGGGGAAGATGATTCCTAACAATTTGTCAGGTTCTATAGTCAGATCATACTATACAGCGCTTCATAAGAAGTATTCTGTTTATTGGTAGTTCATAACTATGACACTTGAACGTATTTTGTCAGGAATGGTCCAAAGCAGCAGGGCACCCAAAGTTATAGTAGTTTCAAAGCATCCCCCATTACAAGCATAAGCCAATAAGCATTGTGCATGGTGCCGCACGTGGGGGAGAAAGTGAGCAGGAGAAAAGTGAGCCATTCATTCCCAGCAGGTTAGGAGCAGTTGGAAGCCCAAGGTCAGAAAAGCATACACAGATAACAACCCAGACAGGAGACATTGTTAGTGTACCAGGAAGGAGGATCACTCCCCACACATTCCAAAGACATGGCAGTGTTAACTGACACAAGTTCAGCCTGGGAATTTGCTGGAGATTTGGGGTGTGTGGTGCCTTGAGAGAACAAGAATTTGGAGAGGGGAGGGAATTCACCCTCCAAAGTGGTCATTTCCTCCAGGGGAACTGAACTCCAGCTCCCACTCGTAGATTGGAAACCTTGTACCTAATCCTAGAGATATGGTCCACTTCCTGTCTGTTTCTGTGAGACCATGTTGGTGATTAAAATTTTATATAGTGCACGTCAGGGTCAAAGTACTTTATATAAATTGTCTTGGCAATTATTACAACAGTTCCCGGATAGTATCTGTAATGATTTCTTGTTTTGGTGTGTGTGTTTCTTTAAATGTTTAGTGTGACTGCAGTCAGTTTGAGCTAAAGGTTATCAGCAGAGCAATTGTGATAACTGGTCTGGTTAAGGCATTCTTTCAGAGAGGAGAACTTCAAATTTTGATTTTAAAAATTGACTGTGAGCAATGTAAATGTGTGAACTCCTGATATGATCAAGCAATCCTGTTCTTGATAACAAGTACTGAAGAACTGTTACATTGACCAGTGTTCTTATGAAAGCAAAAAGCAGATTTTTTGTTGATGTTCTTGATTCGAGATCATCTAGAGGAAGAGTTGTGGTGTTAGGAGTCAAAAGCCGGGCCCGTGAGTCACCTGGGGGCCTGTTTGCAGAACTGCGGGGAGGGGAAGAGAGACAGTGTCCATGGTGGGCTGGCTGGAGGGGGCAGGCCAGCACCAGATGTGGGAAACTGGAACTCACCTGACCATCGCTGGTCCTGTCAGCAGAGTCTTGGGCATCTGGGTGGCAGGAACGCCCAGCCAATATTTAGGGGGCTGTGCCATCCCACTTGCCATTCCTCGGCTTCGGACGACTTGGCCCACCCTCCCATCCCTTCAGTTAGGCATAGTTTGTTAAAGGTTTTTTTTTGCATGCATTTTGTTTCACGTCATTTTATTCTTTGTCACAACTTGGTGGTATCAACGTGGGGTCGGATCCATTATCAGGAAAGCTGGCCTGTGTGCCTATTTCCTGAGATCGGGGATCGGGTGCACCCAGCCTGGGGGCATGCCCGGGGATTCCCCTCACGCCCAGGTGGCAGGGGAGACCACCTCAGGGTGTCTGCCCTTGTGGTATTCAGAGACCTGTCATCCCCAGGTGTACAGCAGATTATTGACCGGCAGGAGGCCAGTCAAGGGACTGGATCCGGCACCCATGCTATGCCAAAGCATACTACACCTGTAATCAATAAAGTTGTGGCCTATTTTCCCACTTTCCTGAAATCTATGTGTAAGTGTGTATTATTTCAAGTAAACTCTATACGGGGTTAGTAGTTAGTTGGGGATGATGGATGGACTCTAGCCTGGATGCCCACCTCACCCCCTCCTCTTGGTGCCAGGGCTGCAAGAGGATGCTTCCTAGCTGTGGTAGTTTGACACACAGATCGTGAACTTTGGAAGCCATAACACAGTTCTGGTTTGAAAATGCAGTTGTTTGAAGAAAGCCTAGTTCAGCTTCATTACTGCGAAATCCAGGCATGCAGTGAAGAAATGTGGAATCTGCTGTGCGAGTGCAGAGAAGTCTGCTATTCAGGGTTTGCCTTGCTTTCTGTATTTTATAAAAAGCATAAGGCTTGTGGAGTTAAATACTCACTAATGGATACAAGATGGCTCTAGTGTCTTTTATTTCTACTCTCTGGTTTGGCGCAGGCATGCTGTGACTGGGTTATGTTGAATTCAGGAGGGTGACAGTCTCAGCACTTCCACTAGGGTTTGATTGAAGGCTGAATTTGGAAAGCTCAGTAAGCAGTTGACAAACACTTATTCTTTAAACTTGCATGAATTCCTACAGTTCCCCCGCCCTCTTTCTATGAGGTTTGCTTGAGGAGTCTGTGTCTGCCTGTAATGCTGAATCCCCCCCCTAGTTTAGAAAATCTGTTTTAATAATAAATTGTAAAGCTTAAAGTTAAACATTTTCTAAGCTGTTTAGTAACTGAGCAAGTTGCTCAATCCCAAATAATTCCTGTGTACCAATTTGAATAATCGCTTATGTTTCAGCAAGTACCATGTAACTGTGACACGGAGGGAGGACCTACAGACTGTTATCTGAATCTTTTAGAGATAATTTGCCTCCTAGCAAAGTGCCAATGTGAGCACTCAACTCAAATTAAACACTGAATATTTTCCTTTCAGAAAAGGAAACTGTCCCACCCAGCAAAAATCATGTTCTGAGCTCAAAATAAACAATATGTGCTTTGTACACATACAGACACAAGTTAGATAAATTCTGCTGCCAGGTTTTGAGATTTCAAAATACCATTTTTGAATTATCTGGCAAAAAATAGGGGTGTAGAGATTTATTTAAAACTAAACAATTGGGTAACTTGACAGACCTCTCTGAAGATCCTTTTCCATAACATTGGCATTTCTTGTGAAGAAAGAACAGCCAAGGCACCTGTATATCTTGAGTCTTACCTGTAGAAAGGCTTTCACAGAGATCTCAAGGCTTGGGGAGATTCCTGTGGGAGGAAATATTTTGATTTTATGCCAGTTTTCACAAATCTTTAAAGTATGTTAAAAAGCTATTACTTCAAGAGTGAAAGTATTAGAGTGAAAGTACCTGTGTGAAAGTATTCTGGAATAATTTGTTTTGTTATATTTGGATTATAATATGTCAGTAAGGAACCTAGCAAATTTCTGAGCTCTTAGTGGAAAGTGAGTAAGAAATATTAGATAATATGAATAATTACTGGACTTTTCTTCCCTTTTTCTTCTTAAAAAATGAGGCCTTCTCCTACCATTATCTATTTCCTACCCAGTAAACAACAGCTATGCAGGAAAAAAAGGTTGAAAGGCATGGGCAGAAAGCTGCACATGATGATTATATGTACATTTATGTTGTGTCGGATTCATATGTGACAGAGAAGGCATTGTCTCCACCAAAGCAACTTTCTAGTCGTGCATGGGCAGTGAAACTTATGTATGTGGTTTCCAAGTGTGACAGTCTACATACTAGCTGGGATCCACCTGCAAGTTACTGCTGATGGAAGAATTTCTGCAACAGTGCATGACTTTCTCTCCTTCTCCCACCTGCTGCTGTCCAAAATGCCCCCCTCCCCCGCTCTTGGGGGATCGAAGACCCTCAGGAACAGCAGGAAGGGGAATCAGAGATCTGCAGTAGGAGAGGGGAATAGGTGAACCTACCCTGTCTTGCAGTATTAAGTGAGATCTAACCCATTGTTTTCAAGCTACTGTAAACAGCAGAAAACAGAAGCTGTACAGAAAACTTAAACACCTGAAGCAGCACTGTTGAAATAGTATCTAGGACCAAAATGCATCTGTTTTAACTCAGTATTCCCAACTGTATACTTTGTGGCTTTTTTCCTGTTTCTTTCTTATCCCTTTTTCTTTTGGTGCTCTTTTTGGTATCCTGTGAATATAGCCTGCAGAGGATGGTGCATCTGTGAGCTGCTCATTCACATGAAGGCTGGATCATAAAGGTTCCATTTTTAGCTGGATGTTCCTGGCAGCACTCAGTGAAAAAAATTGGGCTGTGCCTTGTAACAAAGTTGAATTGTAGTGGAGCTTTCTCATTCCTATAATGACCATGAAGTTTAGGGGACCAAAAAACCCGGTACTGTCATGGAAGTTATTCCAAAATTAATTTGGACTCTGTAGGCTGTAGGCCTCTGTAGGATGCTAAAAACAGCACTAGGGGTGGGGGTAAAAAAAGAAACAGAAAAAAGCCATGGTGTACAGATTTTGGAATTGGCAGGGGTGTGCTGGTGACTTAATGTTGCCAATTTCTTAAATTATTTGTTTTCTTTCCTAGGAGGCTGCTGGAATCTTCTCTTATTTCGCTATCCCGTTATGACGGGGCAGGATCTCGGGAGCATCCGATCTATCCTGATCCAGCTAGGTAAGGACAGAATTGTCTCCTATGAAGTGGAACTTAAGGGCACATGTCTTCTGCTTGTTTTCTGCCCAGGATGGTTCTTTCTACACTATCACACATTTAAAAGAAAAGGGTATATTTAGACAGAATGAAATAATATTTTTCTCTGTTGCCCCTTATTCCTATGATGATTTGCAAAAATTTTGTGTGTTGTCCCTTCCTGCCATTTTCTAATTCTTCTACAGAAATTATATTTTCCCTGACTTTCTTTTCATATGGGTATGTGGACTAATGTGCATAAAAGTGTGAGTTCACATTCATTCGTTGTTGCCCTTTTCTCTTTCTTCTCTCATTTTGTCACCTACACTGTCAAGAATTAGATAAGTTCCTCTGAACAGAGATTTCTCTCTGTTGTTATGTAAATTATGTTGCCATGACATTAAAAATAATAATTTGGACTTGTGTGTAAGCAGCCTCCTTGTGTAGTAAAGACTCTTAATATGTATACATGCTTGTGAATCTCATTGCCTGGGATGTGTATCATCTCCTTTGGGTAAATCGAATGATAGAGGACAAACATTTTCGATATTGAATAGTGACACACACCCCTTACATTTGTTCAGAGATGTAGAGGCTAATACTTTGGTCAGAAGCATAGAATATAATTTGACGCAAAAAGCCATCTTGCATCTGCTGCATTATTAATGGGAAGGGAATGAATGAGGACGCAGTGATAAGGAAGGGTGTTGATGACGACTTATTTGGATTTGAATAAGTCATGAAAATTCAGAATGGAGCATGAGGGATTTGCAGAAAGCATCTCTTTTTGAAAACTAAATAAATGAACAAGGTAATGGGAGGAAGTGTTAATATAGGAGAGTCTTTAGGTGCTATAATTAAGGTGCCACCAATGACAAGTTCTTTGAAAAACACAAATCCACAAAGAATAAAGAGCTTAGGAAAAAAACCTGTTTGAATGTTGGAATATTAAAAAAAAGCAGCACCACACTATTTACTAGGTGTACGGCAGGGAAGGAAAGGAAGAGACATGGCTAAGTGAAAAAAAAACCCCTAATGTTGCCAGAGGTAATAAGAGCAATGAAATGGGCTTTATACAAATGAATCTATAAGGGGGAAAACCCTCCTGCAAAAGTAGGCTGATCAATACAAAGGAAAGATGAAACCTGTTGGGTGTAAAGTAGTTGATATAAACTGCTGTTTAAATCTTTTTTCAAAAGAATTGAAGGCAAGGATGCCTTTTTTGTGGAGAAAATGAGGATTTTAAAAATGTAGCTACTGATGGAATCCAGTGCCATAATGTTGAAAAATGAATCACAGCTGCATAAATGACTACCACAGTGATAAAAGTATTTGCAAATAAAATTGTTGGCAGTTATTTTTGAATTGCCTTTGGGATTAAAGGCAATACTGCTGAAGAGTACTGTCTTCCTGACCTACAGACAGGAGATCTTAAAATTTGTCATCCTAAACAACCTTTCACAACTAAACATAAAATTACATGGGAAATGGCCTTTTGGAATGTTCATATTTGGCCCTTCATCATGCTCTTGGTCCTTCATTAACTTTATGTGTTGAAGCATTGCAGTGCAGCAAAAACCATATGATGTTTGTGTCTTCTTATAATTACCATCAGTTGATTCCACCAGCTGCCTCTAAGATGCCAACATATGCCTGTACAACCCGTTAGAGAGACCATTTTGAATAACCACTTGATTCCTTTGCCTTAACTGTCCATACTTGAGTAGTTCTGTCATCTGCCTTTTTATAGCTTTCAAAAATGTTTTTGTATTACTTGTTTAGCATAACCTCTATCTCTCAGATCTTGACTTGGCAGAACTTCCTTAAAATTCTGAACAATTTCTTCCCTGAGCTTGAGGAATTGTCCTTAAAGCAAGTAACTGAGAACTTTCCATATCTGAACAAAGAGTTAGGGCCATTTATTTACTTATTTTTCAAATAAGTATGTAAAATTAAAAAAATGTTAAAAAAAGTATTATTTTTTTAAATTTCATTCGATTTTTATCCCACCCTCTCCACAAGCAGGCTCAGGGCAGGTTCCATCATAAATTCACAGTACAACAAATCGACAGTTAAAATATATCTAAAAATCTATCTCAAACAGCTCTAATGGGTCATCCAAGACCCATATTTGTGTGTGTACACATATTCTTCCTCTTTCTCTCTGAAAAAAACCAAGTAACTATAGTGTCAGTTTCAAAGGCTCAGGTTCATAAGAATGATTTTGCATAATACCTAAAAGAGGATGAAGTTTGTACAAATGGACCATACCCTGGGAAGGTATTCCATAGTTGGGCTACAATGACAGAAAACGATGTTTTTCTGACAGACATTTGAATGCAGGGGGACCTTAAAAAAGGACATCCAAGACAAATTGTTGACAGGCAGTGTGAGGCTCCTCCCTCATGACCAATGTTCCCTCTAAGCTGTGGAGTCTTGTGAGCAAAACTTCCACTTTGTGAGCTACTGGCACTAAAGTTGTGAGCGAGCAATTTGGCTACTGCATAGATTCATTTGCTCTGGAGCCATCCTTCCTGAGCTAAGACAAAAATGTGTGAGCCATAGGCTAAAAAATCGTGAGCTAGCTCACACTAACTCAGCTTAGAGGGAACGCTGCTCATGACCCTTATCTGCTGGCCCTCCACCATCGACTCTCTCCTTCCTTGGAAGGCCTCCTCAAACGTCAGACTGGGTTAAGGATGGGGGTTTAGGTTCATCCTGGTCCTCCTTTGGCCAGACTGGACTGCTTCTGAAAAGGGGAGCTTCCCACAACCCATTTTCTCCCTGACCTTCCTGGGAGTCTCCCATTTATAGGTCTGTCCCAGGCCCCCCCCCCATCACGTTGAATCCAGCCCTTACAAAGGGTGGGGCTCTGTTCCCCTCCCCCATCTTACTAGTCCAGGCCTGTCCTCTCTGGCCATCTCCCACTCTGGGCCTTACCAGCCTGGCATCTGCCACTGAGGGCACCACTGCAGCCTCGATGTTCTCCAGCCCCCAGGAATGGGATTGGGGTGGTCCTTGACTGGTGCCGGACTCCTGTTACTAGCACCAGCCAGTGATGTTACTCACCCTCTGGCTCTGAAGCAGGGCCCTTGGCTGTCGCTGGGAAGGCTCCACTTTACTCTTGCCCTCCACAAGCAGCTTTGGCTTGGGTGCTGGCCTGCTGTCCCTCAATGTCTTCCACATGGCGAGGAGCCAGTGAGTCTTGCTCCCTTCCTTTTCTGCTCCCATCATCCTAGATATTTTTGGCTCAGGGGAAGCGGTGGAGCCCAGGGCTTGTGCCAACTCTGGGACTGGCAGGTTCATGTGAAAGAAGTCAGACATGTAAATATCTTGGGCTCTGGCCATTTATGGCTTTAAATGTCAGTATCAGCATTTTGAATTCTGTCTAGAAACATACTGGAACTCAGTGAAGAATTTTGAGGACCCAAGGAGTATGCTCACCATGGCAAAATTCCTTTTAACAACCTGGCAGCCTGTTCCAGATAAGCTGAAGTTTCTGAAGATTTTTCAGAAGTAGCTCCTTGTGTATGTCTTTACTGTAGTCTAGCCTAGGCCTTACTCAAGAATCAATTTCTGTGGCAAGATCAACCTTTTGCAGAAACAACCCAATTAACCAAAGTTAATTGAAGATGTTCTGAGCTACACGCACCATTATGTGTCATAAACACTGCAGAATCTCACAGTGCACTCAAAATACAAACCTGAAATATGAGGGGGCTCCCATCCCACTTTGGACATTGACTCCATCTTGCAAAATGTTTGGGGTGTGTGAGGATGTTTTCCCAAAGAAGCACAACCCAGGAAAAATGTAATGCTCCTACTTTAGTTCTCGTCGCCTACAGGAACTAGGATCACTGGAGCTTTAGTTGTCCCCAGCAGACTTCAGGTTGCAATTACAACCTGACACCTAGAATTGTTAAGTCATGATATAGGGGTCCAAAAAGAATCCTGTGGAACTCTGCAGAGCTGTGGTCGCTCCACACTACTCTAGCACTGACCTGCTGGATAGGTGCAGAACCACTGAAGCATAGTGACTGCTGAAGGATACCGTGTTCAGTGGTAGTGGAAGATGCTGGGAGGGGAATGGCATACCTCCTTCTCTCCCAACACAGGTCTTTTACCAGGATGGTGAAAGTAGTTTCAGTTCAAAAACCAGCCTGGAAGCCTGATTCATCCAAGAAAACCTGAGTATAATGTCTGCTGATCTAAGTATCTAAATATGGACCTGCACCAGTTAGAGGGGATATGGATCTTTTTTTAACAGTGAAGGGGATGCATGAGAGATGTGCAGAACCCTTCACCTGCCTGTTGCTTAGCTTCCTACAGCCATCTCCCCTCCTCCCCCATTCTTTCCTGATAGACAGACATACATTTATTTATTGTATGTAGCCAAAGGCCATCACAAAAGGGGATTAAGAATATTGTGGTCAAACATAATTACAAGAATGGTTTTTAAAATTGTTAGAAGTAAAATGCAGTTGTTTACAAATATCAATATACCGTAAAATTATAAACCTTGAAAATATATCCGGTTAATCATCAGATTCATCTACTGAAGCAGCGATCTTGGCCCTAATTTTCCTTGCAGCCAAGGCAAAAAGTGAGACTCAAATGGATCAATATCAGATAATAAAAAGACCAATTTATCCAAGTCAGAGGCAAAGTTTTGTCCCTTTAACAGATTGTGAAGAAATTTAGTTCTGACTTCTGTATACATAGGGCAAAATAGCAGATAATGAAATATGTCCTCTGGAACTGAAGGACCACATATACAGGCACATATTTGGCTTCTACGGCATTTAGGCACTTGCTTGGGAACATACTGCAGATTGTGCTGGGTAGGCTCCCTGCATGACCCAATGGGATGTGCCCTTAAGGGGCTCTAGAAGGCAGGGCACAGGACAGCCAACTTCAGAGCTGGCTATGCCTCTAGGAAGATGGTAATGGCTAGGAATAGCAGTTTCTACTGCCTCCAGCCCTAACACCAGTCCTCTGCCCTTGGTTACACCAACAGGTGGGTTAGGTAAAGTTCTGACAGCAGTTGAGCTATCGATCGCACTCATTGTCCCTAGCCTATGCTGCTCCAAGACCTCAGGATCCTGTAATCAATACAGTGGTGGCCTGATTCCTCCCCGCATGGTGTGTGTTGTCCCCCCCCTCCCGCGCTGGTCCTCACTCTAGGCACAAATGGTTGGGGGAAAATGTTTGGAGAGAAGGACTGCTTGGTTGTGGTGGGGGTGTCATCGGTTAACTGAATCTTCAGGGAATCATATTCTCTACATGTACTACAGTGGTTGTTTTATATACAGTGGTTGTTTTATATATAAAACCCATGGATTTGGTTGTGGGAGGGCGTTAGAGCATGCCTATGAAAGGCAGTCTTGTCCTATAAGGACCAGACAAGACGACAAGTGAGGAACCGTTTGAAGTTTCTGCTGTGGTCTAAATAGCTTTTTTATTTACTTTGAAAGGCAGACCTTTACTTTGCTTGGGGGGGGGGAGTTATGTTTATGTTTCTTGGCCAATAATAAATTAACTCACTTAGTGCTTTATATCAACCCCTTCTGGTCCTCCCAAGAAGTAATAGGAAGGATTCAGTGCTGTTTACCTGCATCCATGTACTGCCACTGTTGTATCAATCTATGGGTTTTTATATTGCAGATATGGAAACCCTTATGAGTTGTTTGTTTTACTTTGTTTACAAAATGGCAGAGGGGAGAACCATGTATGAGCTCCTTAGGAGGAGGACGGTCTAAAACCATAACAAATGTTATCCTATATAAATAACTTACTATTCTTGAGGGATAACCTGCTTCAGATTGTGAAGATATCTTCTGTGTAATGCCGTCAGACCCAAAAAGCCTGCTCAAATGGATGCACAAAGGATTAGATTAATTGAAATTCAAAATTCTCATAAATGCTAGCCACTTGAGGTTATGTGGAAGAGCCAGCCAGAGTGTGCATGCTGTGACGGGGGCAAGGGGGCGCTTGGTCAGCCAGTCTGTGCTGTGCAAATCTGGCTTCTGTTCAGATAGAGAAAAAGCATTCTCCCAAAGCTGATTCCGTTGGGGGGGGGGAGCTTTATATGTGCTGCAACTATGATGAGTGTGCTTCCACAGCAAGTTTTCTGTAGAATTTATGCCTATTCGCTCCCTTAGGGAATCATTACTAGTGATGTACCTTACCTTGATCACACAGTATGCTAGTGGTTAGAAAAATCAACTTTATACTTGTAAAATGAGCGTGTTTGAACTGGAGTTGGAGGCAACAAATATGAAATCCCAGGGGGGATTTGTTGAAAATTGCTTGCAGAAAAGTGCAATTAATCTACGCTCTGAAGAGCTACATACGTCTCCCCCCCCCCTATTGAATTTATGAGGTGGAGAGGAAAGGAAATACCTTTCTACTATACAAGGGCCAGAAAAAAAATCCAGGTGGCTGAATGAATGGTTTAGTTAGCTGGGAAGAAGCTGAAAGAGAAAATACGCATGGAGGGGTTGGAGACATTATTGCAATTGCGCCAGCTACAAATGAACAGCTGGTTGACTAACAGGGCAGCCAAAGGAGAAGAGCTACTGTACTGTAGTGGCTGAGAGTGAGCCAGGAAGTTGTCTCTTCAAATGTTACTTCTTGCCTGAACTCACTGGGTGGCCTTAGATGACCCACTATCACTCAGCTTCTGCCTCTTTCCCATCTATGATGGTAAAAAACTTACTGAGAATATATGGAAAACGCTTTTTTTAAAATAAAAAGTAGTATTTCGTATAAAAGGGTTCAGTTGGCTAAAAGCTTTGGCTGGACCCAGTGTAATATGAACAGAGCTCAGTGAGAGGAATGGAACTTTCCTCTCCCCTGTTGCAGCCCACTGTGACCCTCAGTGCTGTCCCAGAGCTCGGAATCACTGCTAGGTGTGAATGTGGGGGTCTGCAGTATCAGGGACGAATTTGGCAAACATGCCTGTCCTCTCCTAGCAAGTGAAAGTGTCCTGCACCAGGCAAACAAGGTTTGAAAACTAATCATTCAGGTCATCTCAGTTCTAGTTCTAAAAATTACATGTTTGGAATGGTACTAAAAAAGGTTACTACCCAAAACTAGTAACGTTTAAGTGCATATTTGTAGATCATGACAAAGCAGTTGTTAAAGAAAACCTCAGATGGAATTTAGGGAAAGTCTCTCTCTTCCAGCTACAGAATTGAACAGTAAAGCTGCAAACCTAAACTGGGATAGACCTACTGTATGTGGCAAGGCTTGCTTGCAAGCTAATGACACTCTCCCTTACTTCCTCAGGTTATCTCCTGCTGCTTATTATGCCCAGAGAATGATCCAGTATCTTTCGCGCAGAGATAGTATTCGCCAGCGCTCCATGAGGTATCAGCAAAATCGGCTCCGTTCTTCCTCATCTTCTGCTTCCACTTCTGAGGCTTCAGGACCATCGGTAGAAGGAAATGATCTGGAATTCGAAGACTTTGAGTAAGTACCTGTCATCTTCTATCAAGTTGTTTGACCAGTGATTCCCTCCCCCCTTCTGTTTACAGAAATACTCTGGGCTTTCTGTGAGAGACTATGCTTAGGCTGGACTTAGGTTGAACGATTGAATTTCCTCCCCTCCCCTCCCTACTACAGCCTAGAATGCTGCTCCAGGGGGACAGTGCATGCCCTACAATGGCATAAAGGGAGGCGTCTGCAACAGCTCCCCCTCTCCCATCCCATCCCATTCACTGGTTCTGAGACTTAATTTGTAAAAATATGGAATTTAAAATGTTAATCAGTGAATGGAGGACACGGTGTATTTGCTGCTGCGTGCTGCCTTTGGTGACTTCTCAAGCTGTTTCCATTTGGATGACAATTTTAGTAATCAGAACAGCTGCTTAAACTCAGCCCCTGGTCAGTTATGCAAACCAGGTTAGTATCGCTCAGGAGGAAGAGAGAGATCATCATGTGCTAAGAGAGAGTCCAATCCTCTGTACAATTCCGGTATATATTAGAGTCCCTTTATAGCCAGAGCTTGTGTCAGTTCTCCTGTCAAAGATCTGATAACCCTGTTAGTATTTTAATCATCATTTCTGGAACACAGTAAAGTGCTAAGGTCTTTTGGGAACTGTTGATGTTTAGTGCCACAACAATCCTGTCAATAATGTTGTATAGTTAAGGAGCCGAAATGGTGAGATAGTGGCTTATTCAAGACGAAATAATGTAGAGGAAGGATTTCATAGAAATATACAGTGGGAAGGGACCTCCGGGGTCATCTAGTCCAATCCTCTGTACAATGTAGGAAATGCACAACTACGTCCCATCACACCCCCAGTGACCCCTGCTCCATGACCAGAAGATGGCAAAAAAAAACCCTCCAGGATCCCTGGCCAAACTGGCCCGGAGAAAATTACTTCCTGACCCCAAAATGACGATCACCATTTCACTGGGCATGTTAGAAAGGGCCACGAGAGCCAAGCACTGGCTCATGCCTTCCTGCCCTCCCTCTCATGATCTGCCTAAGTTCATAGAATCCGCATGGCCGTCAGATGGCCATCTAGCCTCTGTTTAAAAACCTCCAAAGAAGGAGAATGAATGAATTTTATTGTTACGGCGCTTAGCCAGCAATTCCAAAGAAGGAGGTTTGCACATACTACTGCCCAGACAAGTCTCCCCCATCCTATAATTTATGCATTTGATTTTTCCTACCTAAATGCAGATCTTTACATTTATCCCCGCTGAAATTCTTTTTATTTGTTCTAGCCCAGTTTTCCAGTCTGTCAAGATATAGCCCTGACCGGGACAGCCCAGGCTGGCCCGATCTCAACAGATCTTGGAAGCTAAGCAGGGTCAGCCCTTGCTAGTATTTGGATGGGAGAACTCCAAGGGATACCAGGGTGGCTATGCAGAGAAAGGCAATGGCAAACTACCTCTGAATGTCTCTTGCCTTGAAAATCTCACCAGGGGTTGCCATAAGTCAGCTGCAGGCCTGTAGCTATGGTGGGGCATTTGGGGACGGGGCACCAACTTACTTCAAAGGCCCCATGACTTTGCTGCCACCTCTCCTTGCTTTCCCCCACGGCTGCAGGAAAGGCGTCTGCACCACCCTCCTGGGCGAGTGCCTGGCTGGGGGCTCTCCAAGCCAGCGAGCACAGTGGCATGCTCCTCCACCACCTTCCTCACCCAGCCCCTCTAAAAGGGAGAGGTGGTGGGTGGGTGGCTGGGCACTCTCCAAGCTGGCTGGGGGCTCTCTGAGCCAGCAAGTGCAGCGGCACACTACTCCACCGCGTTCCCTTACCGCCATTCTGCTTCCTGACTCCAGGGAAAAGGAGGAGTAGTAGTAAGGAGGAGGAGGAGTAGCGGTGCAGCCATCCCCACATGAGATCCAGCCAGGGCCAGTTTGGGGCTGGAAGGGCATGTGAAAGAGCAGCAGTGCTGGGGGCAGAAGAGGGAGTCCCTTGCCTGTCGCAGCAGAGCAGGGAATCTGGACAGCGGGGACGGGGGAGCCCTACAGCCCTGCAAAGGGTTACAACTAAGCACACAGTGGGTTACTAGCAGCGCAAAATTTCCTCCTTGGAGCCCCGCCCCAACAATGCTCTGGCCACTGCAAAAGGGCCTCATTGCTGGGAATAGTTTCTGCCTGTTTGCAAGAGAGGGGTGGTTTTCAGGGCAAAGCTGCATTCGTGCGCTGCCCAGTGGTGGGAAGGAATTGCAGCCCTTTGAGGAGGGGCGCATTCCATGCTCTGCTGGCCACTTGTCCTGCCGGACTCATGGGTGGCTGGCTCCCTTCCACTTTCTTGTCTGCGCTGTCCCAGTGAGGAGGCTCATGGCTTGGCTGAGGTGCCCCCCGACAAAATAAATCCTGACTGCGGGCCTGGTCAGCTGTGACTTGATGGCATTTTCCACCACCACTTGTAGGTATGATACTTGAACCAGTTGATCTGCAAGTAGTATTTTTGAGTGATTGGTCAGCATTTGTGACCATTTTGTGCTGAAACCATTTTTACATGGTACTGGGTTCCCTACCATATTTTGTTACTAGGGAGTGCTGGTGTATGTTTGCCTTTCCAGGCTTCCTATTTTTAAATATTTTAAATATTTATTTCTTATTTTGGAGCATCCTAAATGTATTGGGTCAAATGATCATTTGCATTGTTTTTGTTGCCTCTGTTCCATCTGTCTGTCTTTCTACTGTGTTTTTTCCCCACCGTTCCTCCAAGCAGCTCAGGTTGGCACACATGAGACTCTCTGCTGTCATTTGATCCTTACAATAGCCCTTGGAAGTAAATCAGGCAGAGAGAGAGAGAGAAAGAGAGAAAAAAAAAAGTTGGCCCAGGACCACCGTGTGGCTTTGTAACTCGACTAGGGTTCTGAACATGGATTTTCTCCAATCTCAGCTGGACACTTTTACCAGTACACTGCAATGACTGTCTAACTTATGTTCAGTTCTGGTTGGCAACTACAGGGAAGCTTACCCAAAAGAAGACCAATTTGTCAACACACAAAACAGAAACCTTTATTGGCATAACATAAGTAAACCAGGCAAGAAACCTTTATTGGCATATAAGTAAACCAGGCAAGGAAAAGTTTAAGGGGTAGTACAAGAACAACATCAACCAATATTCCCGATATTCCAAAATACAAGACAATCCTAACATGATTTACAAGAATTACAGAGTATTACTCTTGACTTCCATACATAGGTCAAAAATTCAGCGACAGATAGTGTTATTGCTGGGCTTTTGTCTGCTAGAAAAATATTTAAATCTCTGTCCAGAAAATCTCTCTGCGAAGGGAGAAAAGGGCGAATCAAGATATTGCGCATAACGGAGTATTTGGGACAGCGGAGAAGGATATGGGTAATAGAGTCAGGTTCCCCAAGATTACAGTTACAAAGTCTATCCCTGTACGGAACACCCCTGTATCTACCTGAGACCACTACTGAAGGGAAAAGGTTGAACCTTGCAAGCATAAAAACCCTCCTAAAAACTGGGGTTATCAGTTTAGCGATATACGGTAGCATGGAGGTATGCAAGGGAAGGAGGGGTAATGAATAGGGAGACCAATTTGTCTATGTGGCCCTGGGTCTTGATCAAACATGAGAACTTCTTGACCAGGCTGGATTTGCCTTATAGTGCCATACACACCCATCAGTTGGAACTAGGAAGACAGTGTTTCACCACAGTCTGCACCAATTCCATTTTGCAGTCATCTTTCAGGTTGAAATAAACACTTGAATTTTAGGTGATTCTCCTTCTGCAGTGGGCAGTTTGAACTTGGCTCCTCCTAGAACAGTAGGAAATAACCTTCTGGAAAGGAATTTATAGTGGAGGCAGAACTCCTGTTCCATGGAGCTGTCATTTCATGCTCCAGCAATTAAGTACTCGGAAGCACAGGGGAGTGAGTGCATCTTCCCCTTTCATTGTGGCTTTGTTTGTGTAAAATGTAAATGAGAGGAGAGATGTGGAAGAGTCAGCTGCCTAATAGCTTTCCCTGAGCTGCACTGCAGGCTGGAGAAGTAGGAGTGAGGCAGCCTGCTGGGGCCCATTGTGACCGGGAAAGCTCAGCAAGAGCAACCCTCCGTTATTTCCATTACTGCCTCCTATTCATCCCCTAGGGAAGGGGGTTCAGCTGTTAAAAAGGAATGGTACGTTCTTCATTCATAGGGCCAGGCAAATACCTGTGGAGAAATGTGTTCCCCTGTAGATAATTATTCACACAGCGAAGGGGTCCATTCAAGAAATCGATTCAGTCAGCCATACCAAGTCTGCCTTTTATTCCACGCTGAGTGAGGAGAGGAGTGTGTTTCTGTCCTATGCACTAGCTGTGCTTTTTTGGTAACAAATGTTCCATTGTGATCTCTGCCACTCTGTGCGTTCAAGATATCATCTTCCTCTGACAGAGAAGCCAGTTCAGGGGACTCTTTGAAGTACAGCTTTTTAGTTTCTCTAGCCAACGTCTCACAATGAAATCTTTTGTTGTGGAATTTCATGTCCTTGTTCCCCCTCCCACAGAAAGAACTTCAACAAAATTCCCCCTCTTCATTAAGAATAGATTCCAGGGTGGAAAGGTAATGAAGCTTTCATTTCTACCTTTTCCATGGTGGAAAGGGTGGAACAATTTCCCTTTTCCACTTGTCACTGCTGTTTTCCCCAAAGACCACTTACTTCTAATATCCTTGGGCTGTGCGGTTCATAGCTGGTTGTGGTAATTTGGAGAACTGTCAATTCCTGACAGTCCTTAGATTCATAGTTCTGCTGATAAAGACTAATTTGTTGTTCTGTGAATTTCTGTAGTGGTTAGTGTTACATTAGGATCTGGGAGACCCAGGTTTGAATCCCCATTCCACCATGGAAATTCTCACATGGTTGGGGTGAAGATAAAATTGAGAAAAGAACGATCTTGTAAGTCATTTTGGATTCCCATTGGGGAGAAAAGCAAGATATAAATATGTAAATTACATATAAAATTTCAAAATGTTTGTTACATTTTAATCTCCTTTCTCTGAAAAACTTAGAATACTGGTTTTAGTCTCAGAACTACCCAGTGAGATGAGTTTGATATTTATTTGCCAGAAGTCACAGAGTGATCTTATTTCTGGATGGAGAGTGAATTTAGTTTTTCCTCATCCAAATCTAACACATCAGCTCCTACTTGCTGTAAAGAGAAAATAGGAGACATACACTTTACTGGATATAAATTCTTTTTGGGAAGGAGACTAATAATTTCTGCTTAATATTCAGATTATTATTTTATCTAGGTTGTTACTTTCTGCTACAACCAGCTAGCCAAGTGGGTTTTCATGGGATACTCTTAAAATTCTCCAGTACATTTTTGGAATTATGAATGATTCAGGTCTGCATATTTATAATCCATTATCTTGCCTTGCTTTTAAGTATTGTGCAACCATCACATTAGAATTGTGCCTGCAGTAAGTAGTTTTCTTAAGCATAAAAAGGTTAGAATTCCAGAGGAAATATTTCTGCATATAAATATGGCAGTGTCCTGAATTCCTGCCATCTGTCTTTCAGCTTTCAGCAAGTGATGGAGAGAATACAGGTATGATTGTGTTTGACACACACTGAATGCAGATATTTGGAACAGTGTGTTGCTCTGCTGTCTGCAAACCCTATCTGAAATCCTTCATCTCTGTTTCATAAAGGCATTCAAGATGAGGCTTGTGACAGGTGTCTTCCTCCATTCAGGAATAGGTTGCTGAAAATAATGTAGATCGGGTTTCCGGTTTCGGCGACTCTAATGGCGGGTGTGCTCCTTCGGAGCTCCAATAGGAGCAGCCCGTGACGCGGTGGATGGGAGGGGTACCGGACGATTCCGGACACCCCCCCCGGAGTCCTTGGAGGGGACTCCCAGCCTGGGGTGCAGGAGGTGCCTCTCCCGAGGCCACGGCCAAGGGATCAAGGCTCCTCTTTGCCCCAATAGGTCCCACCACTGTGGCACCTTCATGGTGCCAAGAGGCGTACACCGGACGAGCGACAAGTGATCTAGCGAAAATATAAAGTTTTCCCTACCTCCGCAGCTGATACGGAATGAAGCGTGAGTGAAATTTCTTTTTAACTGGTTATGCGGCCAAGCGTCCATCCGAAGCCACGATTGGTAATGACGGAGGGGGAGGGAGTCTGCTCACCCCCCCAACTTTAAACAAACTGTTTAAGCGATAGGGGGCTAGGAATTACAGCAATTTTGGATTGAATCAAGTAAAGCATAGATTCCACTAAAGCGACTGCATAAATAAACTTTCGGTGACTTTTAAAAACTTTCCCCGAACTGTAAACAATGACGAGTCGGGCAGAAAAGATGGCGATGAGACTGACGCACTCTCGTGGAACTACAAGATCAGCTCTTCAGGCTGTCAAACCAGAAGTAAATACTGACTTTCCCAATATGTTGGCTACAGCATTGTGCCCTCTGTTGGATCAGATGACTAACCTCAATAATAACTTTGAAGCACTCCAAAAACAGCTGAAAGAAACTAATTGAAAAACAGAGGAGACAGCAAAATCAGTGGAAAAGGTTGAAGCCAAGACAAAAGCAATTAAGCAAAGGCTGGAGGTAGAGGAGAAAGAGAGGACCTCTGACAAAGACCAGCTTTTAAGACTACAAATGGAAAAATCAGCTTTTGTTCTGAGACTTCAAGGTGTTCCTGAACAGAAGGGTGAGAATCTGAAGGAAACTTTAAGTGAAGCGTTGGCCCCAATGACAGGTTTAACTGCGGATGTATTACAAAGCGATATGGATATGATCTATTGGACATATCCAGAATTCATCAAGAAAAAAACCTCACCTGGGGAGATAATGGTGAGATTCTCAAAAAGATCTACAAGAGACGTGGTGCTCAAGGCCACAAATGGGACAACCCTAAAAATCAAAGTTGAAGAAATCAAAGTCTTAAAAGACATACCATTCGAAATAAGAAAGAAGAGGAAGCAGTAGAAAAACTTAACTAGCTTTTTGCAGAAAAATTCCACACCATACAGAGGGATTTTTCAACTACAAAGATAAAAAAGAAAAGATAGACTCTGTCTTAAAAGCGAAGATGTTTCTGGGACTGCAACAAAGACCAGCGAGTGATAAGAAAACAACAGAAGAACATGACATGGAAGAAGAAAGCAGCACATATGGGACGGAAGGTTTGGAATCTACGGTGAGCAGTAATCCAGAGGACGACTCCGAATCAGAAAAAGGGGCTGCGGCCCCAAAAGTCCTGAAAGTCTAATGGAAATTCGATAAAAAGAAAAATAGAGGAAAGAAATTGAAATAACAGAATTTTATAAGATTGAAAGTTTAAATGTTTAAGCTGTACTTACCTGATTTTAATATACAAATACCAGTTTGTAATAGAAGCTGTAAGAAATAGCTATATTCCATTAACCTTATTATAGAGGGAACTTTAATTAAGCTAATGACTAATAATTTCCTATAATCCTTGTGTAGCTTATGAAACAATTTGGTGTATGAGAACATATTTAGTATCCATGCCTCGTTTCAATTTGTATGCATGCCTTCCTTCACCGGGGGTGTACTGGAAAAGGCCATGGCTCTTCCTGCAGGTATGTCCCTTCCCACTGCCATGCCCCCCTCACCCTGATGGAGGGTCACGGAACCCAGTGGAGAGAAATGAGGCACCATTGCTGGACGCACCTCACACAAGCCAGCAGGACAAAGGTGGGCGCAGCCATGATTCTCTCTCCAAACACACCACACCTCAGCCGGCTCATGGTGAAGCCAGGCACCGCTGTGCCTGAGCTCCTTGCCAGCTTGGGCAAGGTGAGGCTGGTGAGGAGGAGTATGGGTGATGCCGTGCCCCTCCTCACTGGCAGCACCACATCTCTGCTGTCAGGGCAAAGCCAGGTGCTGCTGGGCCCATGTTCTTCCTCACTAGCTGTACCATGCTTGGGCCAATACAGGCTGAAGCCAGGCAGCTCTGTGCCTGTGCTCCTTCTCACTGGCCTACATGTGATGGGGTAGGCAAGGAGGAGTGTGGGTGCTTTTGTGCCCTTCTTTGCTTGCCTAGGCACAGTGGTGATGGCTAGGAGGAGTATGGGTACCACTGGTATAGGCTGAAGTTGAGTGCCACTGTGCCTTGATAGCCTGGCCAAGAAGGAGCATACCCACAGTGGCACTCATACTCCTCCTTGCTGGCCTCACTGTGGGGGTGGGCAGAGCTTAGGTAAACAGCCCATTAGAATTTCCTTTTGTAAATAAATGGCCATTCCTCCCCTGTCCCCTTTCTATTCTAACAACCAAGGTATGCTTATCCTATTAGTAAAGATCAGCATTGTAGCTATCACAATGGGTGGCATCCTGTTTGCAGTTCGAAGGAAGATATACCCAAAATGGAAGCTTTGACTCTCAAAAGTTTATACCCAGAAAATCTTGTTGGTCCCTGAGATGCTACTGGACTCAAATCCAAAATCGACATGACTACTTTCTGTGGAAATCCCTAACTTATACAAGCTGTGGTTTTCTAAAGTCATAGTTCTGAATAAGAGCCTTAGAATGCAATTCTGTTTATGAATTTTTAGAACAGACTTCATTGCCCCCATTATACCTTCAGAACCTTAAGATTCCATTGATCAGCTTTTAACCAAATTAGTTTTTTCAGTCACCAAAAGCTGTCTGATCATCAGCTTTCTGTAGGTTTTTCTTGAGTGTTTTAACAAAATTATAATAACAGGTTTCAGGGGTTTTTTTGCTGTCAAGTCACAGCTGATTTATGGTGACCCCATGGGGTTTTCAAGGCAAGACATTCAGTGGTAGTTTGCTGTTGTCTGCCTCTGCATAGCGACCCAAGTATTCCTTGGAGGTCTCCCATCCAAATATTAACCAGGGCCCACCCTGCTTAGATTCCAAGATCTGACAAGATCAGGCTAGCCTGGGCTATTCAGGTCTTTACTCAAATAAAATGACAATAAGCCACACTAAAAATTTCACATGGCATGGCTCAGGTCTCTCTCTCTCTCTCTCTCTCTCTCTCTCTCTCTCTCTCTCTCTCTCTCTCTCTCACACACACACACACACACACACACACACACACACACACACACACACTCTTCTTTCAGTGTCTCAGTAACAGACCAGGATAGGGCTGAGCAGCTGGTATCTTTTATCCCTGGCTAGAACACACTCCTCCTGCAGCAGCCGATCAAACTTGAGACTTAACACGGCAGAATGCAGTTATTGCTTTCTGTTGTCACAGAACAAAGTTTGAGTCCACTGGCCCCTTTAAGACCAACAAAGCTTAATTCTGGGTGCAAGCTTTCATGTGCATGCACACTGGACTCAAACTTTGTTCTATTGCTTCAGACCAACACAACTAAATACTCACCTGAATCTGTTTGTTGCCATGTTTGTGAAGCTTTAATTATTAGGGGAGCTCTGTAATACTCTTAAGATAGCAGGTCTAAATGTTGTCTTCTGTGTTCTGTGACTTGAAAGAAATGCTGTAAACTTGATATATCCATCATTAGTTCTTTTCTGTAAAATGCTGTAATGTCTTAAATCATTGCAATCTTCCCTTGGTAGTCAGAAGCTTGGATTTATTGTTCAAATGATGTTGTATTACTCTTGAGGATGCTGAATAGGAATTCCTTGAACCTATATCTGTCTAAAGGACGACTTAACTCCACTAGCGCATCAGAAGGACCTGGCTGTGTTTTCCCTAGCTTCAGAAACAAAGTGCAGAGCCATCCTGGTCTTACTTGATCTTTAAAGTTATGTGCCTAGTTAACATCTTGTCAATATAAATTCAGCTCCTGAGATGTAGAACCTTTTTCAGCAAGTGAGGTCAGAATAAGTTTCTCTGTTAATATCCTTTCCTGTGTCCATCAGTGGGCCTGGACATTCCAAACTACTAAATGTAGTCCCTTGCCATCACATGCTCCAGCAGGTCTACTGGAAAGATATTCTTTGCATGAAGAGCCTTAGTGACATTTTAATCTGCACAGATGCTGCCTTCATATGGTGGCTGTTAACACTTCTGCTAATTTCAGTGTGTGGTTGTCAAGCGTTCTGCCTTTCCCTTTAAAGCCTCCAATTGCCATGGTATCTGGTGACCCAATGCAGCCATTGAACGTGATAGTTCATTGTTGCTTTTAGTAATTATTTATCATTGCGACAGGTAGGATCAGAAAAGACTTATTTGGTTCCTGGGTCACAGCACAGATGTGTGACTTCATCCTTTTAAATTGGCATTCGTAGCAATTAATCTTCCACATTTAACAAGGCTTTGCTGCAGTGCATAGCACTTGACCGGGTGATGAATCCTCTTGTATTTGGTGCTTGTCAGGGATACTTGATCTTGTGAAGTGCTTTTCTGTGTTATAGAAATCCCCCCCCCTTTTCTAAATGGCCTCTGAGAAGTAATCAAGGCTATGTTTTTTGACTGTTGAAGGAGCCATTAATAATCTGCTCCTTGCAGCCCTGCTGGCTTAAAACTTTAGCTGATAAATTGGGAATGGATTGTCTGGGGTTCCCCTGGAGTAGCTGAAGAGGAGATCACACTTAATGGTGGAGGAAGGCAGCTTAAAAACTTGGTGGGTATAGCAGTCTCAATCTGGTTGCCATTTATAGGCCCTGTTCATACGAGACGTTTTGGGCCGGGAGAGGGACGGATTGGGGCCGCAGCAAACGGGCCGATCCCACAGCAACATCTGGGAATCGTGGTGCGCCCGTTCCCAGCCCGTTCCCAATCCTCCCCTCCCGGCCAAAACCCGCAGCAAAAAAGGCCACATCACTGCCGGCCGTGGGATCGCGGGCGCGTCTTTTTGCCGGTGCATCCCCGCCCCCCGGCTGTACTGCGCATGCTTGAGCATGCACAGTTCGGCAGCCTCCCCCTCCCACTCGTCTCTTCCTCCCCGGCATCTGATCGTGCCGGGGAGCAACGGCGCCGCAGCTGAGGGGATCGTGGGATCCCGCCGCGGCATCTCTTTTTTGGTGCGGCTTTTAAAAGCCGCACTTCGAGCAGTTTGAAGGGGAAATCTGTTCTGCTTGCATTTCTTTGGCTTCGACAGAGGTATTCTTTGTACTGCTCTAATGCTTTATTCTCTTTGGTTTTGTTTTTCTAGCCCATCTCTTGGGACATTGTTTTTACAGTCTAATGCATAGCCCTGTCAGGAAAATGCTTTTGTATACTCTGAATGTTCTGTAATTCAGCACATTTTCATGGTTCTTACCTTCTGATAAGACTCATGGTGATGAAACCTATGTTTGTGTATTTTTTTCCACTTAATATTTTTCCCTTTTCAGATAATAGTTCAAGAAAAGAACTCTACCCTTCTTGCATTTTGCTTCCCCTAACCTTTCCTTACTCTGAGTGATCACCAATTAATTTTGTGGTGGTTTGACTGTGTGTGTCAATGCAGGACAGGTAGTAATTAGCTAGTGGTATGTCATAGTTTACACTAACACTCCTTTTGTTCAAAGGGGGGGGATTTGATATTTAAGATGGTTAAATAGAATGTTGGCTACTCCATTTCAACCGAATTGATTTGCATGCTGGGCAGTAGCACCAATGATCTGCCTAAATATGTTCCAGGAAAGAATGTTAAAAAATCCCAGCTATAGCAAATTTATATGGCTGAATTCTATTTATTTGCAGTATTCATATGCCTGCCCTTCTCCAGAGAATTTAAGAACCATCAATGATCATGGAACTGATCTTTGCTGCCTTGCCCTTGGATCCAGTGCCTCTCCCCATTCTCCATTCATGTGCGGAGGGGGGGATTTCTGTTCAATTCTCCAGCTGAGCCCCCCCCCCTCAGTAACACATTCCACACTGTTTTTGAAGGCCTTTCCATTCTGAAGAGCAGCTTTTCTGGGTGGTGTTCAGGGGCTCTATGGCAGAGGATGAATAAATCCTTCCTATGAGGTCTTTTCCATTCACAGGTCAGGCTCCAGGCCATAGATTGCTCCTGGTTTTTTTTACTTGAATCCACAAAGGAGATCATGCATGCAGTTATGCAAACGTGTGGATACTTAATGAGTATTTACTACATTTTCTTAACATACTATCTTACCCTGTTTTTGTGTCACTATTGATGATAGTAACCTGGACCCAGGATAAAACTCAACAGCAAGTTGGTATCTCAGACGTTATTTCAGTTATCATTATGTTAAGTTACAAGGAGCTGCCACTGAAAAAGCAATTAAATACTAAACAAGTTAACTTTGTACAATAGACTATGCCAAATTGTTCCAAGTATTCTGTATATGAGATATCGTAAGTATATTCCCTTTTCTTTTTATATAGATGTTTTCTAGTAATAGGCACACATATTCCCTTTTCTTTTTATATAGATGTTTTATAGTAATAGGCACACATATGTGTTTTAACATTTATGAGAACCTGGTCACACGGCAAAGTTGCTGTGGAAGAGGCACGGGAGTCCCGCGGATTTTCCGGGCGCGATCACACCCCAACATCTGGGAAGCGCAGTGCTCCCGTGGCGAACCTGTGGCTCCCCGCCAAAGGTGCAGATTAAAATACTAGTACTTACAAGGTACTAGTTTCCGGAAACCACGGGCCAAGGGCAGGCGTCTTATCGTGTTTCCGGTGGACTTATGTGGCATCCGGTGCCCATCTCCGCAGGTTGCGCAACAGCGCCCAACAGCGCATGCGCACAAAGAGCGATTGCTAGTGCGATCACGCGGTGCAGCTTCTGTGCCACGCTGCAGGATACCCGTCTGGTCGGCATCTCCCCCCTAACCATGGGACCTCAACCGGGACGTGTGCTCGGGCAGTCGCACGTTAGTTTCCTCTGGGGCAATTAGCCATGCCCCCCCCCCCCCCCCCGCGATATCCGGCCTCTGTGACCAGGGCCTGAACTAGGCTTTTGATAAAGCTTTTACTGTGGAGGCATTGAAAGCAATTGGCATCCTGTCAGAGCTCTTGTAGTAACCAGTAAGTTTGTTATTGTAGCTGTGAGCAGTGAGAGGGATCAGCATCACAGTGCTCTGTCAGCCCCATCAAAAAAGAAATGTAACTCCCCCCCACACCACTATTTGGAAATGTTGCTCCGCAATTAAGCCCCTCTCATATTCCCTTGCTTAAGACATCCCCCATGCACACTGCCAGAGTTCCTCAGCAATTTGACTTTTGATATAACCTATACCTGCCAATTTGCTATCCTTTCTGCCACTCCACTGGTTCTCACCAGTTGTTTCATTAATGATGACCCCCCCACTTCATTGTGAGCTCTAAGTAACTGAGCTCAGTTCCTTTGTTGCATACTTTCTGCACAGAATGTCACTTTCTCTTCCATTTCATTCCTCCCTGCTTAGGAGTCAGTGGCACTGACCTGGAGCTCTTCATTTGTTAGGCTGGGATCAACAGCTTTTCATCAACTTGTTCCCTTTCTGTTTGGAGTCCTCAGGAATCTGTTTTTCACGCTTTACTTGGAAAAAACCTGACCATGATCCTTCGGCTTGTTTTGTTTAATTTGAACCCTGCGGTTTACGTCTGAGAAATTCTGGTGCCTTGGGACGTTTTGACAGAAAAACTACCCAACGTTCTTACCCTTTAACTTGTTTTACATGCTGTTGGGGAAATCCCAAAGAGGTTATAATACAATAATTTCTATTAAAAGTCATTTTGTTGCTAAATTAGTTGCATATGCAACCCTAAGTGTGTAATTTCTTAATTTCAGTATGTTTGACTGGAAAATCAAAAACTACAGTCCTAGGCATATTTTACATTGGAGTGACTTCTACTGAACTTGATTGGCATAAATATCAGACTGTAAATCTTAATATAGTGTTTTAAAATCTGAGGTGTGTTTTGAAAACTAGGTGAACATCACTGAAACTAATTTTGAACCCAGCAGTGTTATTTTGTCTTTACACTGTAGTCATATAACATCTGCTATCTTCACCCTTTTTTGGCACAGTTTACATGCTACTTAAGGCATACAGAAAAGACCACCCACTCATCTCAAGCAATCCGATTTTGGGGGGTTTTGTTTTAGTTTTAGTTGACTTCTAGGGAGTGAAATAACCTTGAGCTGGCAGTTCCAACGTCTTTGATTCCTTTGTGTTGTTTATTTTTATTTTAAACATTTTTTGCCACCTTTCCACCAGATCATTCCATAAAAACAAAAATAAACAATACCAACATTGGTGTGTGTGTGTGTGTGGGATAATGGTTAGAGAATTAATAATGTTAGACATAGGTGCAAGAATTTTTGTACGAGAGAAGCCCTGGTATAGCGACAAGGATGTATAAATTGTTTTCCTGGATTGAGTTCCATCAAGAGCAGTATTCCAGCAGGGTTGGTCAGAGACCTCTAGGCAGTAACACATAGTCACTGGTGAGCAGCTTGCAGCGTTAGTGCAGTGCTTTTTGCTCTGAGGCTGCAAGGACAGTTGCCTGTACCCTTGTTGAAATCCTGATTAATTCCCAGTTTCATTTGAGTAGGGAGATGTAGGGAGAGAGATCTCATAGATGCAGAGGCATGAGAAACTGACAGCAAGGAACTTCCAGAGAGGTTCTAGAGAGCTGATCGAGCTGTTTTCCCCTCTGACCTATCAATCCAGCTGGTTCATAATGTTCTTCTTCCCATGGCCTTTAGCTTGTCCTTGAATCTGCATTGCAGTGTGGAAACTGTTCTTATGAGCATTTTTATGCTGCTTTCCCTAAAATGTGAATTAACTAGCTTATAGACCAAATAATATCCATACAAGAAAATGCCACAAAGCAAATAAAAGTCTAAATAAATCTGAGTGTATGTGGGTGGGGGGGATGTGAACCAGTTCTTTTGCCATCATTTACAATTTAGATATTATTACAGTGTCAGATACTTCAGCCTAATCTTGAAGAGGTAGTTTCACAAAATCAGGATGATTGTGCCTTGTATGTGCACATGCCTACACAACAGCAGGTTGCTATATTTTATACAAGCTGAAGCTTCAGAACCACTCTTCTAGAGTAATGCCATATTAAGTGCATCACAGTAGTCAAACCTGAATGTTAAAAAAACAACACAGGTAATGGCCACAACATTCCCATCCTGGCCGTCCTTGTAGTTGAGACTGGTGAATGATGGAGCTGTTAGAACACTCTGCTCTCCATGGCTACCACCTATGAAACTAGAATTATGTTTGGATTAATAAATACTGGGTTATAGTTGGCAGATACTATAAAATGGACCTCCTGGAGAGTGGGGCTTTCAATCCACTATCACTTCCATCTTCTCAGGATTCAGGTTCAGTCTGTTCTCCTTTACCTGAGCATGGCTGCCTAACACTGGTTTGGAGAAAAGACTACAGTGCCCAGATGAATTCTAAAGGAAAGTTAGACCATGTTGATGAACAGTTTCTAGACATAGACTCTCAGGGGCTTCTTATAGACTCACTGCAGATACAACTGCTTGATTGCCACATCATACATAACCTGTAGCACCCCTAGGAAGGAAGTGCCTACCTACCAAGCACAAAGCTTTGTCTCCTGTTCCTGCTTAGTTCTTTAGGTTGTCTCAGTTGGATGACATAAAGATAAAAACTACTGAGATCCAGGTGGACCAACTGGGAGGTGTTTTGTCTGTGGCTTCTAGGCAAAGCATCCAATAGACCTGTCAAAGTCTTCTGAATCCCAAAGTGAGGTTGCAAATTGGGTCAATTTGGATCCAGAACAGGATTCTCTGCAATTACAAACTTTAGCACTGTGTCCAGAAATGCCAGATTAAATGCTGAGTAGTTACTGGAGATATTGTCTCATCAACTGCCTACTAAAACAAACTTGACCTTCTTACAGGGCACATTTGTATCCAGCTAGGGCCCCAGTTGGGGGGGGGGGCGAGGCAGCATGGTATAGCTTGATCTTGTCAGATCTCAAGGCTAGTACTTAGAAGGGTGACCACCAAAGAAGACTCTGCAGAGTCTCTCCGCTTCTGCTTCTCACTTGTCCTGAAAGCCCTTTGCTGGGGTGGCCGTAAGTTGTTTGTAACTTGACAGCACTTGCTTACAAGCATAGACCCCAGCCGATTCATAATGAGGGAAATCCAGTATTGAGGAATGATACAGTCTTGCCCTGATTCATCTTCTCTTGTGTGTGTCAAGTCACATCTGACTTACGATGACCCCATAGGGTTTTTAGGGCAAGTGATTACACAGAAGTGGTTTGCCGTTACCTTGCTCTACAGAGTCTTCCTTGGTGGTCTCCCATCTCCCATTCTGAGATCCATTCCACATCCCTCATCTTCTCTTCTTACCTGATGCAAAATATTTCTGAGGAGGGACTAAAATAGACATTCTAGAACCTGGCACTTCAAATTTTATCAGAATTCAGTTTTTTATTTTTGATTGCCTCATTTTTTTCATTAATGGTGTTTCTGCACTTAGTACAGATCTGGCCTGTTCAAGTGCTGGAATGTAAAATTAGAGTAACTGAATAATGGGTCTCTAATTTTCACATTTACTTTTAAATGTTTTTATTATAAATCTTGTCGCTTCTTTTTCCTCTAAACTTTTAAAGAGGTCTTTAAGAGGGCATTTGAGCTTTTGTTGACAAAATCAGGTTCTCATAGTGTCAAAGAAATATTAAATCTCTGGTTGGAGTATGTCTTAGGCACTGAAGAGACAAAAGGAAATACTACACTTTAATTTTGAAAATAACACAATGTTTTAAAAAATTGATTGGGCTTCTGGCATGGGCTTTTTATTATGTTTTAGCATGCACAACACAGCTGTGAAGCCTGGTTATTCTTGATAGTTTTGTGTGTATGTGTGCATATCTGTTTTAAACTCTATCACAGCTTTAGCTAATTGAATTTCCCCCCTAAGTTTAAAGGTTCTTCTACTCCCAAACCCTTTGGAGACCAGGAGCAGTAAAGAGTCAAAGTGACTGGAAGAGAGTTGTATCAATTTGATGGCACATGTGTTTTCCTTGCAGGAGGTCTTACATGTCGTTGTACTATTGATCTGCATCATAATAGGCTGGAGGGAGGTTTTAGAGTAGAAAACACAGATTGGGATTGGGGTCGGGTGAGAGCAGGAAATCTTTGCATTCACCGTGACCCTTCTGCAAATGGAGTAATTCTTGGCTACTTGCAGAATAGTGCTGGACAAAATAGCCTTTTATAGAATTAGCAATAATTAAGATCATTAGCAATAATTAAGATCATTAGCAGGAACTGCCCAATCTGTGGTTCAGTTAGCTTGATTTCAGAATGTACCAACATCCTTCTAAATTTAAGTGGTGTCTTTGTTCAGAAAAAAGGTTTTAAAACAGTCATTTCCATTAATGAGCCCGCTTGCAGGGAGGGCGGGGTAAAAATGTCTAAATAAATAAATAAAAAATAATGCTTTATTTATAAATAACTGGTGTTCTCTTGTTTCCAAGATTCAGTTTTCCTTAGGTCTCCATTATGAAGTTTTTCTGTATAATGTAAAGAAAAGGTAAACCTGGAGGTGATCTGTCTGATCTGGTTTCTAAAGGATGACTGTCCCTGCATCTTTTTAAAATCTCAGCTGAACCTTCTGGCAGTCACTTTGCCACAGCAGTCATCTCTACCAGACCTATGAATGGGGTGAATATCAAAAGACCTGAGTGTCACCTTGCAAGATGGAATTAAAAATAATGTGTTTTGTTTCCTAAAGGGACAATGGAGACAGATCAAGGCACCGAGCCCCTCGGAATGCTCGCATGTCTGCACCATCCCTTGGACGTTTTGTCCCCAGGTAAGACCTGTGTATTCAGCAAGGGCATGGCAACTGTGTAGTCCATTGCCCAGATCCTTGGTGGCCTGGCAGTATTTCTTACAAATTTGTTCTCCATTCTAGGCGTTTCTTGCTGCCAGAGTACTTGCCTTATGCTGGGATTTTTCATGAACGTGGACAGCCTGGTTTGGCCACTCACTCCTCTGTTAACAGGGTCTTGGCAGGTAAGACTCTCCTGCTCCCTCTTTTTCAATATATCATCGAGGCTAGGATTGGCATGTAAAGCGGTGGCTGTAATGTATAGATTGAGGTTGGATATCACAGTGACTAATTTGTCCATCTGTTGATATTTGTGGTTGTCTCTAATAGTGCACATTCTGTAACTCGAGTGAATGTACGTAAAAGAAGAATTAGGGTATGGAGATGGACAGACTAGTTTTTTTAAAAAAAATCTACCAGACCCCAAGTATGCTCCCTCCTTGTTAAAAATTAACATTCTGACAAACTAATGATCAGTTTGCTACAGGTCCCTCTGATTCAATTATAGGGTGTCTTGCTCATGTTGAAGCTTGCAAAATGGCTCAAGAACAGTACAGATTCAATTATGATCATAATGGGTGCATATTAAAATTATGGCTGCATCTGCTTATAGTGCACAGGCGACTGAAGAGTGTTATGTGTGTGGATGGAAAGAAGGCAGATAAAATGGAACTTTGGTTGCCTGGAGTTGAAGGTTTGTGATAACAGAATTTGTTTGTGGTGTTTGAATTGGTATTTGTTCAGTACCAAATGCAAGAGTGATGTAGGAATGTTTGTCTGTGTCACACTGTACCGGCATGCCTTTAGATTTTAAACAGTACTGAGTAAGTGGGATACGCATGTTCTGAGTAAGCTGGGTATTTTGGAAAGCTGCTACTATTGTTGCACCTGGATAGAAAAATGTGGCTTCTTCCTGTTAGTAGCAGAAGATTATAGCCAGAAATATGAATTCTGTAAATATACTCATCTTGTAAGGTATGGGCACAGAACTTTCGTGTTACTATTTCTAGCCCTAATGGTTATAGAGACTTTACAAGATTGTTGCCTGTAGAAGCAGTGTCCTTTTTATTGGTCAGTAGATCACGGATGGTTTTGTAATTAATCTATCTGGGATTCCAACTTTCATCAATCCTATTTCTAGAATGTAACTCTGTCCATGACTAGAGAGAATATTTTTGTCATATCTAGTAAATCTCCTTCCTGAGGACAAGCAAAGGGACATCCCAATCATACTCTCTCTGGATTAGGGATCCTGGATAGAACTGGAGCCTGTCTGTGGTGGTGTGGTTGTTCTTCCTCTCACTGAAGTACTTGTTCAGAGTCTTTCACTGTTCTAGCCTGAGGTTAGGAAGCCCCTTTCCTTGGTCAGGTCATGGTTAACATCTGGCTTCCTGTAGGCCAAGGAAGGGGAGCTTCCACTTTTGGAATGTCCATTTGTTCATGCCAGTAAGATCCCCTTCCTTTGCATTTTTGTTGCAGAACTTCCAGAAGTTGCTAGGCATTCTCTGCTTGCTGAACGTGAAGCCTGCCTGTTGCTTTCAGCCAAGACACATCCTTCCCCTGTGCTGATTGTCTGTGTGGGATTCTGTTGTAGGCATATATGGAAATAGCTCACTGGTAGATAATTATTTGCTGCCAGGCAACACTGCAGAATTCTTCTCCAGCTCTTCTTTGCTGGAGACATCTGCTTTTACTTTGCCTTATGCAGAATTCAGCTGCTTTCTACTTTAGAGAGTGGCATTCAGTTTCTTTCTAGCTTCCAGTGGTTCTCTCACTTCATTTCTCTCATGTAATCATCAGTGGTATGTTTATGGTCATTCAGAATGACAGGAGGCGAGTAAATCTTTAGCACCACAGACTGCAACTTTACCAATCAAAGTATTCTCTTGCTATGATAAAAAGGTCCCCAAACAATAATGCCATGTGTTGAAAAAAAGCCTTGGTTTCAGGATCCCTATCAGATAAGGAGCTTCTGTAAACCCATATAATTCGCACTGAGCTAAATGTTCATATTAATAATTTTTCTGGGCCAGGGCAGCACCATTTTATGTTCATTTAATACCATTTTTTTAAGCTTTTTATAATTTTTTGTCATAGTCCCCCTATGTCTTGTGAAGCCCCTTGATTGCATCCATAGTCCTCCACTGAACAGGACTAATATCATAGCTATTTGTGGGTTACATATTCAAAGTAAAATCACACTTTGATCATCCATATGTGATGAAATACACCTTAAAGATGAATGGACTATTCTTATTTTAATGTGTGCGGCTCTGAAGGTGAGCAGTTGTCATGTTGATGATGCCATATTATGCACCTCTTAAAACCCAGAAGCCCTATCATGGACAAAATTACTTCCTGGTAGGGAATT
>NW_015159712.1:586252-592410 GCF_001447785.1 Gekko japonicus
CTCAGCTTATGTAACCTACTGAAGTCAGGTGAATGACTTGTGATATATTCTATCCCACTAGGAATTAAAACTGCTGTATAAAACCTTAGGTAAATGGACAATTAGTGGCAGTGTGTTGGCTGTTGCTTCAATAATTAACCCAATTACCTTTCACTTTTTCTTTAATGATGAAAGTGAGCATGTTAACAAGCTGGTTTAGTTGCCTTAGTTGCCTTGGAAACAGTGTTCCAAGCAGTTGCTCAGACTTCCTAGCAATATTGGGTTGATGTTTCTCTTTCATTCCCCTTTTAAGTAATGTTTTTCCCTTGCTCTGAATAGGTGATTTTTTTTCTTTATGATCTCCAGTATCCTTCAGCTCACAGACAGCTCATCTGGTATTGGTATATTAGTCAATGCAGGGGCTTTTTTAGTATATTACTTATGCAGGGGCTTTTTTGGCTAAACTTTGAATGTACTGGATGTACTTAATTATTGAATGCCACATGTGCAAAACAACAGCAACACTTAACTATATCATTAATGCTCTGACCTGGACAGACCAGGCTAGCCTGATCTTATTAGATCTCAGAAGCTAAGCAGGTCAGCTCTGGTTAGTACTTGAATGTGAGATCACCAAGGAAGTCTAGGCTTGCTACGCAGAGGTGGTTGTTGTTCAGTCGCACAGTTGAGTCCGACTCTTCGCGACCCCATGGACCACATCATCCCAGGCCCTCCTGCCGCTACGCAGAGGTAGACAATGGCAAACCACTTCTGAACATCTCTTTCCTTGGAAACCCATAAGTTGGCAGCGACTCAGTGGCAGAAAAAAATTGATTACAACAAATATTCCAGATCCCTCATTTATTCCTGCTCTCCTTTCTGCATGTCCCAGATCACTGTTCTGAAGTAATCTTCTTGGGAGTTCTACCATGTAATATGACTAGGACATTATGAAATCAGCAAAACAACAACCAAAAACTCAAGCATAGATTTTATAACCGAGTATATGATGCAAAGCTGATCAAACTGGTTTTAAAGTACAGCTTTGCTGCAAGTGAAATCATGATGTGAAGCTATAATTTTGCTTCTTCAAATTACCCCTTCTGAGTGGTAAACACATGGTAACTATAGTGGCTTTTTGAACCTCTTATTCTGTTGTCTTTATGATAGAAAATTATTGTAGAACATGGAAGAGATGCTGTAGTTTGGTAGTGTGCGTATCTTCCATTATCTTTTTTGTTTGGAGGAAGAGTTGCCAAGGAACTGCATAACCAAATCTCCTTCTGTTTTGTGGATAACCACAGATGTAATGTTTAAAGGTCACTTGGATGAATGCATAAACTTGCAGTTTCCATGGACTGTATTATAGCAAAACCAATTTTGTCAAGAGCCGTGTGTGGTAGATCTACAATGTACCACGAGGATTCCTGGTAGACAATAAGTGGCTAAGCAACAGAATGGATTTGGTTTTTTTTAAGGTGATACGTATTTTTCTGTCAAGCAGGAATTCTTGTTTTTCTTCTGTGCTTTTCCAACATGGCACCTGTGTGGACTAGAAACTTGAACTTGGCTAGTGTCCCAGCTCTGCTCTCCTGGTCTTCATTTTGGTCTGTGCATGCTGGGGATTTTTATGCAGTGACATGGAGGGTGGTCTGAACTCTGAACAGCGTTGTTGTAATATTCACTGGAACTGAGCCATGAGATGTCTAGGCTTTTGGAAATGTTCATAGTATCTCTGTTATGTGGGAGGAGATATTATTTGACAGCATGTCTCTATCACTGTAAAGAAGAAGGTGTTAGGAATGATTACCATTCTCCAAACAGAAAGTTAATTACCACCATCATGTTGGAAAAGATACTGGCATCATGATTACATTGCTAAATGCTGATACAAGGACTTAATTGCACTGGTTTTTCAGCCTGTATGAATGCAAGCCCAGGGTCCATGTTCACTTTTTCAGAACCCTATTACTTGAAGTAGAGAGAGATTCAGTCTGAAGATCTAAACTGGGTTTTGTCTGTAGATATGGCTGAATTGCTGCATGCAGTTACCATGAGTGATTGATCTCTCTAAATGCGGATAGCCTGCTCTTGGAGCTATTTCAGTTAATTATTTTAATTACAGGCTCAAAGTTCGCAAAAAAGGTATGATGACTGTCATGTCTGCTGTCTTCGCAGAAGCTGGAGACTGAATGGTTAGCTGCTTATGTGGAAATAAATACCTTAAAGAGTCAGCAAACGTTTAGTGATGCAGCTTTTTGTTGTATACTGCTATTTCAGCCATTTGGGTCAGAACTTTCTTCCAAGTTCTTTTCACTTGTGTTCTTGGTTGGGAACGTAATATCTTGGAGGGTAAAACTTAACCACTGAAACAATTTAAAACCATTGGTATATCGATGGTGGCATAATATAATAAAATGCATTTAAACACATTCAGCGGTGCAACCACTTTAAATAGCTTCAACTAGACATAGATTGGCTCAGGGCCTAGCTAATCAGGGCAGCTCCTACTGGAATGCCTGTCGGAAAAGCTCCGTTTTCACGGCCCTGCAGAATTGTGAGAGGTCCTGCAGGGCCCTGATCTCTCCAGGGAGCTCATTCCAGTAAGTTGGTGCCGTCAAGGAAAACGCCCTAGTCCTAGTCGATGTCAGCCTGGCGTCCTTAGGGCCAGGCGGTATTGTGTTCCTGATTGCAGTGCTCTCTGAGGAACATGCGGGGAAAGGCAGGCTCCTGACCATAAAGGGATTTAAAGGTCAAAACCAGCACCTTGAAACTAATCCGGAACGCTATTGGCAGCCAGTTCAGTGACTTTAGCACACGCTGGATGTGCTCCCGCATAGGGATACCCATCAGCAGCCTGGCAGCAGCATTTTGCACCAGCTGCAGCTTCCGGAGTTGCACCAAGGGCAGCCCCATGTAGAGGGCAATGCAGTAGTCCAACCTTGAGGTGACCATGCGTGGATCACTGAAGCCAGATCATTGCGTTCAAGGAAGGGAACCAACTGCCTGATCAGCCGAAGATGGTAGAAGGCTGCCTTGGCAGCGGCTGCTACCTGGGCCTCCATTGTCAAGGAAGCATCCAGGAGCACTCCCAAACTCCTGACCTTTGGCGCTGGCACCAACAGCGCCCCATCGAAGGTCAGTAGTGGGATCCCTACCCCCGAGCCACTCCGATTCAGGCACAAGACCTCCGACTTCATCAGATTCAATTTCAATCAGCTCAGTCTAAGCCATCCAGCCACGTCTTGTAACGCCTGGTCCAGGTCTTCAGGGGTAGAGTCAGACTGCCCGCCCAACAGCAGATACAGATGGGTGTCATCCGCATATTGGTGACACCCCAGCCCATGCCTCCGGGCAATCTGGGCAAGGGGTGCATATGGATGTTAAATAGCATCAGGGAGAGCACCGCCCCTTGGGGCACTCCGCAGGTTATTGGGTGCCTTCAGGACAGCTGCTCCCCAAGAGCCACCCTTTGTCCCTGACTTTGGAGAAAGGAGACAAGCCATTGCAAGGCAAGCCCCTGAATCCTCATGTCGGCAAGGCAGTGGGCGAGTAACTGGTGGTCGACCGTGTCGAACAACGCCGACAGGTCTAACAACAGCAGCACCGCCCCCCCCAATCCAGATGCCTCCAAAGGTCGTCTGTGAGGGTGACCAGTACTGTCTCCGTCCGGTGGCCTGGGCGGAAGCCGTACGGGAAGGGATCTAGCATGGAAGTGTCATCCATAAAGCTCTGCAACTGTATCGCTACCACCCTCTCTATTAATTTGCCCAAATAGGGCAAGTTAGAAACCGGTCGATAGCCAATTTGGCCGGATCCAAGGATGGTTTTTTAAAGAACCATCGCTTCCTTAAGAGCCCCTGGGAACAGCCCCTCCAAGAGGGACTTGTTGACAATGTCCCTAAGGGCGCCTCGAAACCCCTCATGGCCAGCTTTAATTAGCCAGGAGGGGCACGGATCCAGGCTGCATGTGGTTGGCCAAACAGTTGAGATCAATCTGTCAACTTCCTCTAGGCTGAGTGAACTGAAATAATCCAGAATGGGACCAGCATGAAGCTTCGAGTTCACTCACTGTCTCAACCGTGGCAGGGAGGTTGTGGCGGAGCGACAAGACTTCATCTGCAAAATAGCTCGCAAAAGCCTCACAACCTATATACAATTCCCTAATATTTTGTCTGCCCTGTGGCAGAGCTGCTAAGGACCGAATCGTTCTATACAATTGTGCTGGGCGTGAGCTTACAGATGCAATCGTGGCTGCGTAGAACTCCCTCTTTGCGGCTTTGACTGCCATCCCATAGAACCTCATAAACATCCTATAGGATGCTCTTGTTGCTTCGTCACGAGCATGCCGCCACTGTCTCTCTAGCCATCTAAGTCTTTGCTTCATCAGCCTCAGCTCCTGGGTATACCTTGAGCGAGGTACCAGCCTTGAGCGAGGGCACAGAGGGCGTCTGGGAGCGATCTCGTCAATGGCTGTTGAGAGTTGGCCATGCCATTCCTCAACTAGCTCATCTATCGAGCCGCCAGGGGGCAGTGGATCCCGAAGGGCCATCTGAAGCCACAAAGGGTCCATTTGGCTCCGTGGGCAAGCTTAAATGTGCTCGCTGCCTAAACAGGGTTGGGGTGACACATTCACCCAGGCCTTCAGGGCATGGTGGTCCAACCATGGAACTGCAGTTGCAGTAATCCAGTCCACTGTAACCCCCGCCGCGAAGATCAAATCAAGCATGTGACCGGCTCGGTGAGTGGGGGACGTTACATATTGGGAGAGTCCCAGCGCCCTTAGTATTGTGACTTGGGGCTGAAGCCAGCCAAGATTTATTTAATAATTCTCTTTGATGGCATTTGAAAGAGAAATTCTAATAAGTAAGCCCTAGTTATGGAGGAACTTTTGTTTCCCAGTCCATGGTTTGGAGTAAATCAGTTTAATTAATTTTAATCAATACTGGATATTATACACAGTTGACATATGAAGCAGGGTGAAAAACCTTGCAAGGAGATAATCCATGTAGCTGAATGAATAGGTGTTTTAAAAGAGGAAGGATGATAGGGAGAATTTCTTCATGTATTGAATATGTAGGATATCAAAACACGTATTTTGCAAGGCTAAAACGGAGCAAGTGATGCTATTATTTATCCAGAATAGAAAGGAAATTAAAGGCCACTTGGATATGTCCCAAATATCTATTGACCACTTGGTTTTGTAGTTTGGATGTCAGTGAATAGGTGGTTAAGAACTAGCTACATTGACTATGCTAAAGCCTTTGACTGTGTGGATCACAACAAACTATGGCAGGTCCTTAAAGAGATGGGAGTACCAGACCACCTCACATGTCTCTTGAGAAACCTGTATAAGGGTCAAGAAGCGACAGTTAGAACCGGATATGGAACAACTGATTGGTTTAGCATAGGAAAAGGAGTACGACAAGGATGTATATTGTCACCTTGCTTATTTAATATATATGCAGAGTACATCATGCGAAATGCTGGCCTGGATGAATCACAAGCCAGAATTAAGATTGCTGGGGAAGAGATCAACAACCTCAGCCGGAATTAAGATTGCTGGGGAAAAGATCAACAACCTCAGATATGCAGATGATACCACTCTAATGGCATGTCACCTGTCTTATTTAATATATATGCAGAGTACATCATGCGAAATGCTGGCCTGGATGAATCACAAGCGGGAATTAAGATTGCTGGGGAAAAGATCAACAACCTCAGATATGCAGACGATACCACTCTAATGGCAGAAAGTGAAGAGGAACTAAAGAGCCTCTTGTTCAGAGTAAAAGAGGAGAGCGCAAAAGTGGGCTTGCAGCTCAACATCAAAAAAACTAAGATCATGGCATCCGGCCCCATCACTCCTTGGCAAATAGAAGGGGAAGTCGTGGAAGTAGTGACAGACTTCACGTTCCTGGAATCCCAGATCACCGCAGACTGTGACAGCAGCCATGAAATTAAAAGATGCCTGCTCCTTGGGAGGAAAGCGATGGCGAACCTAAACAGCATGATAAAAAGTAGAGACATCACCCTGCCAACAAAAGTCCGCATGGTCAAAGCAATGGTATTCCCAGTAGTCATGTATGGCTGCGAGAGTTGGACTATAAGGAAGGCCGAGCGCCGAAGAATAGATTCTTTTGAACTATGGTGCTGGAGAAGACTCTTGAGAGTCCCTT
>NW_015159712.1:593363-603141 GCF_001447785.1 Gekko japonicus
TACTTTGGCCACCAAATGAGAAGGGAGCACTCACTGGAGAAGACCCTGATGCTGGGAAAGATTGAAGGTCAAAGAAGACGGGGATGGCAAAGGATGAGATGGTTAGACAGTAGTGTCATAGATGCAACGAACATGAAACTGAGCAAACTTCAGAGGACGGCAGAAGACAGGAAGGCCTGGCGTGATCTGGTCCATGGGGTCGCGAAGAGTCGGACTCGACTGTGCGACTGAACAACAACAAGGTCTGCCTTAGGGGAAGGGATGTGTGTTCTTCAAGCTAGTTCAAGAGACAATCTGAGGGTAGACAGTTGTGAGCTTCACTAAGGAAAAACACTTGGTCTGACTGCCCAAGGCCAGCAACTTGGACCGGTCAATTGGAGAATACCAGAACTGCACCAGATACCCAAGACATGTCGTTATTGCAGTACTAACTGTGCAGTCCTAAGTAGAGTTACACCCTTCTAAGCCCATTAACTGCAGTGGGCTTGAAAGGCTGTAACTTTATTTAAGATTGCATTGTGAGTATACCCAGAGGCCTTTTAACAGCAAGGGTCCAAGCTCTGCCCATTTAAGAGCCTTACAGTTAAAAATGTAAGGTTTATGCTTTTTATATGTGAAAGCAGGGGGAAATATTTCTCATTTTGTATTGGAGTGAGGTGCAAGTGGCCTAAAGAGATGACAGATTTTTTTGTGTTCAAGGGTTTGCATTACTTTACCTTTCAGATTTGTTGTCAAAGTTGCATATTCCTAGTTATCTGTATGCAGCAAGGGATGGATACGTGTTTGCAACAGTGCTCTGATCTCTGTGGGCGATGAAGAGCCCCTTGAGGCTCTGGCTCTCTTTCCTTGTAGGCGTTCAGTCTCACTTAGTCAGCTGTAAATGTACTTTCTTACAGCCTGCTGGGCCTTTTAAGAGGGCACTACCCAGAATCCATAGTTTCCACACAAAGAGGGGGAAAGAATGACTAATGAAAAAACCCTTGAAACTGCAAGAGTTGGTGAATTTTCATAGTGGCCCACATTGCCCATCTTTGGTAATTTTGCTGCAGTAAGTCATAAAAATACTTTTATGTTGCCTTTATTATGTTGCCTTAATGGTATTTGCCAAATTAACTTGAACATAGGCTTAATGGGAAATTTATTCTGTCTAAGGAGTAGGATACTCCTATTAATAAAACATATGCTTGTTGCTAGAATCAGAGAATCCAAATATGTTATAATCCTGTGTTAAAGGTATCCTTTAAAAGTCTGTGCCTTGTGACCATGTTGGTAAACATTTATTATTTCCATTAGCCCTCAGATCTTTTATTTTTATTTATTTATTTATCATTCAATTTATAGGCCACTCTCCCTGGCCAGCGGGCTCAGGGCGGCTAACAACAAGGCACATATGCCAATATATAAAACAAGATAAAACGCACAATTACAATATATAGAAAATAAAGAGCTTCAAGATGGTTACAAATAATGATCTTCCATTTTAGAGATGGTATTCGGAGGATACTTAGTCAGATGTTAAACTCAGTGGTGTCCGCGTGCCATAGTGCCGCAGTTTGATCGTCACGGGCCATTCCAATACCCCGCTGTTTCCAAGTTCATTGATGGTGGTGGTAGTGGCGGCTCCTACTCGAATCGAAAGCCTGGCAGAAGAGCTCCGTCTTGCAGGCCCTACTGTGCAAGGTCCCACAGGGCCCTGATCTCCTCCGGGAGCTCGTTCCACCAGGTAGGAGCCGCCACCGAAAAGGCTTTGGCTCTAGTAAGAGCCAGCCTGGCCTCCTTGGGCCTGGCGTCACCAACAGATGTTGCGTCCCCGACCGTAGTGCCCTTCGGGGTATGTACGGGGAAAGACGGTCCTTCAGGTATGTCGGACCCTGGCCATAAAGGGCTTTAAAGGTAAGAACCAGCACTTTGAAACGAATCCGGTACGCTATTGGCAAGCCCGTGCAGCACTTTCAGCACAGGGCGGATGTGCTCCCGCCTAGGGAGACATATCAAAAGCCTGGCTGCAGCATTCTGCATTAGCTGCAGCTTCTGGATTTGCGACAAAGGCAGCCCTACGTACAGAGCATTACAGTAATCCAACCTCAAGGTGACCGTCACATGGATCACTGTGGCCAGGTCATCGCAGTTGAGGAACGGAACTGCCGAGCCAGCCTAAGATGGTAGAAGGCCGACTTGGCAGTGGCTGCCACCTGGGCCTCCATAGTTAGAGAGGAGTCCAGGAGCACTCCCAAACTCCTAACCTCCGGCGCTGGCACCAAAGGCGCCCCATTTAAGGTCAGGAGAGGGATCCCCAACCCCAAACCAGCGCAACTCAGGCCCAGGACCTCTGTTTTCGCCAGGTTTAGCTTCAGCCGGCTCAGCCTGACCCAACCAGCACGGCTTCTGGGGTGGAGTCCGACCTGCATATTGATGACACCCAAGCCCATACCTCCGGGCAATCTGGGCAAGGGGGCGCATATAGATGTTAAACAACATTGAGGAAAGCACCACCCCCTGAGGCACCCCACATTCAAGCGGGTGTCTCCGGGACTGCTGTTCCCCTAGCACCACCCTTTGTCCCCGACCCTGGAGAAAAGAGGCGAGCCATTGAAGAGCAAGCCCCTGTATCCCCACATTGGCAAGGTGGCGGGTCAGCAACTGGTGGTCGACCATGTCAAACGCGGTCAAGATCTAAGAACAACAGTTCCGCCACACCGCCTAGATCCAGATGTCTCTGGAGGTCGTCAGTCAAGGTCACCAGTGCAGTCTCCGACCCATATCCCGGGCGAAAGCCAGACTGGAAAGGGTCTAAGACAGAAGCGTCATCCAGAAAGCCCTGTAGCTGTATCGCCACCGCCCTCTCTATAAGTTTGCCCAAGTATGGCAAATTGGACACCGGCCAGTAGTTGGCCAATTCAGTCAGGTCCAGAGTTGTTTTTTTTCAGGAGAGGATGGATCATTGCTTCCTTGAGTGCCCTCGGGAACTGCTCCAGAGAATGGGACATGTTGACAATCTCCCTTAGGGCACCTTAAAACCACTCGTGGCCCGCTTTAACGAGCCAGGAGGGGCACGGATCAAGGCTGCATGTGCTTGGGCAGACAGATACGAGCAATCTGTCAACTTCCTCCAGACTGAGCAGGCCAAGGCCATCCAAACCTGGAACCGAAGGCGTGCAAGGGGCCTCAAGTTCACTCACTGTTTCAACTGTGGCGGGGAGATAACGGCGGAGCGCCAAGATTTTATCTGCGAAATAGCTCGCAAATGCCTCACAGCCAATATCCAATTCCCTAACATTTTGTCTGGCCTGTAGCAGAGTTGTTAAAGACCGAATCATCCTAAACAATTGGGCTGAGTGAGAGCTCGCTGATGCAATTGCAGCCGAAAAGAATTATCTTTGCGACTTTGACTGCCATCTCATATAAAATGCTCCTGTAGCCTTGTCGCGAGCATGGCGCCACCGTCTCTCTAGCCATCTCAGCTCTCACTTCATGAGCCGCAGCTCCTGGGTGTACCAGGGCGCCAGCCTAGAGTGGGTGCGGAGAGGGTGCCTGGGAGCGATCTCATTGATGGCTGTGGAGAGTCAGCTATGCCAGTCCTCCACAAGATCATCCAACGAGCCGCAAGGGGGCCTAGGATCCCGCCGAGCCATCTGAAGCCGCACAGGGTCCATTTGGCTCCGTGGGCGAGCGAAAATATTCTTCGTGATCTCTGTGCATCACACCTCTGGGATATAGTGTGCCTGCGTCGACCTCGATCGATTCCTCTTGAAAAGCGAAAGGGACACTTGCGCCCGCACCCTCGTCATGCGCCAGCCCCACTGCTGTCATTTGTTGTCATTACTTTGGCTGAGTTTAATCCTCTACTGATTTTTCCTCATCCCGTTATTCCACAGGTCTTGTTGTCCTTGATACATTTCTGGTTCTGTTTTTGTTTCCCTAGCCAATGGACAGCAGGTCATACTTCTGATATTGCACTTATGGTCTTCTTTTAGTCTTTATTCCATGTCTTTTCACTTTTGGTAACATTTTCTTTTATTTCTTCCTATTGTAATTTTCCTTCCTCTGTTTCCTCTCAGTGTAACATGATCTACACTCCCTAATTCTGATTTTCCTCCTCTGTTCTTTTTCTTCTTCTTTCACTTCTGTTGTTGCAGTCAACAGATCAGCAGCCTTTACTTTCATCTATTTTTTCACCAATTTGAAAGACATTTGTTTGTTTGTGATATTTAGAGCCCGCTTCATGAGGGCAAAATATTTACAGAGTGGTTCACAGCAGTGATTGTCAAAACACAAAGTAAAAGCAGTATTTAAAACATTATCTCAAACAAGAGAAGCAGATAGAAAGTACCCATAAAGCACCAACAACACTAAAACACTGACTGACGACCTCCGTAGGCATCTGGATCAAGGCGGAGTGGCGGCGCTGTTGTTGTTAGACCTGTCGGCCGCTTTTGATACGGTCGACCATCAGTTGCTGGCCCACCGCCTTGCCGACGTGGGGATTCAGGGGCTTGCCCTTCAGTGGCTGGTCTCTTTTCTCCAAGGTCGGGGACAGAGGGTGGCGATAGGGGATCAGCAGTCCCGGAGGTGGCCCCTTGACTGTGGGGTTCCTCGAGGGGCAGTGCTATCCCCAATGTTGTTTAACATCTACATGCGCCCCCTCGCCCAGATTGCCCGGAGTTGTGCATTTTGTCTGCCCTGTGGCAGAGTTGTTAAAGACCGAATCATCCTAAACAATTGGGCTGAGTGAGAGCTTGCTGATGCAATCGCAGCTGAAAAGAATTCTCTTTGCGACTTTGACTGCCATCTCATAGGATCTCATAAACGTCCTATAAGATGCTCTTGTAGCCTTGTCGCGAGCGTGGCGCCACCCTCTCTCTAGCCGTCTCAGCTCTCGCTTCATGAGCCACAGCTCCTGGGTGTACCAGGGCGCCAGCCTAGAGTGGGTGCGGAGAGGGTGCCTGGGAGCGATCTCATTGATGGCTGTGGAGAGTCAGCTATGCCAGTCCTCCACAAGATCATCCAACGAGCCGCAAGGGGGCCTAGGATCCCGCCGAGCCATCTGAAGCCGCACAGGGTCCATTTGGCTCCGTGGGCGAGCGAAAATATTCTTCGTGATCTCTGTGCATCACACCTCTGGGATATAGTGTGCCTGCGTCGACCTCGATCGATTCCTCTTGAAAAGCGAAAGGGACACTTGCGCCCGCACCCTCGTCATGCGCCAGCCCCACTGCTGTCATTTGTTGTCATTACTTTGGCTGAGTTTAATCCTCTACTGATTTTTCCTCATCCCGTTATTCCACAGGTCTTGTTGTCCTTGATACATTTCTGGTTCTGTTTTTGTTTCCCTAGCTAATGAACAGCAGGTCATACTTCTGATATTGCATTTATGGTCTTCTTTTAGTCTTTATTCCATGTCTTTTCCCTTTTGGTAACATTTTCTTTTATTTCTTCTTATTGTAATTTTCCTTCCTCTGCTTCCTCTCAGTGTAACATGATCTACACCCCCTAATTCTGATTTTCCTCCTCTGTTCTTTTTCTTCTTCTTTCACTTCTGTTGTTGCAGTCAACAGATCAGCAGCCTTTACTTTCATCTATTTTTTCACCAATTTGAAAGACATTTGTTTGTTTGTGATATTTAGAGCCCGCTTCATGAGGGCAAAATATTTACAGAGTGGTTCACAGCAGTGATTGTCAAAACACAAAGTAAAAGCAGTATTTAAAACATTATCTCAAACAAGAGAAGCAGATAGAAAGTACCCATAAAGCACCAACAACACTAAAAAACAATAGAACAGTGCAGTTAAAAAAGCCTAAAACTGCAACAGAAGAAACAAAACTGTAAAAAGCCACACTTGAATAAAATCAGCATGCTCCATTAAAACATCAGTTAAATTTCACATGGACCAGAATAAAATATCCTTAGCAAAGAAAGACTAGCCAAATCTTGGAAAGAATAAAATTTTCTTGACACCTGAAGGTCAACAGATCTGCTGCTCGGCAATGTTCCCTCTAAGCTGTGGAGTCTTGTGAGCAAAAATTCTACTTTGTGAGCTACTGGCATTAAAGTTGTGAGCGAGTGATTTGGCTGTTGCATAAATTAGTTTGCTCTGGAGCCATCCTTCCTGAGCTAATACAAAAATGTGTGAGCTGGAGGCTAAAAAACTGAGCTAGCTCACACTAACTCAGCTTAGAGGGAACACTGCTGCCAGGCATACCTCCTGAGAAAACAGTTCCAAGGCCTTGGTACAACAGATATAACGGTCCTTTCCCAGGTGTCCAGTGCCCTGCTTCCAACAGTGGCAGTACAGAAAGGATGGCCTCTGTGTGTGTGTGTTTAGTGCTGTCAAGTCACTTCCAGCTTATGGCAACCCTATGAATCAGTGACCTCCAAAATATCATTAACAGCCTTGCTCATGTCTTGCAAACTGAGGGCCATGTCTTCCTTCATTGAGTCAAGCCGTCTCATTTTGGATCTTTTTTTTCCCCTGCTGCCCTCAACATTTCCTAGCATGATTGTCTGTTCCAGTGACCCCCCTGCTGCCCTCAACGTTTCCTAGCATGATTGTATTTTCCTGTGACTTTGGTCTTTTCATAATGTGGCCAAAGTGCAATAGCCTCAGGTGAGTTACTTTAGCTTCTAGGGAGAGTTCAGGCTTGATTTGATCCAGAATCCACTTGTTTGTCTTTTTAGCAGTCCATGCTATCTGTAAAACTCTCCTCCAGTACCACATTTCAAAGGATTGTCAGCTTTCTTCATTGTCCAAATTTTCACATCCATATGTAGTAATGAATTATCTTTATTTTGGTTGCCAGTGACATATCCTTATCTTCTCTAGCTACCCTTCCCAGTCTCAATCTCCTTCTGATTTCTTGGTTGCAATCTCCCTTTTGTTTGATGATTGAGCCAAAGAATAGCAAATCTTTAACAGTTTCTTCATCATCAGCTTTAAAGTTGTGTAAATTCCCAGTTGTCATTACTTTTGTCTTCTTGATATTCAGCTGTAATTCTGCTTTGGCACTTTCCGCTTTAACCTTCCTCAGTAGTCGTTCCAAGTCTTCACTATTTTCTGCTAGTAATGTGGTGTCAGGAGAGATAATAATGTTGTTACTGGCCAGAGAACTAAGAATAACTGGGATGTTGTTTTGTCCCTATCTAAGAACTATATTCATTTAGGAAAACCAGCTTGGTCCCAATTTCATATAAACAAGTGGAGACCTGTGTTACTCAGGGGGGGGGGGAATCCCTCTTGCTGTCTTACCTTTCCACCCTTTCTGCTGGCATGGCTCCTCCCCATTGCTTACTGGCCTGGTGCTACTTCTGGCCTCCACCACTGGGCCCACCACAGCTTTCCCCCTCCCCATTGCCACACCATCACTGAGGCTGCCATGGCTCCCAGCCATCACCCCATTGCTGCCAGTGCCAATGATGCCTTGAGGAGGAGGAGTGTGTGTTGTTTGTGCACGCAGACAATGCTTGGGCAGGATTTAACCTCCTGAATGTATTTTTTCTGCAAACCTGGGGAGTCCCCCCAAGATTGCAGAAACCCTTATTGGCAAATTTAGATATTTGCCGGTGGGGCCACACCACTATTAGAATATATAAGTGGTGTGCCCATGAGACTTGCGGGGGGGGGGGATCCCATACCCCCTGTTGCTGAGGCCTGGCCCCACCACCTACCACTCAGCCCACAGTGGCTGCCAGAATCCTTTGCTGCTGGACTCAGGCCCATAGTAGCCGCCATGGCGGCGTACTGGCCCACAGTGGTGGCTGGGATTCTCTGCTGCAGCTAGGCCTGCAGTGGCTCTCAGCAACAGCAGCCAGCAACCACTGCAGCTGTGGCAGAGAAGGACGCTGGCCACTGCGCCAGACCCAGACCGACGTCTGGCATCCTTCTCTGCTGTGGCTTGAGCTGTAGCAGCAGCCAGCATCCTTCTCCTCTGTGCCCAGGCCCGCAGTGGTTGCCGGCATCCAGTGCCACTGGGCCCGAATCAGCTGTCAGTGTCAACACGGAGCTCAAGTGGTACCGCAGACAATGCAATTCTATTGGGGAGGGGTTAAACTCCCCTTTATTTTTTTTATTTCAGATTTATCTGCAAACTTGGGGGAACCCCCCAAGTTTGAAGAAAGATCTGTTTAGTAGCGTCAGTGTGCCCCACGGATTTCAGCATTTGCAAATGGGGTCCGCACGTAGCTAATAGTATATAGATGATTCTTAGAATATATGCTTCTAACTGTTCTAGCGGTATCATATTGTTCACTGTCTTTTCTTTCCCTGCATGTCCTTTGTAAGCCTGAGGGCAGGGCCCCTTTGCCTTAATAAGAGCCACTTAGGGAGACAATTGTCTGAAAGACAAGATATGACGATAATAAATTAATAAAGCTTAGAGCTGCAATTGCTTAGTTGCTGCCTAAAGTAAAAATCAAAATAAGGAAAATAAATCACATTGCTATTTCTGTTTGCTACATGACTATAAGCCATTATGAAATTTAGTTTGAGTGGCGTATTGATTGATGCAGCAGTTCTAAATGAACATTTCTTAATAGTGTTGTAGTTCATTTCTCTTCCTGTCAAAATGTATTGCTATTTCCTGTTCGCAGTTTGTTTGGTACTGTTCTGCTGGGTAAATTCTTCATGGTCAGTTCTGCTTAGTGGTGTTTGAAGTATGTTGAACTAATTTAAGTCGGATTAAGGTCAGATGTGCCCTGAAAAGAAACTGAACCTATCTGAAATATATTTCCTTTTTTTCTGCCACAGGGCCAAGTGCTGAGTAGTTCTTCTGTACTTTGCCCTAAACTCAGGTTTACTTATAGTTTGCCTGTGACAGATTTGCAACTTCATGACTTAAAAAAAAATGTACACACACTTGGGGGGGCAGGGTTTTGAGTAGAAGCCCCAAAAACCAGGGGAGTCCCCACCTGGACATGGGGAGTGGCAACCCTAACTCTGTGTGAATAAAACTTGGAGGACTTCTACAGTATGTTATTGTCAGGATAGAAATGCTGGGATAGCTGGACAATATAAGGCAGCTTCATATGTTTATATGAGGGCTTGTGCCAGTGCCTGCCTGTTCTCCTGTCTGGTCTCACAGGCTCATGCCTCCCACTTTCCAGTCCATCAGTTCTCTAGGCTGTCTACAGCTGAGTATCCTAATACAATGTGAGCAATGTCCAAGCAAGGCCCTGTAAGGTTTCCAACCTGGATATGCAGGAAATTGTCCCTGGGAGTTAAGATTTGAGGCTAGCTGATTCTTCAGATTTTCTCCAACTTTGATTCCTTGAAGATATTTTTGCTTCTCGTGTGTCTTATCAAATCTCACAATATCTCTGTTTTATTACCTATTTTACCACTTCGTTGTTCCTAAGATGTTTATTCTGCTCTCTTTGCTTGTCCCTGCCTCCCCATGAGAGAACTTACTTGACTCTCCTCACCCTCTAGCAGCTGCCCAAGCTCCCTGGCCATCAAATTTGGGGAAGAATAATAAATTACTCCCTCAGGCACTGTCCTTCTGCCTTGTGTCTTTCAGACAAGGTGAATGATGGTGCTGTGCTCTCAGGCACAGCATCTGGCTTGGGAGCCATTGCATTGGGTAGGAGCCCTTAATGAGCACTGTGCTCTTGGTACTCATACGCATGAGCTGTCAGCATTTGCTTCCCCCTTTACTGTTTTTACAAAATAGGGTTTATTTAAGTTGTCAAGAACTTCATTTTTTATTAATGAGGCTGCATTTTTGCTATGGGCACTCTATTAGCCTTAACATCCCTTCACATTAGTATGAATTCAGTTCAAGTAAT
>NW_015159712.1:603179-627195 GCF_001447785.1 Gekko japonicus
AATATTTCAGCTGTGAAAGGTTAATCAGCTGTAGTATGTGTTTAACCTGGGCCACCATGTAGTGAGGCCTGAATTATGCTGCTGGGCTGGCAGTATTTTTCATTGATTTGTCAGGTAGTTACTGGATGTATTGATGTGAAAAATTGAAATCTTCATGAAGTCTTTGTAGGCACACTGTAGGGCTCCGTGCTTGTATAAAGCATCTTTTGGACACAGAGCTACACTGAATGGTTGTCATTATGGGTTCCACCCATCTTGAGGAATGGAGTATTTCAGCACATTTCTAAAAGGGCTGGGTCATACTTTCCCATTCACTGCTCTTGCCGCTGCAGTCGAAAAAGAATTATTAAGAGAAAGCTGAGCTTATTTCTATCTGTTTCCTCCTTCTATTCTCCGGTTTTCCTCTGCCTCAACTGCCTTTCTAAGCAGAATCACACGCTTCAAAGTCCATTGAAATCAATGGCCTTAGAAGAATGTAACTCTGCTTAGGGTTGCACTGCTAAACTATCAGCAGAAATGTTTCTTTCCCCCCCACATTTATGGTACAATGGACCACCTTTGAATAATACGTACAGTGTGGAGGTAAACTCTTGTTCATGGATGGTGTTATGGGCAGTGCCTAGAAAGGTTCTCTAATAGCTGCCACCACTCTAGTATGGGTCTCCTCTGAAGGGCCCAGAACACCCACCCTGCCCCCTTACACAGTACTTTTCTAATACGTTTCCCTTTGTATGTGACCAAATGAGGCATGAGGACCCATGCAGACTAACAAATTAGTTTTATTAAAGAGATTTAATAACAACTATAGCTTAAAACATGTAGGAGAAATGAGCACAGTGAAGGTAGGTAAATAAGAAATCCTAACACATCTGACTATGCAGTCCTAGCCTTCTCTAGGTACCTGGTCTCAGACTGACTCACCCCTTTTGGATGAGGGATCCCTCTTTCTGCAGCAGCCACATCAGCCCTGCTCCCAGAGAGAGAACACCCTCCCACTTTGAGCAAGGCCTTTTATCTCTTCTTCCCAGGCACCACACTCTGTTTCCCTGCTGGTGCAGTTTTCCCTCCAAAATCCCCTGTCAATCAATCACAGGGCCCCGAAGGAACCTGGGAAATGTAGGCCCTGATAGCTACTCCAATACAGGCTTCCCTGAAGCCAGTAGGCCTCCCTAGAGCCTGTAGGCCACACCACTGTAGGCCCAGGATCATGACAGATGGCCACAACTGCTGTCTTCTCTAAGAGAGTTGAACCCTAACAGTTGACCTCTATCATATTCTCAGAGGCACACCAAGCAAGCCAGGGTTGCCAACTCTAGGTTGGGAAATACCTGGGGATTTTGGGGGTGGAGCCTGAGGAAGGTGGGGTTTGGAGAGGGGAGCGACTTCAATGGGGTATAATACCATAGAGTCCATCTTCCAAAGCAGCTATTTCCTCCAGGTGAACTGACCTCTGTCATAGGGTTGCCAGGTCTGGGTTGGAAGATACCTGGAGACTTTGGGGGTGCATCCAGGAGAAGGTGGGGTTTGGGGAGGAGAGGGGCCTCAGCATAGTACAATGCCACAGAGTCCACTCTTCAAAGCAGCCATTTTCTCCAGGGGAGCTGATCTCTGTCAGCTGGAGATCAGTTGTAAAAGTGGGTGATCCCCAAGCCCCACCTGGAGGCTGGCAACCCTACTCTGTCACCTGGAGATCAGTTGTGATCCCAGGAGATCTCCAGCCACCACCTGGAGGCTGGCAATCCTAAAGCTAGCCCAATTCACCCAACTTAGAGCTATCTTGTGGGAATGTTTTCTCTGACTCTTACAACATCAGGCTCCATAAAACGAATCTCTTTGGTCTTGTCCCTTTCATACTGTTGCTAAAGCCTGATCCTTCTAGTCCTAGAACTTTAGCTACCAAATAGCTGGGAAGAGAAGGCCTCAGAGTCAAAGCATCGACCACATTCTTCCTTGGAACCAAGAAGGAAGAAGAAAAAAGGCAAATAAATGCCCCAAGAAGTTACCTGTATTTCACCAGCTATCCCCCTCTCACTATATAATCCTTACTTTGGGCTTGGGCACAAATATTGATGCTTCTCCAGACTTGCCAATACTTTTGGCTCTAGTATCAGTAGATCCGTAGCATTAAATACACCCAAGGTGACATACTCTCAGCAACCAGTCCTTGACAGAATGTAATGATGTATTCCAATTCCAAATACACTTCTTGTGTATTGAAGATAACCCCAACAAGTGGACTTTATCACTGAAAGTGTTAAAGAGTATGCACCCTAAGAAAGTCCATCTGACTTTGCCACTTAGAGCCCATGATTCTTTAAGAATATACCTTAGAACGAATCTTTAAGCAAAGAATCCCCATTTTATTCAAGAAACATGGGATTCCCTTGCCACTCTTCTCCAGAGGTAGGAATTGTTATCCAGGTTAGTACTGAAGCTCCTGGTACCACTGTGGGTTCATACTCTTGAGAATAACTTCACTGTCCTTGCCACACTCATCAACTATGGGACAAAGAAAGGGTTTGTAAATGAGACTGGAGTAGCTTCTCAACAGTATTGACAAAGCCTGGATTGATTTCCTTAATATTTATTTATTATTTATTTATATTTATATCCCCCCTCCCTGTGGGCGGGCTCAGGGCAGGTAACAACAATACAAAATACAACACAGTTAAAACCAAATTAAAACAGCAGTATAAAATGCCATACTGCTAAGTATCATGTCAACTCTGATAGAACCATATCAACAGTGGAGGAGGATTTAAGAAGTTAGGGTCCAGGCCGCTGTGGTGGGGTCGGCCACAAAGAGGGGGTGCCCACCGGCTCAACCAAAAGCCTGGCAGAAGAGCTCCATCTTACAGGCCCTGCAGAATTGTAGTAACTTCACCTGTTAATTTTCTCATCTTCAGAATGCTTGTTGCACTTCTGAGGTCTCAGCTCCTCCTCTCTGAGTTCACTGGGCACCCCGTTGGCATTGGTGCCCAACTGTAGAAGGCCATTCACTCTTTATGCAACTCTTAATAATCAGTTCTTCAGAGGCCTCATTTGCTTGCTCCCTCCTCCCCAAGTTTCTTCACTCTTACCCATGTGGAACCTCCCGCTGGGCCCCTCACAACTGATGAAATATCCTCTTTAAACCATTGACTGCATTCAGCTTCTGTCTACTTTTGCTAAAAGTAGTGTTTTGATGACCATAACTTGGATGCAACAGGGTGACAAACTCAGTCCTCTACATTTAGACACACTTTACCACCTCTTCTACAGAGAATGTAGTTCTCTTGTCCTCTCTCTCCTTCCTGCCTTAAGTGGTTCCCATATTTTACCTGAACCGGGAGCTGATTCTACTAGGATATTTCCCCAATTTGTCAACCAAAGGGGAAGAACCTTTAACTCAGTGAATGTTTCCAGGGTCTTAGCTCTCTCTATCAGCAAAATGGCTCCCATCAAGAAGAGTACTGACCTATTCATCTGTAATGGAGGTATATGTAAAGGTCAATGTATTTCTTCATGGTGCTTCTGACACTGGATTACAATGATCATTAAGTTCTGTCATGAACTGGCACATCAGCCACTTCTAGCAATTGTTATAGCACACTCCATTAAGGTAATCACTGCTATGCAGCCCTGGAGCAGACATACACCTTTCAGACAAGTGGAGGCAGTTTTTAAAACCTAAAAAGCCCTTAATATCTTGGACCCCGTATACATTTTATATCTATTTGTCTACATTTTTAGATAATTTGTTATGGTTGGGCAAAGGAAAATAAAGTATCAAATTATTGCACAGAACACATACATTTGCAGAAAAATAATTGTTTTTCCCTTGACTCAGTCTTTGTGAAATGTTTGCAAACATTCCAGCTGCTCAGAGCTTTAAAAAGAAAAACACTAAACCTGCAAACAGGTAGCACTGTTGGTGGGATGGAGCACCAGAGGAGTTTCAAATACCAAGACGACATAATAGTTTATTAGGCTGTGCATACATAAGTCCTCATCTGTACCCTGTCTCTTCTCTTCGTGTTCTCTCAGATCTATTGAAATTTCTTGGCTGCTCAGTCTGTTCACAGATACAGAAAACAGAAGTGTGCAGAGAGGAGGCATATTTGTTAGGGCCAGTTTTTGATGGCTGGGTTTAAGTCCAGTAAAGGCTATGAGTGTCGCAGTACAGCCCCACTGACCCACAAGTCCATTCGCGTTCAGCCAACCAAGGCATCTAAGCATTCAGTGGTCATTCTGCATCTCCACCCAGCAACATGCTGCTCTCCCAAATCTGCCTTTTGGAGCAGTTTCCCACTTCTCACTGGTATTTCCACTGCCTCCAGTTGTTCAGTTAGGGTACTACCTGTAAAGAAAGCCAGCTCTCTATTACTCCATCCACACGGCTGTTTAAAGGCTTCGCCTGGTGCCCACTTCTCCCACTGCCCAAGTACTGATCACCACAGGGAAAGCTTACTGCACCTGTGCATTCTTGGGGCAACAGCAATCTGACGGTGTGTGACATTTTTGTCCGACATTGGCTTGAGATACATGTTACTAAAATTATAATTCCTCATAAACACTAAGGGTAAGGCAAGCTAGAGACTGAGGCAAAATTGTTACCATTCTAGGAAGATCCACCATGTCATACATTCTTCTAGGTGGGTAGCTGTGTTGGTCTGAAGCAACAGTACAAAATTCATATCCTTTAAGACTACTGAACTAAAGACACCTTTAAGACCAACAAAGTTTTATTCAAGGTATAAGCTTTTGTGTGCATGCACATTTCTTCATATATATTGAAATGGAAGTTACCAGTCCATACATATCAGTAGAGGGTGAACAGCAGTTAGCATACAACATAATGGAGATGTTTAACAGATTCAAGGACCAAACAGGAATAACAAGCTTAGTTTATATGGTCACCATTTGTTTGGATTTAGTTCCATGGGAAAACACAGTGAAGCAAATAAATGTATCGAAATTAGATATTGATTTGTAAATGTACCATTCTTAATTGTGGTATGCTGAGAGTAATTAACTGAGTCCCTGTTGTTACATTCCATCCATCTCCTCTCATACTTCTGTTACTCTTCTTTAGAGGACTTTTGGAGAGAGGGGATGCTTTCTCACAATAATATGTTGAGATAGGCACATCAGAATAGTAATACTTTGGATTTTAATATCTTGACCTACAGAGGAATCTTTGTACAGTCATTTTAAAGAATCTCGAGTAAATTTCCCTTATTAGCAATGCTCCCTCTAAGCTGTGGAGTCCTGTGAGCAAAAATTCTACTTTGTGAGCTGCTGGCATTAAAGCTGTGAACAGGCGATTCGGCTACTGCATAAATTAGTTTGCTCTGGAGCCATCCTTCCTGAGCTAAGACAAAAATGGTGTGAGCCAGAGGCTAAAAAACTGTGAGCTAACTCAGCTTAGAGGGAACACTGCTTATTAGTGGTCAGTAAATCAAGAAGGGAAGGCTGCTGCTGAAATTGCTCTGTAATAGATAGTGGTTCCCTAGCAGAAGGGTGTCAGCAAGTCTCTGGCCCCGGTCACACGGGCAGGAAACTGCGGGGGAGAAGCGTGGCTGTTTGCCCTGGGGCAAACTACTGCGTTGTTACGTGATCAGACCTCCCGTGGAGGTACCGTGGAGGTTCCATGGCAAGGGAGAGGTGCTGATCACAGGACCACCCGGCGCGCAACGAAGAAGTGCACGCCGCGGCAAACTGTTTGTTTTGTGTGTGTACACGACAAATGCGCATGCTCCGTTGGGTTCGTGTGCGCATCCACAGAGACTTGGACAAAAAAAACCACCTTATTTGCAAGGGGACATGGGCGGGCGCCGGATGCCACCGGAAACGCGATCAGACGCCCGCCCTTGCCCCGCAGTTTCTGGAAACTAGTACCTCCGAGTTTTTTGCCACGCAGTTTCGGCTGGAAGCCTCGGTTGAGCCACGGGAGTGCTACGCTTCCCAGATGTGCTGGTGAGATCGCGCCTGGAAACTCCGCCTGTTTTCCGTCTCACTTGTGTGGCTTCTGTTCCGTGTGACCGCAGCCTCTGTGTGGTTTCACTTTTTGAAGGAGTGCTGACCTCTTTGTCCTGTGTTGCAGGGTTTGCCATCTGAAGCAATTAGGATTAGCAGGCATATTTCATGCTCTGAAAAGTCAGAAAGAGAGAAGAGAGAGAGCTTTCTACAAAGAAATGCCTGCCAGGCACAAATTTTGGCTCTGTTTTTGTGCAAATGAAAAACAGTAATGTGGAAATTAAAGAACAAGTTTCCAGCAACGTATATTTATGTATTTTGAAAATGTATATGCTGCCTCTCCAGTGAGTTGGCTGAGGTGATTTGCAAGGTAAAAATAATACAAAAATAAATCAAGAACATAACAATTATTAAATTACATTATTAAATTAAAAACAGCCGTCAGAAATGCAGAATCCATTTGCAATAAAGCAACATAAAACGATATTCAGCTGCCTGAAAATGGTATCCATAACCAAGTCCTTGAGCTAGACCCAAAACAACTGCTGAAACAATAAATGCCTACATAAAAAAGAAATGTTTGGATCTGGTGCCTAAAAGACAGTAAAGTAGGTGTTAGGTAAGCCTCAAGGGGGAAGGCATTCCTAAGTCAGGGAGCCACTACTGTCTTTGGTGACTGCCCACCTCATCTCTTCAGGAAGGGGCTCAGAGAGAAGAGCTGGGAAAAAGCAGATTTCCAGCAGCATTTAATGAAGATACAGTTGCTCATACAAGCACCCATGCAGCAGGATCGAAGGGTAGGATAATAAAGCACGTGTCTTATGGAAGAGGCTGTATAAGAGTACAGATCAGGTTTTGGAAATCCTGCCTGCTAAAGTTCATTACATAAAGCCTTAAAGCATAAAAATTTGACTTCTGTTTCATCATCTGTAAACTGAAATAATCTATAAACTGAAATGGTAACTGGATAACGTAAGATATGCAAGTTTATCCTTATGTTTACATTCTAGAGGAGCAAAACAAAAGATATATATCTTTAATTTTACTTGTGGTTAATGTGTGTACTTTTTTGTTTAACCTTATACTAAAGAATAATTCACTTTCCCCTTCATTTCATATATTCCTTATTGCAGCCCATACTTGGAAGTGGGTAGTGGTGGGATCAGATATGACAGCCCACATCAGTTTTATTGGGAGAATTTGACACACACGCACCCAGCACATGGGCCATGGTCATCCTTTGGACTGTTGTCTAGAATATGATTGCATAAATGTTTACAGGCACTCATTGGGTTTGGCCATGACTATGTGGAGCATAACTCTCCCCCTCCATCCTTGTATGATAACTTCCCCCACCCCTGATATTCTCACATGCGTGAGAGAGAAAGATTTAAGTGGAATACTTCATACATGTAACAAAGAGGGCTCTAGCTCACAGAAGTTTAATCCACAATCCAATTTATTAGTCTTTGGTGCCTCAAGAGTCTGATACGCATCAGAGCTAAAAATGGCTAGGCTCAATGCGAAGCATGGTAAAGTTCCTTGGCAGTTTTACCCTAGGCATCAAGGCTTCAGACTCTGCTTGAGTCTTTAGAAGGACTCCATGAAATGAGGAGTCTGAAATGAAACTTACAATGGCTTGAGACTAAAATTTTGTGCAAGTCCTCTTTTTGCAGTGAAACCGCTTCTTTTTCTTGCGTGTAGGTGTATTTTAAATAAAAATAAAATTTAGCTCTTATGAGGCACAGGGAACTCTGGACCTTTCCAGACACTAAATTTCCTGTGTAGAATGTGCATCTTTGTAGATAAAAGATACTGTAGAGAAGCAGTTCCAGTCTGTGTATGCAACTTTCATTCTGTAATTACACATCATGAATGTTCATGCAAGCATCATGCACATGTAGTCTACTGCTTCTTTGGGACAGGCTGTGACTCAGTTGTAGAGCATGTGGTTTGTGTGTAGAAAATCCTAGCTTTGATCCCCAGCATCTCTGGGTAAAGGTTTCTGGTCACACCAGAAAGCCACTGCTCATCAGAGTAGACAAGACTGAGCTTGATGGACCAGGGTTCTGTCTCAGTATATGAATAATTCATGCCTAGAAAATATGTAGTTGCATTCAGGCATTTTAAGTTTTAAAATTAGGAGAGAGAGAAAAAAATGAAAAGGTTTGACTCTGTTTATAGAGATGAAATTGAAGTTAGGACTTATTGTAACTAAGCTTATTGGAGATCTCCTCTCTTGGGTTTTTAGGTAGTAGTTGGTATTCTTTACTTTATCCCAGTATGTGTAGCCCCCCTCTCCCTTTTTTCTTTGTAGTATTTGTAGTTATATAAAAATAATTTAAAAATCCCCTCCGGGGGAATCAAAAAAGAAAAAGAAAATATGTACTTGTTGCAGTAGCTCTTAGTGTCCTAAGTAGCATAACAGTTACAATTGCCACAGTAGCATATGTCCACCTTGGGCACTTTTGCATAGTTACAAAAATCCTTCAGATGATATAGACAAACCTTTTCTAACTAAATTGCAGGTGAAGCAGTAGCTCCAGAGCATGCAGAAAAAAGACATGGTAGAAGATCTGTTCCCTCTCATGGATCGCTGCCTTGACATGGTGAGGGGGCTTGCATGGTTCGATGAAGCTGCAGTTTATGCCATGGAGGGCCACCCAAGATGGACAGGCCACAGCGGAGAACTCAGACAAAACACGATCCACTGGAGAAGGAAATGGCAACCCAGTATCTTTGCTAAGAAAACCCCATGGACATTAACAAAAGTCTAAAAAATATGATGCCAGAAGATGAGCCCCTCAGGTCGGAAGGTGTCCGATATGCTGAGCCGCCCTGAGCCCTTTCGCGGGGAGGGCGGGGTATGACTACAATAAATAATAATAATGCTATCGGGGAAGAGCAGAGGGCAAGTACAAAACCCCAGAATTTAACTCAGAGAACCATTATATCTACTACTGTGGCCAAGAATCCCATAGAAAAAATGGTGTGGCTTTTATAGTCAACAAGAGAGTGAGAAAGGGAGTAATGGGATACAATCACAAAAACAAAAGAATGATCTCAGTCCGAATCTAAGGCAGACCATTCAGCATCACAGTAATCCAAGCCTATGCCCCAACCACGGATGCAGAAGAGGCTGAAGTGGACCGGTTCTATGAAGATCTACACCACCTCCTAGAAATAAGACCAAAAAAAGATGTCGTTATCATCATAGGGGACTGGAATGCTAAACAACAACCTAAGAGGCGACTCTGCACATGGACATCACCAAACGGACAACACCGAAATCAGATTGATTATATCATTTGCAGTCAAAGATGGAGAAGCTCTATACAGTCAGTAAAAACAAGACTTGGAGCTGATTGTGACTCCGATCATAAATTACTCATTGCAAAATTCAGGCTTAAACGGAAGAAAGTCGTGGGAAAACCACTAGGCCATTCAGGTATAACCTAGATCACATCCCTTATGCATATACAGTGGAGGTGAAGAATAGGTTTAAGGGACTAGATTTGATAGACAGAGTGCCTGAAGAACTATGGACAGAGGTTTGTGACATTGTACAGGAGGCAGCAATCAGCACCATCCCAAAGAAAAAGAAATGCAAGAAAGCGAAGTGGCTGTCTGATGAGGCTTTACAAATAGCAGAGGAAAGAAGGAAAGAGAAAGGCAAAGGCGAAAAGGAAAGATTTACCCAACTGAATGCAGATTTCCAGAGAACAGCAAGGAGAGATAAGGAGGCCTTCCTGAATAAACAATGCAAAGTAATAGAGGAAAACAATAGAATGGGAAGGACTAGAGATCTCTTCAAGAAAATTGGTGAAATCAAGGGAACATTCCGTACAAATCTGGCCATGATAAATGACAAAAACGGTAGGGACCTAACAGAAGCAGAAGAGATTAGGAAGAGGTGGCAAGAATACACAGAAGAAGATGATGTTAAGGTGCTACACTCAATATGCCAGCAAATTTGGAAAGCGCAACAGTGGCCACAGGATTGGAAAAGGTCAGTTTACATTCCAATCCCAAAGAAGGGCAATGCGAAGGAATGCTCAAGCTATCGCACAGTTGCACTCAGTTGCAAGGTCCTCAAGATCCTACACGCTAGGCTTCAGCAGTATGTTGATACAGAACTGCCAGAAGTACAAGCTGGGTTTCAAAGAGGTAAAGGAACAAGAGACCAAATTGCCAACATTCTTTGGATTATGGAGAAAGCAAGGGAGTACCAGAAAAACATCTACTTCTGCTTCATTTACTATACTAAAGCCTTTGATTGTGTGGATCACAACAAACTATGGCAAGTCCTTAAAGAGATGGGAGTACCAGACCACCTCACATGTCTCCTGAGAAACCTGTATAAGGGTCAAGAAGTGACAGCTAGAACTGGATATGAAGCAATTGATTGGTTTAGAATAGGAAAAGGAGTACAACAAGGATGTATATTGTCACCCTGCTTATTTAATTGATATGCAGAGTACATCATGCAAAATGCCAGCCTGGATGAATCACAGACCAGAATTAAGATTGCTGGGAAAAACATCAAGAACCTCAGATATGCAGACGATACCACTCTAATGGCAGAAAGTGAAGAGGACCTCAAGAGCCTCTTGTTGAGGATGAAAGAGGAGAGCACAAAAGTTGGCTTGAAACTCAAAATCACAGCATCTAGTCCCATCACTCCTTGACAAATAGAAGGGGGAAGTCTTGGAAGCAGTGATGGAATTCATGTTCCTGGGATCCAAGATCACTGCAGATGGTGACTGCAGCCATGAAATTAAAAAATGCCTGCTCCATGGGAGGAAAGAGATGGCAAACCTAGACAGCATGATAAAAAGTAGAGACATCACCCTGCCAACAAAAGTCCATGTATTCCAAGGGATAGTATTCCCAGTAGTAATGTATGGCTACGAGAGTCAGAACTGTAAGGAAGGCCGAGCACCAAAGAATAGATGCTTTTGAATTATGGTTCTGAAGAAAATTCTTGAGAGTCCCTTGGACTGCAAGGAGATCAAATCAGTCAATCCTAAAAGAAATCAACTCTGACTGTTCCCTGGAAGGCCAGATACTGAAGCTGAAGCTCAAATACTTTGGCCACCATATGAGAAGGGAGCACTCACTGGAGGAGACCCTGATGTTGGGAAAGATTGACGGTAAAAGAAGAAGGGGACGGCAAAGAACGAAATGATTAGACAGTGTTATCGATGCAACAAACATGAAATTGAGCAAACGAGGATGATAGAAGACAGGAGGGCCTGGCGTGATGTGGTCCATGGGGTCACAAAGAGTTGGACTCGAATGTGCGACTGAACAACAACAAAAAGATCTGTCATGAATGCAAATAATAAATAAAATCACAGAGTCAAAATGCATGACAGTGTGGATTTGGGCACTACTTCAAATCAGAACCATATGTTCGACAGCTAGGAAAGAAATGGAGAAGGTTGGGCATTTGTAGCTGTGGGTGGCACTGGTGATAGCAGAAAGATATGGTCAGTAAATAATGTTATTTTATTTTATTTATTTATATTTTGAATTTATAAACAGCCCTCCCCTAAGAACACAGGGCTCAGCGTGGTAAACAGCAAAGAGTAAAAACATTCATAAATAATAAAACAGCTTAAATAGACAGAGGTAGTAAATAGATAAAACAGTCCAGAAGGCACAACATTACAATTGTGTCACTGCCCCGTGAGGAGGTAGAGAAGCAGGAAAATGGGAAGAAAAGGGGAGTGCCAGTGAGGTGGTACCTGTCACTGTCCTCAGCCAAAAACCTGGCAGAACATCTCTGCCTTGCAAGCTCTGCAGAACTGCATTAAGTCCCACAGGGCTCAGATGCTATTTGGTAGAGAGTTTCACCAGGTGGGAGCGAGGTCAGAAAAGGACCTGGCTCTGGTCAAGGACAGCTGGATGTCTTTTGGGCTGGGGATCGCCAGCAGATTGTTCTCTGCAGAGTGCAACGTTCTTCAGGGGACATACCAGAGGAGGCGGTCCCGAAGATATGTTGAACGCTGCTGTAAGAGCAAGCAGTAACAGCAGTGCCAATCTTGGTCCAGCTGTCTGTGGATCCAGTGTTGACCAGGAGGTCATGGCGGAGTAACAGGACTTTATCTGCAAAAAAGCTTACAAAGGCCACACAGCTAATGGTCAAATTACTAACCTTTTGAGTGCTCTCCGTGAGAGAAGTTAAAGACCTAATTACCCTAAACAATTGTGCTGGCCGGGAGCTAGTGGATGCTGGGGAGGCTGAATAAAACTCTTTTTTGCAGCCTTCACCATCATCTCATAGGATTTCATAAACATCCTATAAGATTTTCTTGCAGTTTCGTCACAAGTGCTCCGCCAAACTCATTGTAGTCATCTAAGTTCCTCTTCAGTTACATTGTATACCAGAGGGATGATTTCAAACAGGATTGAAGAGGGCATTGGGGAGCAACTTCATCAATGGCTTCCAAGAGACGGGAGTTCCAGTCCTTTCTCAGAGCATCTAATGAGTCACTGGAGGGTACTGGATCCTGCAGAGCATTCTGGAACCCAGTTGGGTCCATTTGTCTCTGCAGGCAAGCATAAATCAACTCATCGCCTAGACAGGATGGAGCTGGGGCACCCAACTGGGCCTTCAGGACAAAGTGATCCGACCATGTTAAGCCATTTGTATCAGGAAAGAGAAGAGCACCAGGCACCATGATCAGATAGCAGCTAGTTGTTCCCATTACAGTAAAGGAAGGTCTTGGGTGAGGGGAGGGAGAAACCAGGACAGAGCACCTAATGCAGTTAACACAGAAGGCATAGCCTGTATGAAGAGCTAACAATTAATGGAACAAAATGCTGATAGAACAAAGAAACAGCACTTTACAACTGTACTGGAGAATGCTGAAGAGTCTGCAGTTTGCTCATGAAATAAAAGTCTTGCAAATCAAATTAATCAGCTGCATTCAGTGTATCCCATAACAAATCACTGCCAAACTGAGACAGAGAACGATCATTATTCAAATAAGAGTCTGTGCTGTAGAAATTCTAGAAATAGAATGACTACCATTGGGAACCTGTTCTCATCAGGAAAGTTCAAATTTAACATTTTATTCCCTGGCAGGCTATGCAAACCTAGAAGCATGGAAGAGAACATCCATTTTACATATGAGAGACTTTGTCCTCTGTACCAAGTAGTTCCTGTGTAATGATTGAAACTTTGATTTCCCATGCACAGACCTGTTCATTTCATTTGACAACCTAATGTTCGCTAAAATAAGCCATCTTCTCAGAAACCATATATGCCAACAGTAGCTGCTGGGTATGGAGGAGTTCAGTTTCCATTCCCAAATCTTTCACTAAGGCTGTTCTCAATATTGGAGTAATGCCAGCAAGTTTTTCAAATGCCAGTGTAGCTCTGCACTTCACCATTAATATATAGTTCAGATGCCTGTTCAGATGAAAGTGAATGTCAATACTTCTAGGGGTAACAAGAGAGAGTGGATTTCCCCTCCTTTATTGGTTGGTGTTTACTGGACTATAGGGAAACTTCTAAGCTGTTTTGCTGATTTATTGTTCCAGCCTTATGAATTCTGGCTGATAGCATGTGTTTCCCTTTGCTGGTGAGGGAGAATTATAGAGGCTTTGGATGTGCACGGAATATAAGAAAAACTCATCTGTTCCCATGCTTCTCTGTGTTGTCTGAATTACAAGTTTGCCATAGGACACAGCAATACATATAAAGCTATAGCATGAAAATCAGCTGTAAGCATTATTCATTGTTTTCTCAATGTAGAATTCATTTTAATGAGAACCAAAAGTCAAGTGCATGGGATGAAAAATTCAGCTGAGTTTTGGTCAAAGCTAGAGCAAAAGTAGCCACTGTTAGATTCACTGAAAAATTAAACAAATAATATCTTGATGAAAGGTACAATTATCGTGATCTCTTAACAGCTTATGGCTATTTGCTGGTAGAGGGCATCAAAATAGTATGTAAGAAGTGGGAACCCACAGGGACTTCCAGGAGGCATCTCATTTCCCCCTCCCCCACTATTTCCTTATTCCCAACCTGGAGCTGGTAGCCTTAACCCCCAGCCTGGCCCCAATAAGTCCTCCCTCAAAGGCCCAAAACAGCCCTGGAAAGAGCCCTGCCCGCTCCTCCTGCCTTTTACTTGCAGGAACTTCAAGCCTGGAACTCTGTGGTGACCTGAGGCAATTTAGTGAAATCTGTTTCTTAAAGTAGAGGTGCTCCTCTTATCATTTTGTTTTTTTCCCCAAAACCCCCAATGTTGGGTTTTTAAAAAAGATTTCACATTTTTCTGCAAACCTGGGGTGTTTTCGGATTTGTAGAAAGATCATCTCACAGATCCAGTCTCTGGATTTAAGTATCCTCAGATTTGGCCAATTTGACTATTAGAATGTGCAAGTGGGAACCCACAATGACTTGCAGGGGAGGGGGGCATCTCATTTCCCCTCCCCTACTATTGCATCTTTTCCTTTCCTGAAAGTATCCATAGCCACTTCCCTTTTCCTGCTTCTCTCTCTCCTTCCTACCCAATAGCCAACCTACATTTATTTGCCCCTATGTCTTCAGCTTTCCCTCTCCCCACCCCAGCAACCTCTGTCTAGGAAAACTATGGCTCAGTACTGTGGTGCCAACCACTAGGCCAGGCCCATTTGCATGGCAGAGAATCCTTAAGGACGTGGGGGGGGCATCTCATTTTCTGCCATATCCTCCTCTCTGCACTATTTCCTTTTCCCCTCTTCCTAGCAAACCCCATATCCTCTTCCCTTTCCTTGCCTCATTCTCCCCTCAGACATTAACCAGCCTATCTTTTCTCTGCCTCCCATCTTCAGCTTATATTTATCATTTATTTACTTCATTTGTATCCTGGGAACCAAAGCAGCTTACATTATTCTCTCCTCCGCCTTTTTATTGTCACAGCAACCGTGTGAGGTAGGTTAGACTGAAAGTATGTGTCTGGCCCAAAATCATCCAGTGAGCTTCCATAGCAAGTTGGGGATTTATTTATATTTATTTATAATTTGGATTTATAAATTGCTCAGTCCCTGAATACTCAGGGCTCTGAGTGATGAACAACAATAATAAAATCATATAATGAAAACATATAACCAAAAATACCAACAATGTAAAAGCTAATGAAAACATTTTGTGGTTAACCCCACCTCCTGTGGTAGCCAGTTTGTGATTGGCTCTGCCTCATATGGCTGCCATTTTGTGACTGTGCTCACCACCCTTTGTCAGTATTTCCAAAGTGCCCACTAGGGTTGCCAGCCCCCAGGTGGGAGCAGGGGATCCCCCAATTTCATGGGCTCCTGCCTGCTGCTGGCAGGGAAGTTCTGCCCAACAGCCACAACCTGGTGTGATGTCCCTGATGCAATACGCTGGGGACCATAGAGGTTACTATAGAGCAAGGGTGTCACTTTGTCAGGCTGGGCCATGTGTGTCATAAAACTTAACACCAGGTACCAGAGATATAAACTGTATAAAGGACAGCAGCTGGTAAGCTCCAAGTTGTTGTATTCTCACTGCAAGGCCCCATGGCCTAGGGGAGGGTGCAAAGGAAAACTCATATGGGCAGACTGGAGAGCCAGTGGTGCAGCACTGGGCAGACACTCACATGCTGCTGCAGATGAGGTTGTTCCACCATGCTGAAGCCACAATCAGAGTGGCTGTGCCCACTCCCCCCCCCCCCGAGCAGACTCCTGTTCCCTCCTTTGCACTAGTTGCTCGTGGGCCGCATAAGAGCCCTGGACAGGCCTGTTCCGGGCCTTATGTTTGACACCCCAGCATGGCATAGAGTTTTGCCCAAAATACCAGAGAGTCACCATGCAACTTCCCTGACTTGATGATATCATCACATCAGGGACTTCATGCATGGCAATGTTGCCCCACCCCACTCCTGGAAAGCTCCCTCCCACCCCCACTGGTGAGGAGGTAAGACTGAGCAACCGTAGTGCCCACAGGCACAACAAAATTGGGGACCTCTGCCCTCCTGTGAAGCTCTAACCGCTACACCACACTGGCTTTCATTGAGTGGCTGCTGTTGAACAATAGTTGAGTCACACAAGCCAGTTAATATCATGTAATCCAGTGGGTTGCTGCTGGGCCCAGGCCTTCCTCCTCCCTCAAAGGCCAAACAGCCCTGGAAAGGACCCTGCTCCCTAACTCTAGCTTTTGCTCATAGAATATGAAGCCTGGAATGCTGTGGTTGCCCAGCATCAGCCACTGAGGGCACTTCTTTTGTCATTTCAGGGGTTTTGTTTTTTTTTAAAAAAACCCCAATGTATTTTTAAGTATCATCAAATTTGGGGGACTTCACTATTAGAATGTACAAGTGGGAACTGACAAGAAACTTGTGGAGAGGGTGCATCCTTTCCCCCCATTTTGCTTCCTTATCTCTTCCCACTTCTCTATCAATCTTCTCCCTCTATCTTTCTAACCCCTCTCCTTCTCTGACATTCTCCGTCCCTTTTCTGCCCCTCCCCTTATCTGTCAATCTACCGCCATTTCTTTTGCCTCCCACCCCTTCTCTGTCAATCTACCCCACCCCTTTTCTGTCAGCATTCCTCTTATTTCCCCCCACTTTCTCTCCTTATCTGTCAACTTACCCCACTCTCCATTTTGCCCCCACCAATCTATCCCTCCCCTTCTTTGCCACCCCCACATACCATCACTGCTGCCAAACTGACACAGCACCCAGCCACATACACCCCACCATCTCCACTGCCACCACCTGGCTCCCTAATTCCCAGCTCAGTGGTGGTAGGGGGCTTCTGATACCACCAGCTGGATGAGGGACTTCTGATACTATCAGCCAACTTTCTGTACCATTTCTTCTCATTGCTACCTTGCTGCTCTGCCTGCCTACCCTTCACCATTGGCACTCCACTAACCCACCATATTCGCTGCTCTCTCCACTTGCCCCACACTCTTGGCATTCCACTCATACCCCCTCGCTGCTCTCCCCACCTACTCCCCACTCTTGCTGCTCTCACTACCTCCCCCCAGAAAAACACACCTACCTCCTTCATTGATTAAGGCCTGCGGCATCCCCCTCCTCGCCTCCAGGTCAGTCTCTGCAGCTCCTGGGCCACTGCAGCTTCTGGCTTCCTTGCTGCTGGGTCAACCTCTTCTCCAGCAGGCGACCCTCCATGGCTGCTGGCCTCCTTGCCAACAACCCTCCAACTCCCTGCCAGCAGGCCAGCAGGTGGACTTGCTGGCTTGGTGGCTGGGGGGGTCAGCAAGGACTCCCCACAATTCCTTCATACCTGGCTCAGTGGGTGGGCTCACGAGACACACAGGAGGGGGAATCCTATCTCCCCCCCTTTCTCACCTGGCCTGCTGCAGCTCTCGAGCTGCACTGCCAGTGAGCCCAGTGTGGCTCCTAGGATGCGCTGCCACCAGGCCTAGCACGACTCCTGAGCTTCTCCAATGATACCCACAACTGCTGGAGGTGGGTGCATTCTCTGCACTTGCTCAGAGAATGCTCTTTTATTGGGGGGGGAGAGTTTAAAACACCCCAATGTGTTTCTTTTTAACATTTAAGATTTTTCTGCAATCCCAGGGGGTCCCCAAGTTTGGCCCCAATCCACAGATTTAGGTATCTGCAGATGGGAGCCACATGTCATTAATAAATATGTAGATGATGATGTTTAAACTTCTCTGTAGTTCATGAACTGTGTGTGGTGTAAGCAGTACACTGTATGTACAGGTATGCAAGAACACATGTGTAAGATCCAGTGTTTTAAATAACTCATGTTGGTAGTGGACATAGATTAAATTAAATGGGATATTGAGGTGCTGGGGTTGGGGCCTCCCCCCGATCCAAAGGAGGGGAGAGGCTCTGCTCATGGCATGTAGGAGATTCTGGAGCTGGGGAGGCTTGGGCCACCAACAGGGAACTACAACCTGACCACTGCCATGGGAGACAGACAGAAGATGCCAGAGAAAGTGGCTGTAGCGAGGGAGGATCCTATAAAAGGATCACTCCTGGCCAAGTAAGTTGATGAACAAGCTGAGCTCAAACAGGAAGGCAAGTGAGAGAGCACGCCAGGGACAGCCTGGGGAAAGGAGGAGGAGATGGGTGGTTTAAACCCCTCTTCTTTCCAAGTCTGAGGCCAGAGAGAGTTCAGATCTCACCCAGAAAAGTGGCTGAAGGTGGGAATCCCTCCATGGGGCACAGGAGACCTCACAAGAGGATTTGACCAGATATCAGTCCTTATAGTCCTATGATTTTCTGCATAATTGAACTAGCAACTTTTTCAAACAGTAGGAGGCATTTTGACTGGAGATCTACATACTGCCCCGAGTCTAAAATAAAAAGCATTAACATTGGGAAAAAGTAAAGAAAACTATCTTTTGTCGTAGAAGACAAAGCAGCAAGTTGGAAGATCCTTGTCATGAAATGATTGAAGCTCCTTGTCCTTCTAGGCCTGTCCAAGTTCAGGCCTGATTCAGCCCTAAAATATGCTGTGAAGATTCTTTCATATCCTAAAACACGGTCTTCTAAAGGGTGTGGTGATGATACATGGATAAGTTACATGAAGGCATCTTATAAGAAGAAAAGTCACCTTTGGGAGGGGGGGTTGTTTGAAGGGCTGGCTTCCCCCCCCCCCCACTCCTCTGTCATGTGCTGACTGGGGGCGGTCGAAGAAGGGGGTGCTGCAGGAAGAATTTATCTTCATTTCTGTCATCACTCAGTGTTTATTATCCAGTGATAGACAGACGCAGGAAAGTTGCCAATCAAACCCACGTTCACTGCATTTCAATTGCCCTGCAGCTTGTACTTCAGCACTTTGAAATCTAAATCCTCTTTGGAGAAAGGTTGGGATTTCTTTTCCACAGCAATGTCAAGCATCAGACTCATTGAAAAACTGCTTTCATTACCTTTTAGTTTGCCAGCGGAAGCTCACATGTCCCCCAACAGTTTAAGTGATTACTGAGAGTGGCTCCTGATAGAATGGACTTTAGACAGCCAACCCTTTAAGCAGTGTGGTTTTGGAAGCTGCCTTGTACCATCCTGGGTCACTTTCGTGATTGGGGGGAGGGGGTGAACTGAAGAGATATGTGAAATTATTTAAGTTAGTTGGTTGGGGAAAATATTTCGTTTGAACAGGGTCAGGCATTACTGTAAGGATCAGCTCCACGGCTGATGGGTACTGTTAGATATGGCGTTGCAGGTGGCAGCTGGATTGTCTTTTATCAGCTTCAGCTCATAGGCCAGCTGCACCAGTTTCTGAAAGATAGCGATCTGGCTACTGTCGTTCATGCTTGGTTACTTCCTGATTAGATTACTGTAATGTACTGTGTGTGCAGCTGCCCTTGAAGATGGTTCATAAACTTTAGCTAGTGCAGAATTCTTCTACTTGCCTGTTGTGCTGGAAGACTGGAGAAGAGCGAATGTTGTCCCGATCTTCAAGAAGGGAAAAAAAGACGTACCCAGGAAATTACAGGCCTGTCAGTTTGACATCAGTACCTGGAAAAATTCTAGAGCAGATTATTAAACGCTCTGTCTGTGAGCACCTTGAACGGAATGAGTTAATTGGTAGTAGCCAGCATGGATTTTTCAAGAATAAGCCATGCCAGACCAACCTAATCTCCTTTTTTGACAGTTACTAAAGTGGTTGACTCTGGCAGTGCTGTGGACATAGTGTATCTAGATTTCAGTAAAGCATTCGACAAAGTTTCTCATTATATCCTTGAGGATAAGCTGGTTAAATGTGGGCTGGATGGTGCAACTGTTGGATGGATTCATGGGTGGTTGAAAAATCGTACCCAACGAGTGCTCGTAAATGGGTCTACGTGGAGGGAAGTCTCAAGTGGAGTGCTGCAGGGCTCGGTCCTGGGCCCGGCGTTGTTCAATGTTTTTATAAATGACCTGGAGGAAGACATAGAGGGGATGCTTATCAAATTTGCAGATGACACGAAGCTGGGTGGGATTGCTAATTCTGAAGAAGACAGTCAGGATTCAAAATGATCTAGATAGGCTGGAACAGTGGGCTGAGACAAATAAAATGAATTTCAGTAAAGAGAAGTGCAAAGTCCTACACTTAAGTATAAAAAATCAAAGGCAGAGATATAGAATGGGAGGGACTTGGCTTGACAGCAGCTCATGTGAAAGGGATCATAGGTGTTCTGGTTGATCACAAGCTAAACATGAGCCTGCAGTGTGATGTGACTGCGAAGAAAGCTAATGCAATCTTAGGATGCATTAACAGAAGCATTGTGTCCAGATCCGCTCTATTCTGCTATTGTCAGGCCTCACCTGGAGTACTGTGTCCAGTTTTGGGCACCACATTTTAGGAAGGATGTTGACAAGCTCAAGCGTGTCCAGAAGAGGGCAACCAGGATGGTGTGAGGGTTGGAATCCAAGTCTTATGAGGAAAGGCTGAAAGAGTTGGGTATGTTTAGCCTGGGAAAGAGAGCACTTAGAGGGGACATGATTGCAGTCTTCAAATATTTGAAGGGCTGTCATGTACAAGATGGAGCAGATCTATTCTCTCTTGCTCCGGATTGCAAGACTATATCTAATGGGTGGAAATTACAAGGAAGTCGATACCAGCTAAATATCAGGAGAAACTTCCTAACTGTAAGAGTGGTTGAGCAGTGGAACAGACTGCCTTGGGAGGTCGTGGATGCTCCTTCACTGGACGTTTTCAAGTGGAGGCTGGATGACCGTATTTCGGGTATGTTGTAGGGCTATCTTTCAGCTATGCTGCAAAGTGCAGGGGGTTGGATTAGATGACCTGCAAGGTCCCTTCCAACTCTTAACATTCTATGATTCTATGATTTTATGAACAGTCTTGAGCTGACATTCTATCATCTATTTTGAGACTGTTCCACTGGATGCCATCTTATTTCCTGGCCAGTTGAAGGTGTTGTTTTTAGACTCTAGGGTGCTAAAGGCCGCAATTATCTTGAGTAACTCTCCTCCACTGTGGTGCCCCTGCCTCCCTATCTTTAGGATCTACAAATGTGGCTCTACTTGAAAGAGCCATCAGATGACGCTGAAAGCAAGACAACCCCCCTAGAAATGCTATGCACACAAAAAAATTCTAATTGGTGACATACCTGTAATAGAGACCTTGCCTTAGAAATTCGTGGTATAAAACTGAATGACATTTTTCTAAATGTAACTGGAAGTAATTTAATAATTACACCTCTCAATTACCTAATTGGTATAAGCGTCAGCAGTTTCTCAATCAATGTGTATAAATTACAGAATAAGCACTCCTGAGGTGAGCTGGCTTGCACCCACTGTATTATGGCCCAAAACCATTTTGTCCATAAATCTCCATGTAAAAATTACCCAAAACAAATTTGATTCTTCTGTTGAAGTCTTTAGTATCTAATACTGGCTGACCAGCAGTTGGCTTCAACAAGGCAGTAGGTGGGATGTAAGGAAGGAAGGCCTGGCGTGATCTGGTCCATGGGGTCGCGAAGAGTCGGACTCGACTGCGACTGAACAACAACAAAAAGTAAATGAGATGCAGTCCCTATTTTTTCCTGTTTTCTCCTGATAGCAGTGGTGTAGTAGCAATCAGAAGAGCAAATAGGGAGAAGAGTAAAAACTGAGTTCAGTGATAGCTCTGATCAGACAAACAGCCTCCTCAAATAATTCTGGTATTTTCATAGTTATTTTACACCCACACTCACAAAAATTGTCCCAAACCCTCAAATGTCCATTTGTTATTGCCTCCTTTAAGGAATTGGCTTTAGTATATGTAATGTCGCTCCCAAGAAACAAAGCACAAGAAAATGGAACATTACTTTTTCCAACTCAGAGATGAATCTCTGTAACAGAATAAGGGTATATTGTAGAACGTTAAACCACAGGAGTGTTGTTTTCACAGCAAGTACAATGATTGGGAAGGTGCTAGTGTTGCCAACCTCCAGGTGGGGCCTGGAGATCTCCCGCTTTTACAACTGATCTCCAGCTGACAGATATCAGCTCCCCTGGAGAAAATAGCTGCTTTGAAGGGTGGACTCTATGACATTGTACCATGCTGAGGCCCCTCCCCTCCCCAAACCCTGCCCTCTCCTGGATCCACCCCCAAAGTCTCCAGGTTTTTTCCAACCCCGACCTGGCAACCCTAGAAGGTGCTATATGTAGGTTCTGTAAGTACTCCCTGCCAATACCAGAAATTCTGGGGTATGTTCTTTAGACTCATGGCTGATTTTTCTCATCTGAAAGATAAGGAACATATTAGTATGATCTGCATAATGAACGTGGCAAAGACTTAACTTGGTAGGGATGAGCAGTAACTTGATGATTCAGATCTGTTGATTGCCAGATATAGATGCTGAGCTTGAGAAGGGAGGAGGACAGTTATATATGAGATGAAACCCATTTGGTGTGCTTAGCTGTTTGGTGGCGAGAATCTTGCCACAGGCTTCCCAAAGCATATTGTTGGCTTTAAAATAATGCAACTGTCAAACTCAGAGCTTTGTTTGCCATGAATTTGTTCTTGCATGCTTTCCTTTCTATTGGTGGGCACTGAAGGGGGGGGATCGGTGTGTGTGTGTGTGCATGTTTGGATCTGCTTTGGTCCCGTTCACACTCACCGATTAGGTCCGGGAGCAGGACAGTTTGGGGCTGGAAGCCTCCTGACATCTGGGAATGTCCTTGAGAACTTGTCTGTACCAGCTTGGCATTAGACATAACATAATGGTAGACATTTAGGCAGGGAGAGAAGTACGGGCTGAGAGTTGTGGAGTGACTGGAGAAATCTTGGGGGGGGGAGCTTATTCGAACTTCTGAGTTACCACCAAAATGTAAGTTCTGACACAGGTAGCCATAGCTTGGATTGTGCAAAAGCCTCAATAAACATATCACTGTCAAGAGAGTGTTGTTGAGTGCTCATCTGTCCAAGAATCTGACAGCGACTTCCAAAATAATTTTACCATAGTTTTATTTGCTCCCTTGTTGTGTACTGATGGTTGTGTCCACAAACTTACTATTTGCACTGTCTGAGGAAGAAGCATATCTTACTAAAAGCTTGTGTTTTCAGATATCCTTGTCTTTTTTCCTTTTATTTTCATAGAAACCACCCAAAAAACTCAGTGGCATATAATATTGATTGTGTGTAATTATTTTAATACAATCATTAAACTGTGAAACATTTAAAAAAGGACACCTAGAAGTCTAACTTTAAAAGAATTACAGCCGCATCTTTCAGTTCCATTTTTCCAGTGAATTCCCTCTCAACCAGCATAAAATTCTTACTTGCTGATAGAAATTCATCAAGGAGATTGTTGTATGAGTTTTCCTTTGGGATTGTATTCTACAAGGTGAGCCACAACCTTTCTTGCCCTGTAGGACAATTTCTGTTTTGCTTTTGCCATCAAGTCACAGCTGACTTATGGCGACCTGGTAGGGTTTTCAAGGCAGGGAACATTCAGAGGTGGTTTGCCGTTGCCTGCCTCTGTGTAGCAACCCTGGACTTCCTTGGTGGTCTCCCATCCAAATTGTAACCAGGGCTGACCCTGTTTAGCTTCCAAGATCTGACAAGATCAGGCTAGCCTAGGCTGTCCAGGTCAGGGCCATCTCTGTGCTAGGGACTATGCATTATTTGCCCCATTATAGCCAATTAGAGAAGCTGCTTCTAAGAGAGAGTGATCTTTTAAAATAGCCACCACTTGCTTGTGTATAGATCTATCTGTCTATCTCTCTGTCTGTCTTCATTTATATCTCTCCCTTCTTCCCAACCGGGGGGGGGGGGGGCATTGTTCTCCTCTCCTCCATTTTATACTTCCAGCAACCCTGGGAGGTGGGGTAAGCTTGAGAGTGCACTGTGTGACTGACTCAAGATCACACAGCAGGATTTCATGGCAAAGTGGGGGCTTAAAATTGGGTCCCCCAAATCCTAGTCTGACACTCTATCTAGGATGGCGTAAATTGAAGATTAAATATGCCCAAGCAGTGATTTCCTGTTTTTTCTGTCATTATTTCTCTGTATTGGTCTTTCTAACACCTTTTTGTTTTTTTCTTGTGCCAAGATAGCAAAAGTGAAGGCTACGGTTAGGGACAGAGGTTATTTTAGCAAAAGCTCCTAATCACCTAGT
>NW_015159712.1:627952-630252 GCF_001447785.1 Gekko japonicus
TGCTGACCACAGTAAGGGGTTGCATTTAAATATTGTACCTCATTGATTTGTGTTGTCCATGTGTGTTAGGGCTTGAGAGGCATGAAAAAATGTCACTGAGCAAATTCTCATGTTTGTGCTTACATCAAACAATATATAGTAGAGATAGCTGTGGAGGCCTGCCGTGTCAGAAAATTAAATATGAAGCACTCTGGTGTCTGCTTCTGCCATTCTTGTGGAATAATAGATTGGTGGCTGAAGTTGTACAGATAATTATGTGAAGGGGCTAAAAGGTACATTTTTAGATTCTTTCTCTTTGATTCACCACCTCTCCTTTTCTCTTGCTTTCTTTTTCACTTGCATTTTATTTCATAGTGGTGAACATCATTGCTTGGTTTTGATAAGTGGAAGCCAAAGGAAGGGAGACAATCAAGAGGAACATAGACAGCTAGGCCTGTTCACCTTATGTGCTGTTGTGCCTACCAGTGCATAGCAAGCTTGAATCATCTGCCAAAACAATTGGACTGTCTGGCAGTCTCAACCAGAATTACCTGGAATGTCTTTCTTCAATATTGTTGCCGCAATTGTCTTCTGAACCTCCTTCAGAGAACATAATTATTGAAAACATAATGTTCACTTTTTCTAAAAATGTTTTAGTTATGTGCTTGGTTTCCAAGGGTTCACAGCAGGCAATAATGTCAGGTACTGGGAAACATTTTGGAGCAAAGTGTGAAATTCTCTATAATTTTCAATTGAAGATTAGATAAGAAGTTTACTGAAACTGGAAGCCAATCAAAACAGTTTAAGTTTCAAAGGGAAAATTAGGTTTAGAAAGGCATTTAAAGAGAGGGAAAATACAAACAATTTATATGCTGCTTATAAAAGGCTTAAGGGAGCTTCAGCCAAACTATACAGCAATAACTGCCTAAAATAATGCTCATAAGTAGTCATCACTGATTGTGACGCCTTTATAGCAACAGGTATTACACAACCAAGATTCTCTGCAGCCATGGGTGTTTTCAAAGAAATAGGTTTTGCGTCCTTTTCAAAAACCACAAGATCCATACAGATTCAGAAGTTGAGGAGTTTCCAGAATCTTGGGGCAGAAAAAGCCAGATGTGCTTACCTCAAAACGTTTGAGCACACAGATCAGAGCCTCCACTATAAAATGTGAACAGTGGCTGGTGAGAGGCAATCTCAAAGTTATATGGGAACCAGGCCATAAAGAATTTTAAAAGTTAGATTTGGTTCCAAAAATAATTGGCAGCCAATGCAGTAGGTGCATAGTAAGTCAGAATATGTTTCTACCTCCCTGCATGTGACAGGAGGTGAGTAGCAACATTCTACACTAGCTGAAAGCTTTGAGCTAGCTTTAACGGCAGTCCCACAATAAGGGTGCGTTCAGACAGGGCATTTGCAACGAAATAGGTGCCGGTTGCAATCGGTGAACTTACTAGCGTTCACACATAGAACATCTGCCTTCCGTCCCTAACCGTTGCAAAGCCCTTTAAACCGTTGTACTCTGCCACTAGGTCCCCAAGTGGTGGTATCCTGAGTACAACAGTTGTAATCGCTGTACCTGCCATCTGATCATCCACCGGTGTCTAGCCACTTCCGTTCGGAAGCCCGAGGCTTTTTTTTTAGGTTGCCGATATGCGCTTGGGCGAAGCTTTGCCCCGGCGTTTGTTTTTTAAAAAAAAGAAAAGGCCCTTAGTTTAACTTTCCGGAGGAGTCCGGGACTTCAGGGAGGCCAGTTTGGGATTTAAACTTTAAAGGTAAGTCCTTACCTTTAAAGTTTAAATGTAAGACGGGGTGTTTTGAGCATGCGCAAAGATCGCCATTCTGTGGATGGCTGCCTTTGCGCATGCAATCTTCTCCACTCTTCTCCACTCCACTCTCCCCCGAAGCCGTTCAATCCTCTCGTAAACCTTCTTGTTTCTCGGAACATCAGCAAAACTGGCCAGTCTCTAAAGGAGCCATCTGTCCGTATCCTACAGTAATTACGGTACCAATCTCCTCTTAGCCATCAGGACGCTGAGCCGCTCCCAGCCGCTTGTTCAGCTGCGCGTCCTTGGTCTCCCTCTGAGCGAAAGTTTTTAAGTGAACACATTGTCCATGGAAACTCAACAGAAAAGAATGAAAAAAAAGGTCGGTCACCTCCGTTGAAACTCTTATTCAACTCCATTGAAACCAGCTTCGGCTGGTGCAATCTATTACCTCCCGCCGACGGTGGTGGGAAGGCAAGACTTGAAGACGGTGATCGCGTTTCAGCTGGAATAAACTGCACCGGTTCCAACCGGTACAGTTTATGCCGGCTGAAA
>NW_015159712.1:630478-634788 GCF_001447785.1 Gekko japonicus
ATCGCTTCTTTCCATGTGTCGGGTACTGCTTTACTGTCTCTTATCTCATTTGATAAAGTTTCTAGGACCGGAACTAACTCTTCTTTTAATTTTTTATAAAATTTTGCAGTGAATCCGTCCGGTCCTGGCGCCTTCCCCAACTTTGTGTCTTCTATTGCTTTGATCAATTCCTCCTTTTCAAAAGTTCTTTGTATTCACTTTGGATTTTCGGCAGAGTTATATTATCCAAATAATTCCAGATCAGATTTTTTACCTTGGAACAATTTTGCATAATACTTGAAAAAACTTCTCTTTATTCCATTTGGGTCGACAAATTCTTTTCCTTCATCCACTATTTTGGAAATCACTCTTCTTTCTCTTCTATTTTTCAGTTGCCAAGCCAAATATTTGCCCGGCTTGTATGCCCTTTCAAAAGTTTTTTGTTGAAGTCTTTTTAAATTCCAATACATTTCTTGGTTTAATGTTACATTTAGCTGCTCTCTTAATAATTGCAATTCCTTTATAATTGACTTTTTTCCAGGTCTTTTCTTGAGTTCATTTTCTTTTTGCATTATTTTCTCCAACACATCCGCTTGTTTCTTAAAATTTTCCCTTTTTTGCTTTACATTCTGTGAAATGAGAATTCCTCTCATCACTGCTTTGTACACGTCCCATACCACCTGTATGGGAGTTTCTGGTTTCAAATTGTGCTGAAAGAAAATTTTTGTTTCCTCCTTTATTAAATCCACAATGTTTTTCTTATCCAACAAATCTTCATTTATTTTCCATAAGAATTGTTTGTTTTTCTCTTTCATAGTCCACAACAGGGGGTTATGGTCTGAGTTGCATTGTGGCAGAATCTCAATTTTATGTGTTTTCAAAGCTATTTCTCCCGACATCCATATCATGTCAATCCTGGAAAAAGAACTGTGTCTATTGGAATAAAAAGTAAAATCTTTTACAGTTGGGTTCCATTTTCTCCAAACATCTTCCAATCTCTCCTGTTCCACTAATTTAAAAAAGTTGCTTGGGAATTTACCACTATTCTCGTCTCCCCTTGTCGATTGTCCATTTTATTGTTGACCGTGCCATTAAAATCTCCAGCCAACATTATCTGTTCATAGCTCTGTTGTTGTAGTTGTTCTGTCAAATCCTTGAAAAACTTTTCTTTCGCACCATTCGGTGCATATATATTCACAATCAGAGTCTTCTTTTGCTGCATTACAACTTCCACTCCCACATATCTTCCTTCAGAATCTGTAAAAATTTCTTTTGGTTGCAGTTCTTTCTTTGCAGTGGGAAGGCGAGACTTGAAGACGGTGATCGTGTTTCAGCCGGAATAAACTGCACCGGTTCCAACCGGTACAGTTTCTGCGGGCTGAAACGCCGTGTCTGAACGCACCCCTAAGTGTGTTAAAGCAGTCATTGTAGGAGTTACAAGAAACATAGACGAGTGTGGCAAGATCCCTCTTCTCCAAAAAGAAACACAGTCTCTGTAACAGATGAATTTTCTAAAAAGTGCTCCTGACTACCAACAACATGTGTCTCTCCTGGAGCAAAATGGAGAGAAGCCAGACCAGGCAGGTAGTTTTCTATCTCTTCTATCACACCATTCCATGTTGCCTGCTGTCATTATCTCTGTCTTGTCTGGATTCAGTATCAGGCTTTTTAACTTCATCTTCTCAACCAGAACCTCCATACAGGGAAGGTACCTGCTTGTTCTTTTTGTCGTGTTTTTATCCCACCTGTTCTCCAAGGACCTCTGGGCAGTGCACATGGTTCTCCTGTGCTCCATTTTATTCTCACAGCCAGAGATGTAAAATTTCCCCAAAAATTAACCCATGGGAAACCAGAAATTTTCAGAAAAATTTAAATATATTCATTACCTCTGTTCCTAAAACAGCTTTGCCGCTTTAACAATAGAAAATGCATCATTCATCATAACTTAGTATGTAAAGTTGTATTAATTAGCATATTTATCAAATTTAAAAGTATAAATGCGTTTGTTTTTACAAGTAAAATTGCAAATATACCCAATATTAAAACATGAGAGAGTTGCAAAATACTGCACCCTAGGGTGTCTTAGCACATTTCACTCATTCCACAAGCAAAATCTATTTCATAGGAGTTTTTCGGCTCACCTCCAAATTTTTCCAGCAGAAAAACATCTGAGAACTTTCCCCAAAATGTTTCCATGGAAAAATCATGGGGAAATTCCTCAGAGGTTTTCATTTTAGCATTCTACTCATTACAACGAAAATATCGGAGAAGTTATTTCCAGGGCTCCCCCAAAGATCACTGTTCCCATGATAAAAAGTTAATAGATTTCAATCTGTAATAGCTGTCTGGAGTCAGTAGTAAAGTAGCTAAGATGGCAGATGTATTCTAGATATTTTTTTCTAGATACTTTCTAGATAGATATTTCTAGATAACAAAATCCAAAGGAGCTTCATGCATATATTTTCCAACTTCCTCTGTCCTCTCATGTATGTGCTGAACCTATGCCTACAAATCATAGACCCATTTTCTTTTACAAACAAAACCTTCTTGGTAAGGAAAGTGTTCTATGGCCCCGTTCACACGGGCAGGAAACTGCGGGGGAGAAGCGTGGCTGTTTGCCCTGGGGCAAACTACTGCGCAGTTACGCGATCAGACCTCCTGTGGAGGTACCGTGGAGGTTCCATGGCAAGGGAGAGGCGACGACCACAGGACAAGCCGGCGTGCAACGAAGAAGCGTGTGCCGCGGCAAACTGTTTTGTTTTTGTGTGTACATGACAAATGCGCATGCTCCGTTGGGTGCGCGTGCGCATCCACAGAGACTTGGACAAAAAAAACACACCGGGGACATGGGCGGGCGCCGGATGCCACCGGAAGCGCGATCAGACGCCCGCCTTTGCCCCACAGTTTCCGGAAACTAGTACCTCTGAGGTACTAGTTTTTTGCCACGCAGTTTCGGCTGGAAGCCTCGGTTGAGCCACGGGAGTGCTACGCTTCCCAGATGTGCTGGTGAGATCGCGCCTGGAAACTCCGCCTGTTTTCCGTCTCACTTGTGTGGCTTCTGTTCCGTGTGACCGCAGCCTATCTAGAGTTGTTCTGTTGTTAGTTTCAAGATTCATCACACAGGCTTTAGTATATCTTATGTGGGCGATCACATAATCTGCACAGTGAGACCACCGGGGACTACGGTAGATAGTTCTGCAAAGCTGGGAAACCCCCAATGCTTGCAGAAGAATACAAAATCTGGGATTTAAAAAAATGCCAGCGATATCTTTGAATATGCAATCAGACAGGTAGCCATGTTGGTTTGAAACAGTAGAACAAAGTTTGAGTCCAGTGGCGCCTTTAAGACTAACAAAGTTTTATTCAAGGTAGAAGCTTTTGTGTGCACATGGAAGCTTATACTTTGAATATGCAAACAGTGCAAAAAGGAACCACAGAGTTCTTTGAGATTGGCCACGAGGAAGAAGATGTGGGGTGGAGAGGTGGGAGACAATGGTATGAGGGGGCATTAAGAATTGAGATATGGCACCCTGACCTGGAGAGCCCAGGGAAGCCCAGTCTCGTCAGATCTCGGAAACTAAGCAGGGTCGACTCTGGCAAGTACTACATAGTGTTCTTATGCAGCAGGGGTATCCTGCCTCCTTAGCCTTAATGAGTGAAGTACAGAAAGAGAAGAACATAGTCTTCGTCTTCTCCGTACCAGGAAGCATCAGAGTTTCTGTACCATACCAATCCATGTTCTTTACTGGCTTCATACCCCTGTCTTCTAATGGTGGCAGAACTAGATTCTTCAAAAACATCTTCAAAAAGCAGAGCAGATAGATGATATTTGTCTTCTAGTAAAAAAAAAAAAATTAGGGACCTCCTGAGGTTTACAGTTTATTGGCATGAAGTTCACATGCAAGTTTTTGCCATTAAAGTGGTTTTTTGCCATTAAAGTGCTGCATTAGCTGACTTGCTCTTGATTTTAGCACATTATGCAGTGTACTTATTGCTTATGGAGTTTTACATTTGTGTCTTCACTGGTCCTGGTTGAAAGTCTGGTGATTCCTTGCTAGTTATCACTTTTATTCAAAACTTTTTTTTTACCATTTGACGAGGTTTGTGTCTGTTTAGTGATGTTTGTTCTTCCATTTTGGCCTCAAATCATTCTATGGTTGCCTTTCTGATTTTACAAAGCAGCCAAAAAACTTCAGCCCTTAGACCAGGAAGACCTCTATGTTTCATCTCCTATTAATTTCCTAATTAATAGGAAACAGAGAGTGAGTATAAATGGGCAATTTTCTCAGTGGAGGGTGGTAAGCAGTGGGGTACCACAGGGATCAGTACTC
>NW_015159712.1:635251-662414 GCF_001447785.1 Gekko japonicus
CTCAAAAAGGATATTATAGCATTGGGGAAAGTGCAGAAAAGGGCAGCTAGAATGATAAAAGGGTTGGCACACTTTCCCTATGAAGAAAGGTTAAAGCGCTTGGGGCTCTTTAGCTTGGAGAAATGATGGCTGAGGGGTGACATGATCGAGGTTTATAAGATTATGCGTGGGATAGAGCAGGTAGAGAAAGAAGTACTTTTCTCCCTTTCTCACAATACAAGAACTCATGGGCACTCAATGAAATCGCTGAGCAGTTGGGTTAGAACAGAAAAAAGGATGTACTTCTTCACCCAAAGAGTGATTAACACATGGAATTCGCTGCTACAGGAGGTGGTGGTGGCTACAAGCATGGACAGCTTCAAGAGGGAATTAGATAAACATATGGAGCAGAGGTCCATCAGTGGCTCTTAGCCACAAGGTATAGATAGGAACTCTCAGGCTGGGGCAAGTGATGCACTGTATTCTTGGTGCTTGGGGGGAGCAACAGTGGGAGGGCTTCTAGTGTCCTGGCCCCACTGCTGGACCTCCTGATGGCACATGATATTTTTGGCCACTGTGTGACAGAGTGTTGGACTGGATGGGCCATTGGTCTGATCCAACATTGGCTTCTCTTATGTTCTTATGAGAATATATGTGATGTCTAAACTGATTCCTCGGGTTTAATTGATCTCAGCCTCCCCCATTTTATTTCTCTTTTAGGAGCTGTGATTGGAGACGGACAGTCTGCTGTGGCCAGCAATATTGCCAACACCACCTACCGGCTTCAGTGGTGGGATTTCACCAAATTTGACTTACCTGAAGGTTCAGTTGATCTCAGACTCCCCCATTTTATTTCTCTTCTAGGAGCTGTGATTGGAGATGGACAGTCTGCTGTGGCCAGCAACATTGCCAACACCACCTACCGGCTTCAGTGGTGGGATTTCACCAAATTTGACTTACCTGAAATAAGCAATGGTAAGCTAGAAAGGGAGCTAGTACCTTCCCCAAATTTCAGATGCAACTTTTTATGCAGGAGGAGAGAAGATTGCTGTGCACGTAGTTAATACCATTTGGATCTCAGTCTATACGTTTCCCATGAAGTTTTGAGATAAAGGGGTGAACCTCTCTCACAGGCCATCCTTTTACTGTAGCTGTTATTTTTCAGTCTCTGCTTTTGCTTTGGTATCTTTGGAGGAGCTGGGGCACTGATCATTCTTCTTTCCTAGAGTTTTATATACATTAAGGACAAAGGGGGAGTGAGAGGGCACCATAGTGCCAAATAGCCAGTCAGATTTGCCTCAGTGATAACATCACTCAAAGCCACTGTTTTGCCCTCAATTTAAATTACCTGTAGTGTAAAGAGAGAAGGGAAGGAAACAGCTTTGTTACCAAGGCAACTGCACTTATACAACAGTGGGAATGTTCTTAGTCTTACCAAGTGTTGGTTTCATTCCATATCACGGCAAGATGGGCATTGTCCCATGTGGACTGTAATACAAAAAAGTAGACCTTGTAAGAAAAGTCAGCCCTCCTTTAATTTAAAGGGTAGATGACTTTTAATAAATATGTTATCTTCCTACTTCTCAGGGAGGTTTTTCTTAACTCTTCATGGCAGTTAACACTGTAGCATCTTGTGTGCTTGCCTTCACACCTGAATTGCTGTATGCAAGAACCTTGGTTGCTTGAATAAGTCTAGAGTGCAGAGTAGTCAGTACTTCTGGTGAGAAGAGAGATTTTCACCATCATCATAATACTCTATAACACAGTTTAGGGTCACAAGGAAAATTTTCTTCCCTTTTGGTTTCGGTTCATTTTATGCTTTTCTGTATCATTTTAGAGCTATGTTAAAGCCGCTCTTAATAGGCTCAACATGCTTTCTAAAAATAAGTTATTGATCTTTCTGCAGGCTGTTTATAAATTATAAGTTCCAAACCACAGGAAAATAATTTGCTTCTTGAAGTACCATTTCATGTTTTTAACTCTTTGTTTTCAGGACATGTCTACTAAAAATAATTGAGGCGTGACTAAATGTGGATTTACACAGTTTTTAATAAAGTGTTACTACAATCTACACCTTGTGTCTCATGATGCCTCACACTGGTTGATTCCCTTTTGGGCATTAGTAAGAGACTTGTAGCTAGATATGCAGTAGAGGTTTGGAATCAAACTAAGAAAAAGCTCAGAAGACAAGAATGACAAATGGACATTAAACAAGTACAAAATGTTTACAGGCTGCTCCCCTTTGCAGTTTAGAGATCGGAGAGGTTAGATTTTATTCTTCAAGTGCCTAGTCTTCTTTTTGCTTGCCTTCATTTTATTTAAGCTTGAAATTTATGTTATATTTTATCCCTTGTCATGCTCAGCATTTCCTCTAGGTATTACAGGTTGTCAGAAAATCAGATGTCAGACATAAAACTGATTTATAGAACTAGGTCACACAGCTTTTGCTTCCTTTGCCAGCCTACATGTAGAATATTTAGTGCAGTGGAGTCTCATTTCAGTTAAAGAATAGTCAAGCCTTTGTAACCAAAGCTAATGACTTCTGTCTGAAATAGTGAAATCAGGGATCTACAAATGTATGGAATTTTCTGGGTTCAACTCACTTCAGCCATAGTATAACAGTACATTCTTGGCAGATAAAACAAATTTATTAGGAAAATATATATGCTGTCTCTCCAGAGAACCTGGTCAAGGGGGCTTACAAAATAAATCATGATAAAAATCATAAAACAGTATTAAGATTATTAAAAATTAACAAACTGTTAAAATCCAGCCATTAAAAACCTAGTCAGAGCATAAAAACAGCAATTTGGCTTTTAAAAATGGTTCTCCTAAACAGGCCTCGTTTCCTGCTGGAGTGCACTGGAGTGACGCTCCTGCAGGAAGGAGCCCAGGGGGCAGGCACATGCACTTCAAAGGGGGTCAGGTTAACAATGTTTTCAGTGGGTCCTTTGTATAAGTATCCAACAGTGCCATCCTAAGCAGGTCTAAACACTGGGGCTTATTCCCAGGAAAGCGTCCTTAGGATAGCACACTAAATGGGATGCCTCTGGGGAGAGTGGGTGAGAAAGTTCAGAAGACCTCCTTTCTCTTCAAGAACAGATTCTGTGGGCTTGTATCTTGAGGTGTAGGTAAGCCAAGGAAAAAATGCCTGCGCAGGAGATTTCAGTGCCTGTAGGAAGGGGAAGATACAATCTGTCTTCCAGCATTGTACAGTTGTGCAGGCAGGCAGGGGTACAGCACAGTCTGTGCATGGGTGGTGTGCATGTCCTGGGTATCTTAAGTCTACTTGAAACCTGGTGGTTTCAAGGGAGCAGGAAGAGAAATGAGGGTGTGTTCTTTAAGCCTGTTTTTATTCCACAAAGTATTGGATGGGGAAGGGAATGGAGGTAGAGTGGGTCAGTTTCACTCACCTGTGGAGTGGAGCCTGAGCAGTGCGTGTTGCCTTCTGACACACTCCCAGTGATGCCAGGGGGTGTGGCATATGCAAATGAGTTATGCTAATGAGCTCCTGCACCTCTTTTTCTACGAAATTACCCCTTCTCATAAAACATTTCATGCTTGAAGCAGACTGTGAAAACAATTTTAAAAGGTCAACCTCTTAACTAAAATCCTGGGTAAAAAGAACCATTTTGTCTTGGAGTGCGCGTAGGCTCAGGCAACCCTTGAGAGGAAGGGTACTCCAACCAGTGCCACCACTGAAAAACCCTCAGGACTTGTGAGGAGTATCTTAACTGGTAGTCTGAACAGTACAAATGGAGGTGGTCCTTCAGGTCTCCTGGCCCAAAGTCATTTAGGGCCTTAAACCTAAGAACCAGAATTTGAATTGTGCCTGGAAACAGATTGGCAGCTGGTGCAGCCCAAACTGTTATTTCCCACAATGAACAACATACGGAATCTGCTGGCAAAAAAATGTGATGGCTACTAGCTTAGCTGAATTCTAAAAGGGAATCAGACAACTTTAGAGTGGTCAGTCTGTCGACAGCTGTTAACCAGGATGCCTGAAATGAAACCTCCATGTTCAATATCAGTTGCTGGGGGGCAAACAGTAGGGCAGGCAGTTATCCTCATATCCTGTTTTTGGGCTTCTTGGAAGTGCTTTGCTGGTCACTGTTGAAAACAGGATGCTGGAATAGTTGGTCTTTTGATCGGATCCAGCAAGCCTGCCCATTTTACTGTTGTATTTTACTGTTTTCCTTCCTTCTTTAAAATGTGTTGATGTGCCTATAACAAAGCACTATAGCTAGAAGAATTAAATCAGATTTGTAGTATAATATTCAAAAGATTGCCCTATTCAAAGGGTCATTGGAATGCCACATAAATCTATCTCTCTACTGCCTTAACTCTGTTCCTGAGAAACTAGCCCACATATCATCAATAGACACGTCTAGGCGTCGCAAGGAAATGACTGTACAGATTTTGACCCAGGTAAACTTCCTTTTCTACACAACAAAGATGCAATATTTAGAAAAATTTATGGTGTACTAATACAGGCTTGCATATACACTCCTACATTATACATTCTTACATTACTAGTTTTTGGTAACTTGACTTGTGTTGGTGTCGTTTCTCTCCTTGGAGCAAAGTAAATTGCATGTCCCCAAAGTGCTGGTCAAGAGTAGAGTGGATCACAAGGGCTGGGGTGGAGAAGAGGTTAATAAGCTGACTTCTTGCTAACACATCATGGTGAATTCTTTCAAGAGAAGGATCACAAGGCATGTGTAGATCTGCTGAGCTTTCACCTGTACCCTCAGAAAATCCTTGTAGAATACTGACTGAAATAATTTGCAAGAGCATAGTGAACTGATCCAGGGGTCATTTCATAGAAAAAGAGGTGCAGAAGCTCATTAGCATAACTTATTAGCATACCTTATTTGCATATGCCACCACCACCCCGACATCACCGGAAGTGTGTCAGAAGGCAACACCCACCGCTCAGGCTCCACTGGACTGTTTTGGATTGCTAGCTATTGGGGGGGGGGGACATGCAGATCTGTCCTCACAGAGGAGGGAGAGCTTGTACCTGAATAAAACTTGGTCTTAAAGGTGCCACTGTACTGTTTTGGATTGCTAGCTATGGGGGGGGGGGACACGCAGATCTGCCCTCACAGAGGAGGGAGAGCTTGTACCTGAAGGCGGGCCGGGGGGGGGGCTCTGCAACTTACCTGGCTGCTTCTTGCTCCTCGTGGCCTGACTGAGGGGTGCAGGGGGCAGGGCTTGTTGCATGTGCCCACCCCCTGGGCTCCTTACTGCCAGAGCTCCGCTCCTGTGTGCTCCCGCAGGAAATGACCCCTGAACTGATCTATCTTAGAACAAAAGCTGTCAGTGGCAATCCACAATTAGGTTTTGCTATCAAGAGAACAAAAATGTGTAGTCTCTACGACTTTATTTCATAATTGCTCTAAAAGTAGCAGGTATGGATAGGCAGTATAGAGATTTGCTTTAATGGACTCTTGTGAGTTGGTGTCAGTAATCTTGTTGGAAAATTAACATATGTCACAGCAGCTATGTAATAAGAGAGGCTGTCAGAGGAATCAAATGCTAGACTTAAAAGCTGACGTGACTCACTGTGCTAATCATGACTCCTGGATTCATGCTTTCTGAATTCAAGAAAGCTGGATTTAGAAACGAAGAATGAGGATGGTTTTACCATGACGGAGACCCCTCTTTAAGGCTATGGCAGGGAGAAAAATTGAAAAAAGAGTGAAGGGAAAAGAGACAGAGGGAAATTTCGCAGGCTCCTTCAAGGTGTATGTGAACTTATCCAGTGGCTGGAGTCTGTCTCTGAGCACTGTGAACTCTGAAATTACACATCCTCTCAGACTACTGCTTACAAAGCTAGGGATGTTCTAAGGCAGGGGTCCCCAACCTTTTTGAGCCTGTGGGCACCTTTGGAATTCTGACACAGCACGGTGGGTGCAGGCACAAGATGGCTGCCACAGGAGGCAGAGCCAGCCACGCAATGGCTGACACAGGAGACACAGGCACAAGATGGCTGCCACAGGAGGCAGAGCCAGCCACGCAATGGCTGACACAGGAGATGGAGCCCACCACATGATTGATGCTGCTGCGGCTGACCTTCAGTCACACAGGGAAGATCCTTGAGCTGTGGTTGGAGCTGCTGCCAAACCAACTTTAAAAAAATCTGCACAGCCAATCAGAAGCCTTGATCAGCAAAAGCCCCACCTGGCTCACCCACTTTCTAAAAACACTAGGCAGGCACCAGGAAAGGTGCCTTGTTGAAGACCCCTGTTCTAAGGCATTAAAAGGCCAAGATGAGGGACTGGTTACATCACCAAGCATGGACTGTTTTTATTGGGGTGTACAGCACCTATTATTTACATTTTCAAGGCATAAGATGTAAATTTCTACCCTGCAGCTTACATTTGTAAGATAAGTACAGAACTGGTAGGAAACTACTATAACACTTCAAATGTATATTAAATAAGGCTCTGAACTATCACATGATTGACATGGGTCATCGGGTCATGTGATCGTTTTAAAAGCTATTATTTTCTCTCCCCCATCCTCCCTGGCAACCTATTACTGAATGCATGTATCCCCTCTCAAGAGGCTGATAAGGCAAATAGTTTTTCATGCAACTTTGCACACTATCATGGTGGTGTTTAACTTGTGTAACAACCTGTACAATATGTACATGTGTAATTAGATTGCATGCTAGAAATGCATAGCTCTTATGGATATAAGCTCTTCACATGTCTTGCAGAATTGTTGAAATGAGCCTCTTTTAATCAGACTTCTGTGAATGTTCCGTATAGATCCTTCACTTCTGAAAGAAGCTAGCTAGAACATTGTATGACATATAGAGACTGTACGGATTCTTGAAAACCAGAACCAGGTTGTTGTGCAGTCTACATTATAATGTCCTCTAAATTTGGTGGCAGTTGGAACATCAGCAGTGATGAGTGCTCAAAAAGAATGACGTTTTTGCATGCAATCCCTAGGAGCCTGTGTAGGAGGTAAGAAGCCCATTTGGCTTTGAGTAAAACCTCATTCTGGCTCTATGACAAAGGGAGCTGTTGGACAAGTAGGCAAGCTGAGTGAAGAGGTTCAGTGGGAAGTGGGGTGGGGGGAGATGACCAGTGTGTTGACTGGAGTGCATCATAGGGACCATGTCATTCCAGTCTTGTTCCATCTATACTAGCTTCCAGTTCACTTCCAGGCTCATTTCAAGTTGCTGATATTGATCTTTAAAGCCCTGTACATGTGGGACCAACATTCCTTAAGGACCACTTTCTCCCATATGAGCCTACCTGTTCACTCTGGTCATCTTAAGAGGCCCTACTTTGGTTTCTCCCCTTTTTTGAGGCTATATGGGTGGTGACCCAAGGAGGGGCTTTCTTGGTCCTGTCACCGAAACTTTGGAATTAGTTCCCCATACAGATTAGTCTGTTTCCCCTTATTGGTGTCTTCTGCCAGCGGGGGAAGCATTTTTGTTTTGTTTGGCATATACCCGGTAATGGTTATTGTCCCCCCTCCCTTGTTCTTATGTTGTTCATTCATGTGTGTTTATTGAATTATTTTATAATTTAAAATGTTTTTAATTTTCCAAATGTTTTCACTAGTAGCAAAGCTTGTTGTAAAAAGAATACAACGAGCGCTAGCAAGATGTCAGTCTGGCCGTCCTCCTTGGCGAGTCTTTTAAAAGTGCTGCAAGCCTTGCCTCTGGGTTTTGTCACGCCTGGACTCAGCGCATCACCACCAAAGGGCAGCAGAGTTACCTCCCCATGTGAAGGGGGTACTCAGTGTCTTTTACCCGCCCACCTCCCTCCCTCGAGAGTGGTGGCCCTCTCTCCACAAAGCCCTGGCCGGAGGGGGAGAAAGAGAGCATGAGCTCAGCAGCTTCTCCGCGAGAAGCGATGGGGGGAGCAGGTGTGGGGAGAAGCCTTTGTGCCCAGCCCACTCTTTCTCAATGAATGGAGGTGGCCACTGACTGACAGGTAGCCCCGGAGCCTCCCCAAGGTGCTTGGCTGCCTCAGTGAGGCGAGAGGGGGAGTTCCTCCAGCCACCATGTCCACGTGCTTGGTAGCCCCTTGGCGGCTCCTGCCAGGGCTTCCTGCGCCTTTTGCCTGCAGTTTGTGCTCTGCCCACAGTGCTGCTTGCAGCTCCCGTGGCACTTTAGGTGCCCGCTCCTTCCTATTCCTCCTCCCGGCGTCTGGCTTCCCAGGAGCCACAGCTCCTTTCCTCTCGGCCAGACCCTCCCCGCTGCTACTGCTGCTGAAGGAAGGCGAGGGAAGCCTTTAAAAGGCGGCGGCCAGCTTTCTTTGCGGGGCCGCCTGCTGAGTTCTGTCCCTGAGAAAGCGCCGGCCTTGCAGCCAAGGGAGAGGGACTGTGAGGGGCAGCGAAGGTGAGTGCTTTCTGTGCTTGCCTCCACTCCCTAGGTCTACCTCCTTCTCCTGTGCAGCCTCTCGGCAGCCTTCCTGGCCGCCCCTCCTCTGTTTCCCTTTTGGGCCGTGGAGGGGTTGCTGCTCCCTCCAGGGGGGGAAAAAACCGAAGGAACGCCTGAGGAGGAAGCGTGGAGGAGAAAAGGGAATCCCCGTCGCTTATAATCAGCAGGGAGCTCTCCTGTACCACAACGGGCTGCCTCCTAAGCCTCCGCCTGGCGGAACATCCATCCTCTTCACTGGCTTCCTCCAGACTGAGGCTGAGACGCTGGCCACCGGCTCTGTGGGCGGGACTGAGGCAACGCAGCAAGGCAATGCAGCCAGAGGATTGGCAGACCTTCCTAGTGGCAGCTGAGTGAGCCAAATGCTGTGGGAGCGTGTGGAATGTTCACCCCAAAACAGCATTATATATAAAGAGAGATGTTTTATGTGCACCACCTTGGCAATAATGATCGGGTGGAAAGGTGGCATTAAAATGTTTTAAATAAATAGAAATAAAATAAATAATGCAACAATGGAATCATCAAGAAACTACAGAGAGAGATAAAATTTCTGGAAATTTTGAAACTACAGGGGGAAAGTTGAGGTTATTTTGAGGGGAGGGGAATACAGTATATACAATACTTATTTTCCTATCACACCAAACCTTATTTGATTGATTGATTGATAGCACATATAATGTATAACTTAGTCAGCATATAAAATAGTATTATTTGGCATATTTATGGAAGTTTGTAAGTATAAATGTCTTCATTTTTATAAGAAAAACTGCAAGTATACTGAACCCTTGAGAAAGAGTTGCAAACTGCTGCACCCTATGCTACCATAGCACATATATCTTTAATTGTTGCTATTTGATGGGTAGGGAAAAATAGGAAGATAGAAAACAAATTCTGCAGTAAGCAGAAGAAAGTATATTATTTGGACACAGAGTCACAATAAATAGGGCTGCCAGCATGTTTGGATATTAACTTAAACTTTATTAAATTAAAACACTACACACTGTAATAATGTATTATCCTTAAGCACATTAGGCATATTAATTGTTGCCAACATTATTTACATTTAAAGAAAAAAGTCTTGACAGTATTATATATGCCTACATCATAAGAATTTGTAAGATAAGGTTTTCTCATTCAAAAAGAGAGGATACTTCATAGGAGGCTTTTCTCAGTGCTCAGTACTCGAAAAAAGCATCAGTAGAAAAAAATTCCTGGGCCCTCACATCCCTAGTGAACTGGGGTACAAGAAAAAAAGTAGTTAGAATAGAATTCTAAGGAAAAGACAGCAAAGAGAAAAAAGGGGCAGTTAACAAAGGGAGGACTAAATAGAGAAGCTTAGAAATAGCTTAAACAGGGCATGAGGACAAAAGAAGTGATGAGTTAAGAGAAGTTAAGAATGCTAGGCAGTAAAGAATGCCAACTAAGAACCAGGATATTTGAAGGAATGAGAACTGAATAGGCAATGGGAGAAAAAGCAGGACCTGAGGAAACAGGCAGAAATATGGAGTCAATGAAGGGAAAGGGCAAATAAAAATTTGGACTGAGGACAAGTTTCACAGTGAAGAACTCAAGAGGTCGCAGGTTGTTGGTAAAAAGGACATGAAGGAATGAGTTCCTTCCTTTCTCTGGAGCTGAGTGGATCATCCTACACATTTTAAAATTTCTGTACAGTACAGGATCCTACCGAGAATAGCTTTATCAGAAACTAACAGCAATATCTGTGAAGTCTCCTTTTTTGTCAATGGCCCTGACTTTTTTTTTTGCCTAATGAAGAGCTCAAAAACCTTGCATAATCCATTATGAACAAATATTGTAAATCACTTTACCTACACAGTTTGTCATTCTCAGGGATCTAGCATAGCAAAGTCTGTTTCTATCACTTTTCTGTGACAGCCAATTTTCTTATCCTCCAGGTCAGTAATTGGAGAGTGAAAGCTCAGATATAGTTATTAGGCATTTATCTCCATTTTTGAATGAGTGAATTATGCTCAGAGGTGATTAAGCACCTGAAAATCATTCTTTTTTCCTTTTTGACAAAGTGTGGTATTTATTATTATAATACTACATATGGATACAGATAGAAAAGAACAGACTACTATGGCTAGAACTAATCTGGTAGGATCATAAACGTAACAGAGGGAGAAGAGATTAGCAGAAGCATTCTGATGAACGAAAATGGGAGGGAGGGAGGCCATGAAGGAGAGATGTAGCAGTGTTTCTTGGGGTAGGTGGGGTAACCAGAGCATCAGTAAAGATTTTAGCAATCAATACACAGAGGAAAAAGTAGAGCTTGAAGTGCTAGAACTTGGTACCCATTTGGCTACAAAGAAAGGAGTGTGTTTAACTTACTACAGATGACAAACCTGTATATAGAATGGCACTGAGATGAGTTTACTCATTGTTACCTACTGTACCCATATAAGTGATCGTGTTCAGTTATAACCTGTTGCTTGTCGTGCTTAATCCCGGTTCCTTACAAATTAGTGAATTTCTATAGCATTAACCACAAACATTTACAATTAGTTATAGATGGTGACCCTTCAGAATTTGTGATAATCTGGGCTCTGAATTCCTCTGTCACTCATAAACATACAACATTGCCATGTCAGCAACAGCAACATGGACAGCCAGTAAAGACTTTTTTATGTTGTCGCTTAGCATCTGGAAATAAAAACATTTTGTGTACATATATACCAGAGACTAAAGTGCTTTGATCACTCTCAGTTCTTGGATGTGCGTGCGTGCGCACTCCTCACTCGTCAAGTTCTTGAAAACATACCTATATTTCGAATAAATTTATATTCCAGGAAAACAGTGAATGTTCTGAACACTTTTGGACAAGCCTTTTATGTAATATGTGTATTTTTAAAAGCATCTGATATCTCTTGCATTCCAACTTTAATTTCTGTTCCCTCTCTTTCATTGCAGCCTCTGTGAATGTCCTAGTGCAGAATTGCAAGATATACAACGATGCCAGTTGTGATATCTCTGCAGATGGGCAGCTCCTGGCAGCATTCATTCCTAGCAGTCAGCGGGGCTTCCCTGATGAAGGAATACTGGCAGTGTATTCTCTTGCACCACACAACTTGGGGGAGATGCTGTACACAAAACGATTTGGTAAGATGGTATCAATGGGCTGAGAGAAATCTGAATTTCATTCACAATCATTCACTCATAAATGCAGCTACAAGGAAATGTTTGCTGGCTATGTATCCAGATAGCATGTAAGGGTATATAATGCTGAGTTTAGAGAGCCATACGGTGTCGCTATAAAGAGCAGTGTAGTGGCGATATGTAGGGTGACAGCTGATCATGGGCAATAGACCTTTCAGGTTCCTAATCAGCTCTAGTAATCTTTTCATGGTGGTTCTTTTCACAAGGATCAGTTGAACAAGACTGATAGTCTGAGTTAACAGACAAGAGGAAAGGTGGGAAACATAGGGTAGGAAATTGTATTCAGTCTCCTAATAGAAAAACCTAATAGAAAAACATGTTGTGTGTTTCATTTCCAGGCCCCAATGCTATTTCTGTGAGCCTGTCCCCAATGGGCAGGTATGTCATGGTAGGATTGGCTTCCCGCCGAATCTTGCTCCACCCTTCCACAGAACACATGGTGGCTCAGGTCTTCAGGCTTCAACAGCCACATGGAGGAGAGACCTCAATGCGGGTAAGTGATAGTTTCTCTGCTCCTCTATTTTTTTGTCTATATCTTGTTTAGCTGTCATATGTTGCTGCCTTTCATTGTCCGATGTCTTAGCTTCACTCTAGCAATGCAAAAGCTTTACAGATAATATATGAAAAGTATATGAATGGCTGCATAAAGTGAACTATTATTAAGATGCATAAAATGGTACTTGAGATGTGCTAGCAGCTAAATGTCTGAGGGCCCTGTCCTGGATGGTCCGTGCTAGCCCGATCTTGTCAGATCTTGGAAGCTAAGCAGGGTCAGCCTTGGTTAGTATTGGGATGGGACACCACCAAGGAACTCCGGTGTTGCCACACAGAGGCAGGCAATGGCAAACCACTTCCGAACATCTCTTGCCTTGAAAACACCATGGGGTTCCCATAAGTTGGCTGCAACTTGATGGCACTTTTTGAGGGAATGTTTTGCTTTTCTTAGGGTAGTGTTCTGTGTGTGTGTGTGTGGGGGGGGTCATGATCTTCCAGTCTAAACCAGGGGGCTGTTTGGCCATGGGCTTAGTGAATGTCCTTGGATAAATCATTTTCTCTCAGTCCTAGTCATCCTTCTATAAAAATGAAATAACACATTGCTAGTGTTTGAGATCATGTCTGGCGTGATGTGCTCCATGGAGTCGCAAAGAGTCGGACTCGACTGTGTGACTGAACAACAAAAAGTGGTTTGAGAAGAATAAAAGGGTAGTTGTGAAGTGCTGTATAAATAATATTTTTTGTTCAAGATACTATCTGCTTTCTGATTCTCTGCTTGTAATCAGTGTTGCCTTCATTGCCAGTAAACTTGGATAGGGAGCACATCATTGTCAGGGAACTGTGTCTCAGTATGATTGCTTCTTGCCCTGAGTGCTTAAGATAAAGGAGGGTGTAAATCTACACTAAAATTCTTGCTGACCAGACCAATTGATTAAACAGGGAATTGTCCAAACTCTCTTTTGACACCGTTCTGTAGCCAATTCTGCAGCCGCCCTGAGCCTGCCTCGAACAAACAAATCGAACAAACAAACAATCATCCTCTACAAGTTTTAAAACTTTGGCCTGGAGATTAGTAAGAGCTCTTAAAAAATAGTCAACAAATCATCGTTTTTGGAAAATTACTTGCTGATAGAAATTGGTCATTCAGATCATTTATAGAAATATTGAAACCAGAACCGAGCCCTGTGGCACTCCACTGAACACCTCCCTCCATGTGATTTATGAGATTTGCTACAATAGGTATCCCTGAATACTTTATAGCAACTTTATAGCATGTAATTGTTCCAGATGTGCTTATTCTTTGCCATTCAGCACATTTTGGTTGCAAGAGTATCAAAGCGATGCCACAGTATAGAATGTTTTGTGTTCTGCTCTTAGTGGAATATCCTTCATATCAAAAGTGCTCTTCTTTATAGGTGAAGTTAGTAATTAGCAGTTGTGTTAATTCTAAACCTGGTCATCTGTAACTCAGAATTCTTATCCATCTTTCCTGTTTTGGCTTATTAATGCTGTTCACCCTTCACAAAAGAGCTTCATGCAATGCACCTCCTTTGTACCTAGGGCCATATTCATGTGAAACAATGTATCATGTGAAACAGACCTTTAATTAGGGTTGCCAACTCTGGGTTGGGAATTTGTGGAGATTTGGGTGTGGAACCTGGGGAGGGGGGGTTGGGGAGCCTTAGCAGGGTATAAAGCCACAGAGTCCACCCTCTCAAGCACTCTGGCTTCAGTCATTGGCCAAAAGGATGCTGGAAAGTCTTCTTTTCCCACCAGGCATAAATGTCATCAAGGGTAAAACCATTTTTAAAATATAAAATTTTAAGTGTATGTAAGTCAGTGATATTCATTCAGTTACTTGTGAGCCACGTATGGCTCTTTGTCATGTCACCTGTGGCTCCTTCTGAACACCATTGCCCAATGTGGCACCTGATCAATGTTCCAGGAAAGTGGGCAAGGCCATTGCCATTAGGGCTTGTGGGTGGCAGGTGGTTCTTACCTTGAAATAGCTGCTGCTAGAGGAACTGGAGGACAGGTAAACTTTGAGCCTCCCTGAGCTGTCGGCCAGATGCCAGGGATGGAAGTGCCCAGACTCTCCCCTCAAAATCCACCCCCCTTTATAGCCTCTGCACTCTCAGCAAACAAGCAGGCTATACGCCACCACCATAGCAAACACGCAGGAAAAGAACAAGCTGACCACAATGAGGTGGTGGATTTATTTCCCCTTTTCCAGAGCCAGCTGTTCCAGCTCTGGGCATCCTGGCAATCTCACTTTCTCATCAGACCGACTGTGCCTTATCTATTATTTTATTTATTTATTTACATTATTTATAGTCTGCCTTTCTCACAGGGAATCAAGGTAAGGTTACATATAGTTTTTGTTGTTCAGTCGCACAGTAGAGTCTGATTCTTTGCGACCCCATGGACCACATTACACCAGGCCCTCCTGTCTTCCGCCGTTCTCCGGAATTTGCTCGATTATGTGTTTGTTGCCTCAATAACACTGTCTAACCATCTCATCCTTTGCTGTCCCATTCTTCTTTTACCTTCAGTCATTCTCATCATCAGGGTCTTCTCCAATGAGTGCTCTCTTCTCATTTGATGGCCAAAGTATTTTTTTTTGTAAATTTTATTTTGTTAAGTACAAAGAAATTACATTACATTCAATCAATCATAGTAGATTAAGCCAAAAGTCATAACCTTTAATTGTTTGAGCTTCAGCTTCAGTACCTGGCCTTCCAGGGAACAGTCAGGGTTGATTTTCTTTAGGGTTGACTGATTTGATCTCCTTGCAGTCCAAGGGACTCTCAAGAGTTTTCTCCAGCACCATAATTCGAAAGTATCTATTCTTCGGTGCTTGGCCTTCCTTATGGTCCAACTCCCGCAGCCATACATTAAAGGTAAAGGTAAAGGTTTCCCTTGCTCAAAAGCTAGTTGTCTCCAACTCTAGGGGGTGGCAGTGCTCATCGTTTCCAAGCCGAAGAGCCAGCATTGTCTGAAGACATTTCTGTGGTCATGTGGCCGGCATGACTAAACGTCTTACTTATGCCCCTGTCTTTGGAAATAAATAAAAGTTAGTGTTCCTCTTCTGTTTCCCTTGTGGGTGCCAAACTTATTTTATTCAGAAGCCATTTGGGTTAAGTCTGTCAGGTAGAGGGTTGGGATAATGACCACACTTGTCAAGCTTTATACCATGTTACTGTTGTTTAAGTAGGAGCTGCGGTGGCTCAAGTGGTTAAGACGCTGAACTGCAGGCTGTGGAAGGTCGGTAGTTCAGCAGTTCGAGACCCGAGTTGCCGCATGACGGAGTGAGCCCCCGTCTCTAGTTCCAGCTCCCGTCCACCTAGCAGTTTGAAAGCAAGAAATTGCAAGTAGATAAATAGGTACCACTTCGGTGGGAAGGTAACAGCGTTCCATGCACCTTGGTGTTTAGTCATGCCGGCCACATGACCACGGAAACGTCTTCGGACAGTGCTGGCTCTTCGGCTTTGAAACGGAGATGAGCACCGCAACCCTAGAGTCGGATTCGACTGGCTTTCGAGCAAGGGAACCTTTACCTTTACCTTACTGCTGTTTAAACATCATTTTTAAAACCCCAACCTTCATACCTACCTCTCAGTGTTGTTGTGCAGATAAATGGGATTGACCCTATGTGCTCCACCCTCACCACTTTGGAGAAAGGTTAGGCTACACATGTGATAAATGATGATATATTAGCAGTACTGCCAGTAATGAGTTATCCATCAGTACGATCATTGGTACCTTTGAGACTCTTGGTAGTTAGGTGTGTAGTTGGTTATTTACAAATGTGTATAATTTTTGCCGGACTTGCATTTCTAACCCATCTTGCACACAGCAGCCCTATTGTCACGTGTAGATTTTAATAGGGAGCAGAAACAATGCACAGAAGCACAAAGCATGCCTGATGTTCCATCTGAGTATTTTGTATTCACACCCAAATACAAAAAGGAACATGTCTCAAGTGTCTGATTGGTTTAAGGCTCTATTTAGGGCTCTGAATTTTAATCATTTTGTTTTAGGGACTCAAAAATAGAGTGTTTGATGTAGGAGGAAGGAGCCTGAAGTATTTCCTCTTGGGGTTCAGTTTTTTTCACTCCTGTTTTCCTGCTATAGTTTCTCTTATTGGCTTTGTCACAATTTTTTCCCTTTGTTGGGGCATTTCTCCTTAGTGTGATTCCAGCCAGTCAGGGATTACATAGAAAACATGATGATGCTGTGATGCCACATAGCCAGTCTGATTTGGTTGTTCCCTTAAGCAAAACTGATTTGGAGAGAAGATTGCACTTGTAGGATTAATCCCATGGATAATTCTAGCCAATCAGGAATGTGATAATTTAGTGGCAAAAAGAGTACTAGTTCCTGAATAGTTCCGTATTTTCATGCCTTTTCACAGTAATTTTGGGAAGGAGACATGCCTTTCAATGCTGATGGTTGTGTTTTGTTTTGTTTTTTTTAAAAAATATCTGTCATTCTTCCCACTGAGTCCTAGTTCTTATCTAGCCCTAGTTCCAAGTCAACTTGGAATACTTTCTAGAATGATGTTTGCAGGACTGATAACAGAAAGGAAGAACATGACTTTTCTATGAACACACTCTTTGTTCTGAATTTGACAGCATTATTCTCAGCCTAAGCTTAGTACTATGTGAGATGCAGGGATCACATGAGCCCAGAGATCCCCCAACATGGCAACCATGAGCACCATGGTGCCCAGTAACACCTTTCCTGGCACCCATCAAGTGTTTTTAGAAAGTGGGTGGGGCCAGATGGGGCTTTTGCCCAGAATGGCTACAGTTGGCCATTGGAGATTTGATTCACTGTGCTGGTTTAAGAAAACAAAAAACACTACTTTGGCAGCAGCTACCACCACAAAACAGGATCTTAAATAATACGTTCATTTAAAAAAGCATCTTGTTAAACGGAGCTTCTGCCTGAAATGTTGAAGAGTTTCTATTCGAGTTACGTATATTCTCACTCCCTGCCATTTTGTGGTTGGCTTCACCTCCTGTGGCAGCCATTTTGTGGTTGTGCCCACCACCCTGTGTCAGACTTCCAAAGAAGCCCTCAGGCTCAAAAAGGTTGGGGAACCCCACATTAGCCTCTTGCATTCTGGTTAACAACTCTTGATTCTATTGTTAACCTGCAAACTGTTAAGAATGCAGGGAAATCGGTACCTTATAACTTCTTGTTTGATGATTTAACAGTATCTGGGGCAGATCTCTCAAATGTAGTCACCAGTCAAGAAATTGCTCCTTGCTACTATTCTTTATTTCCGGCAATAGCTTTTCTATTTCCACCTGTTTGGTTCCTCTCGTTATCCATCTAACTATAGATATGGCCAGTCCTTATTTGACACATGACTTTTTTTGCTGTGAAATAACTTTAGACAGACTACAATACTTTATATTTCTGTCAGTGCATCCTAGAATTAAGACTGTTGAGTAAAATCTTTTCTTACAGACTTTGGTCTAAAATACCATATTTGTGGACTATCTGAAAACATTTCTGAGCCCCTTAGATTAATTATTGAAGTAAATGTATTGAAAATTTCATTTTGAGTTCTCTTCCATTGATTTGATTTCATTGTATTATTAGGTCAGCACTCAATTTTTGGTCATTTGAATTTCTCGTGAGCATTTCCTGCGTTTGACCTGTCTAAAAGATTAATAATATACTACCTAAGTACACCTGGCTGTTTACAATCATCTTTGAAAATTACTGCACACTTATTTTCTGAGCCTTACTGAATAAAATATTTAGATTATATTTGTGGAAACTCACTCACAGGACAGCCTTAAGCATGTCTACTCAGAATCCTACTGAAGCCTATTCATCTGGCCTTACGTGTTGTTAAGGTTGTATTGCTAATATAATAGAATCCATTATTATACTTGTGTAAGCCACACCCAACTTCCTGGTTGTTTTTAGTTAACCCAGATCTTGTTCTGTCTTTGGGGGGCATGCAAGACTTGCTGGGAGAATTCCATCTCCTGCCCCATAACTGAGCCTGGCATGGCTCCAGGCCCCACCATCCATCTCTGAGCCCAGCCACAGGGGTGGCAGTGTCTGGGAGCTGCTCTGAGCCCGGAGCAGCTCATGACATCCTTTGCAGCTGGGTCAGGAGCAGCTCCCAGGTTCACACACAGCTACTAGGCCCAGAGGGGTTCTTGGCATCTGCTGCTGCCACTGGGCCCAGAGCAGCTCCGGGCATCTGCCTCTGCCAGCTCTGAGGAATCAAGGTATTTGCATTGTCTGTGCATGAACAGACAACGCTCTTATCTTCTTCATGGTCTCTGTGCATCACATCTCTGGGATATAGTGCACCTGCAACGACCTCGATTGGTTCCTCTTGAAAGCGAAAGGGATTTTGTGCCCGCTTCCCAGTCACGCGCCGGCCAAGGGAGGGGCACGACAATCCCACCAGTTCTCTTCTGACAGCCACGCTGGTAGGATCTTCTCCACTTCGGTCGATAAAAATTTTGGCTTTAGGGCCTATTCCTATTTTTCTTCGAAGTTTCTTCGCTTTTTTCTTGTTTTTTTGCTAAGTGAAAGGACATTGTTACTACAAATTCTTTCCGCCCCCGGACTTTATTGTTTGCTCTCTTTTTCATAGACCACGTGTTCCCCCCCCCCCCTTCCCGGCCTATGCCCAAGAGGTGGGGTTTCTTTAAACGGTGCCTCAAGTGTGGTAGTAAAATCACTCTCTCGGATGGACACTCGCTTTGCCTCCTGTGCCTTGGGGAATCGCACCGAGTGGACTCTAGTGCATATTGCGTGAAATTCTCGAAGCAGACAAGAAAGAACAGAGCTGCTAGACTTCACGTTGCGCTTTTGAAGTTAGCACTCTCACCGATGTTGTCACAGTACACTTCGGGGCATGCGTCAATGTCGACTGCTGCCTCGGCATCGACGACTGCATTGTCCCCGATACCAACTAACTCAGATGTCGACCGCCCATTGCTGAAATACTCGGCCCAGACAGCTCAGTCCGAAGCCCATACTCCCTCCAAAAAACGCAGGGAGGGCAAGGACGGCAAAAAACGCAGGGAAGGCAAAAAGCATAAGAATACTCTGCTGACCCCTCGGAAGGCCACGGAATTGAATCTTGTGGGGGCTGCTTCGCTTGACTCCTCGAGCCGAGAGCAGCCACAAGGTATACCGTGGTCGCCTTTGCTGCGTCCTATCCAGCTCACTGAGACTGAGCATGATATAGACTTGACGCAAATCTCCCAGTCTTCCAGTGTCAAAACCCTACATCATGGAGCCGACACCTTTGTCCGCCCTTCACCATTCCGACCCAATGATCGAAAACGGCCATCAGCACCAATCCATCCACCACCGCCCCCTTGGGATCAGCGGCAATGGCAATACTTGTATGGGCCTATCCATTCTCAAGTGGCATGCCATGGTTCCCACCCCAACTGGTGGATTGGGACCATCAATCTACCTCCTCCCAGCTCTCTCGGTATCAAGATCCTCCACCGACGCCGGAGTTTGTGCGGCCTCAACCATCGAGGCCGACGGGCAAACCTCCCAAACCACCGCCTCTGATAGTTCCGAAGTTTAAAGGGCCATCGAACCCGGTCCCATCGACACCGATGTTGCCTATTTCCTTTTCAGAACTGTCTGAACATTCCATCTCTTCCGACACCTCCTCCCAATCAGGAGATGAAAACCCCGACCCTCAGATGGAACCCTTGCCACCTCAACAAGTGGGCGATGATCTTCCAATTTCTCCATCAGAGGATCTCAAATCTTATGGGGACTTTATCAAACGGATGGCAAACACATTGACCCTGTCTATGGTGCAACCCCCGCCTAGCGTAATGGACTCTGTGTTTGATATCATACAGATGGACACCTCTACCCCGATAGCCTTACTGATGACGTTAGTCCTGCTTCAGGCGGCTAAAATCCCATGGTCTCACCCGGCATCTACCCCTGTCTCGAGCCAGGGAGTAGATCATATGTATAAGGTGCAGGAGCAAGGTGCTGAATTTTTATTCACCCACCCTAAACCTAATTCCGTTGTAGTCACCTCTTCTTTCAAAGGCAGACACAGTCATTCCACCCCTCCCAAGAAAGAAGGGAGGAAAATTGATTCGTTTGGAAGAAAAATTTATTCTGCTGGAGCACTTGGCATCAAGACTTCAAACTATACTGCATGTATGGGCAGATATCTGTTTGCTCTCTGGGAACAGATGTCTGAATTTATTGCAGCACTCCCTGAGAACTCTAACCGTCAGGCTCGTAGGATTCAAAAGGAGGGAATGCTTTTGGCTAAGCACCAGCTCAATGCAGCTAAGCACACACTGGATGTGGCCGCCAAAAAGCTGACTTTAGCAGTTACCCTCCGACGACATGCCTGGTTGCGTTCTACTGCCTTACCTGGGGGACGGCCTTCTTTTCCCATGGTCCCACAGGCACATGTACCTGTTCCCACTAATTCCTCTACTTACCAAAGTGCTAAGCAAAATCATGAAGGAACAACCTCAATGCATCCTCATGGCACCATGGTGGCCACGTCAGCATTGGTTCCCGACTCTACTTCACATGTCCCGGGGCACCTACATACATTTCCCCCTGGCACTAGTTCTCCTCCTGGCTCAGGAGGGCCGCGTGCTTCACCACAAGGTACCACATCTCAAATTTATGGCGTGGAGGATCCCCTAGAACAGCTCAACAACAGGATAGACCTTGTTCCATTGAACTGTCGGAAGCCAGCTACACTTGCTTCCCATGATGGGAAGTGGAAGAAATTCCTGTCTTACCTTTAGTTGTTGGGTTTACCACTGCCCCCTACGGACTTGAGGGTAATTTTCGGATTCTTGTTGACCGCTTGGACCTGGGTCTTAGTTGCTCCTCCTTAAAAGTCTATTTAGCCGCCATCTCCGTCAATCATCCTGTGGTGGACAGCTATTCCGTTTTTTCTCACCCGCAAATGAAGCAGTTTCTGAAGGGCCTCACTCGCCTCTTTCCTCCAGCTTGTGGGACGACTCCCTCCTGGGATTTACCTCTAGTACTGTCCAGATTAATGGGCAAACCGTTTGAGGCCATGGCCACGTCTAATCTGCAGCTTCTCGCATGGAAGACTGCCTTCCTAGTAGCCATTACCTCAGCAAGATGAGTGAGTGAATTGTCTGCACTCTGTTGCGATTCTCCGTACTTGGTTTTTCACCATTGTCGCACCCCTCCCTTGGTGATGCGCAGTGAGGCCGGTGCGTTACTGGGGAGCGGGGGCAAAAATCCCTTTCACTTTCAAGAGGAACCGATTGAGTTCAGTGCAGGCACACTATATCCCAGAACTGTGAATGCAGATGACCACTCAAAAATAATCAGTTACAGGTAAGCAACCTGTTTTTATTTGGGGGTGAATTTAAACCCTCTGGGGCTGCGGTGGCTCAGAGGTTAAGATGCTGCGTTGCAGACCGGAAGGTTGGTAGCTCGGCAGTTCAAGACCCAAGTGCCGTGTGACGGAGTGAGCTTCCATCTCTGGCCCCAGCTCCTGCCAACCTAACAGTTTGAAAGCAAGAAATTGCAAGTAGATAAATAGGTACTGCTTTGGTGGGAAGGTAACAGCATTCTGTGTGCCTCGGCATTTAGTCATGCCAGCCACATGACCACAGAGAATTCTTCAGACAGCGCTGGCTCTTCGGCTTGGAAACAGAGATGAACACCGTCCCCTAGAGTCAGATTCGACTTTAAACCCTCCATTGTATTTTTGGTAAGAGTTCAGATTTTTCTGTAAACCTGGGGGGTCCCCAAGTTTTCAGGAAAATCTATTTAGTTTCAGTATGGCCCCAATATACAGATTTAGATATCTGCAGATGGGGGCCATGCATCACTATGAGATACATAGAAATGATAATAGTTTGAAGTTTCTTTCCAAGTAAATTGTTGGTTTCTAGTTTTTCATATTAATTCTTTTTCAGATGTAGTCTGTTAAAATATGAAGAATCCCTTTACCTTCTTTAGTATGCTATTGTATTTCCCTTCTCTGGGTGTTAAATACAATTGATACCAAACATGGGGTTAAAATCTCTTGGTATTTCAATCAGTGTTTTAGTCTGTGTTCCTATCAAGTCCAGGCAAGTTTAAACTGCTTTTCCAGATTTCATGTGGTGCAATATCAAACGTTCCTCTAAAATTCTGCTCTGCGTCATTAATTTCCTTCTGTTCAATAAATATTTTTGAAATCAAAGACCTGACATAATAAAACCACTACTTATTTTGTAAAGATAGCTTTTTAGATAAACAATAAAAGTGACTAAATCGATAAGTGGTATATATGTACAATATATTTTATATATAAATGTGAACTTTTCAAGCACGTGTGAAGTAAAACAACATCTATTAATGCTTTTAAAATACTTTATCCTGAACAGTAATAATGCTACTGTAGTCAGGATATGTATGCTATATAGGTGGGGCAAGTGGTTGGTGTGTAGTGGATTCTGGGGTTTTGAATTTTGGGTTCTTCCAATCCATTATTCATATTTTGTTACTTTACACTACTATTTGCAGATTAGGATTGTTTGCTGTATTGGCAGTCTGGGACTGCATCAATAAGCAATACCATAGCAGTAGAAAAGAGTAAGAGTCCAGTAGCACTTTAAAGACTAACAAAATTTGTGGTAGGGTATGAGCTTCCGTGAGTTGATTGATTTGGTTGATTTATTGGATTTGTATCCCTCTCTTCCCTGTGTCTGGGCTCAGAGTGGGTCACATCATTGATAAAAACATTTTAAACAATTCAAACAATAACATATCCAATGCATACATACAATAAAAACAATTAAATGTGTAATAATATATCATAAAATAAATAATATATAATCAACAACATAGTTAAAAGATGGCATAAACTCTTAAGGGGGAGTGATGAATAGTCTGTCTGATCCACAGTAGAGGGAAAGGAGAGGGAGAGAAGAGAAATAAGGAGGACAATGAAAGTTGGAACCAGTTGCTGTCCTCAACTACAAGCCTGGTGGAACAACTCCTGTATTATGGGCCCTTCAGAATTGCATCACATCCTGCAGGGCCTGGATCTCACCTGGAAGAGTGTTCCACCAGGCTGGAGCCAGGGCTGAAAAAGCCCTGGCTCTGATTGAGGACAGCTGGACACTCTTTGGGCCAGGGTTCACCAGCAGATTTTGATTGCTAGAGTGTAACTCTTTGGGGGGTATCCTGGGAGAGGCAGTCCCAGACCATTTAGGGATTTGAAGGTTAAAACCAAAACATTGAACCTGATCCGGTCTTCAATCTGGAGCCAGTGCAGCTGGTAGAGCACCAGTTGAATATGTGCTTTAAAGGGTGTTTCCGTAAGAACCCACACAGCTGCATTCTGAACCAGTTCCAATTTCTAGGTCAGTCTCAAGGGTAGCCCTGCATAGAGCAAGTTACAATAATCCAGTCTGAAGGCAACTGTGGCATGGATCACTGTGGCTAGGTCAGGGGAAGACAGGACGGGAACCAACTGTTTAACCTGGCGCAGGTGGTAAAATGCTAGGTTAACTACATTTGTGACCTGGGCCTCCATTGACAAGGAGGCATCTAGGATCACGCCCAGGGTCTCACCATCTCAGGAAGATATTGTAGTTGCAAAAATGCCTGTGGCAGATCCTTCAAGTGAGTGCCTCTGTCTGAGAAGTTTCACCAGGGTTTCCACAACTTCCACCCCACCATCAATCTAACTATGAATTACTCTACACAAGAAGTAAACTTCCTAGATACCACAATACGGATACATGAGGGACACATAAGTACCACATTATACTGGAAACCAACAGATTGGCAAACATATCAACACGTCTCCAGCTACCACCCCACCCACATCAAACTATCCATTGTGTATAGCCAAGCCCTACGCTATAATCGCATCTGTGCCAGCCTCTCAGACAGAGATACTCACTTGAAGGATCTACAGCAGGCATTTTTGCAACTACAGTATCCTCCTGAGATGGTGAAAAAGATTACTGGAAAAGCCAGAATGATACCCAGGAACAGCTTGCTACAAGACAAGCCCAAAGAAAATAACAACAGAACACCACTGGTGGTCACCTGCAGCTCACAATTCAAGCCAGTTAACCTACAACCCATGCTGGATAGTGACACTTCCCTCACACAGGTCCGGGGGTGGTGGTGACCCTTTTTTGCTTACAGACAGCCTGCCAACCTAAAACAACTTTTCACCTGCAGTGATAAACTACTTAGCAGTAACAAGGACTCTGGTACCAAGGCCTGCAACAAATCAAGATGCCAACTTTGTTTTCACATAGATCCTAGCAACACCATCAGTGGACCCAGCAACATTAACCATACCATCTCAGGTTCATTTCCTGCTCTTCCTCTAATGTGATTTATACTGTCACATGTCAGCAATGTCCTTCCACCCTCCACATTGGTCTAAAAAGCCAGTCCCTTTGACAAAGAAATAATGGACAGAAGTCTGGCATCAGAAACCACAACATTAAAAAACCACTGGGGGAGTTCTGGTTTTGGCGTTCACCATGGCGTTTGCTTCTCCCGATCCTCTGGGAGAGGACTGCCAGAGCCCGCGGTGAGGAGGGGGCGTGATTGTCCGCACCACCCCTGGAGCCTCTGTAGGAGGCTCCTAGCCATGGGGCGCAAGAAGGCTCTTCCTCCGGTGACCCTGCCGGCGAAGGGGGGCTTTCTCCATGCCCCAAAGGTCCCGCTGCAGAGCGTCCTGAATGGGAATTAGAAGCACTCACCGGAGCAAGTATTTGGTGGCCGAGCGATTTTCAAAGAAAAGCAGATCTAGCGTTGAAATGTGAGTTGGAGTGTAAGCAAGAACCACCGAAAATTTAAGCAGAAACCCCCCCTTTAAAAGCGAGGGGGGAGACTTTCCCCCGATAAGAAAAAATTCAGCGAACTTTGCATTTACGTAAAAAGGGGGGTGGACCATTGAAGCAAGAGAGACTGAAATTAAAGGCATTTAAGAACTTACCAAGCTGTGCTGGGAGAATCAGAGATAGTGATAACTTGGGTAAAGTGTAAACAATCTCAAACATGGTGCCCATGAAGAAGGATGAGAAAGACAAACAAGTAAAACCAAAATTTCTTGCCAGAACTGCTGGTCCAGCGAGTCCTGCTCCTAGACAGGACACAACTACGGAGTTACAAAAGATGCTGACGGAAGCATTGCGACCCCTGCTGGAACAAGTGACAGCACTACATAGCAAATTCAACGCATTGCAATTGACTGAAATAGCAAAAAAAAAAAAAACCAGATAAAACTGAACAAGAAGTAAAATAAGTGGATACCAATACCAAAAATCTTAAAAAACAACTACAGGTGATGGGGGGGAAAGATTGATGGAGGAATCTCAGCTGTTACAGCTACAAATGAAGAGAGCAAGCTGTGTCTTAAGAGTTCAAGGTGTTCCTGAAGAAAAATCCAAGAATCTGAAACAGACTATGTGTGATGCACTAGGACCTATGGCAGATATAAAAACGGATACTTTACAAAGCGAAATAGATATGATCTACAGATCATATCCAGAATTTACAAGAAAAAATAATCTGTCTGGGAAAGTGATGATAAGATTCTCTAGAAGACAAGTGAGAGATCAAATCCTCACATCGACAAATGGATATACCTTGAAGATCAAAGACAAAGAAATAAAAATATTAAAGGACATCCCATTTGAAATAAGAAGGAAGAGGAGGAAATACAGAGACTTGGTGATATTCCTACAAAAGAAAAACATCTCCTACAGATGGTTAGTACCCGAAGGTACGATCTTAACTCTAAATTAGGGGCAGCTGCCCTGAAGACAAGCTATCATTTGAGAAAGCCAAAGTATAAAAAAATAAGATGTTACCACACTCTGAAAGCTCTTAAAATGTATTTGTTATAAGTCTTATATTGCTTTTCAAGAAGTCAGAAGTAGAGGTGTTTAAAGTTATATTATTAGCATAAATTGATCGTTAGATGACCACATTCAATGAATTTGAATTGAATTATGAGCTATAAGCTAATTTTGCTAAGCTGTTTGTATGACCACCATCTCTTGGGTTTTTAGTGGGTTTTCTTTACTGTCACCCATAGTATGTAGTTCCCTGCCCTGATTTTGTTGTAGTTTTTATAGTTTGTAGTTTATAGAAAATGCCAATTTAAAAAATCCCCTATGGGGGGCAAAAAAAAAAAACCCACTGGGGGAACATTTTAACCTTCCAGGACATAAATTGCTGATCTAAAACTAACAGTTATCTTACAAAAGAATTTCAAAGGGAGTCTAGAAAAAGAGACTGCTGAATCGCAACTGATAACGAAGCTCAAGACAATGCATCCACCTGGATTGAATCAAGACCTAGATTTCCTGTCACATTACCAATGCTGGTTTCTCCACGTCTGCTACCTTTCTGCATATCACACCTAATCCAATCACACCTGCTATTCTTCCAGTCACACCTGCTATTCTCATTTGCCTGCTAATGTCATTGGGCATCTGAAATCACTCCACTTTCCAATATGTAGGACAGATGGACTCACATTCTAGCTGTTTCTGAAGAAGTGAGCAGTGACTCACAAAAGCTCACACCCTACCACAAATTTTGTTAGTATTTGAGGTGCTACTGGACTCTTACTCTTTTCTACTGCTACAGACAGACTAACATGGCTACACATCTTGATCTAAGCAATACTATGTCAGATCTAGACACAGCTCCAATAAAAAATTGGACCCACCATTCCTCTGGGAATTATCAAGTTCTGAGGATCTTTCAGTAGGGTAGGAAGGTGTGTGGGGGCTGGTGTTCAGGAATCAGGGTTAAACTGGCAGGGATCTTGAGACTTCTAACTGGATTGAATTTTATTCTGTTTTAATACAGTTTCAATTGTTACCTGTCTCAAGCTTTGAAAAATGTTGGTGAGATATTTAATATTTTATTTCTAAACACTTGCTCTTAATCCTGGGAAATACAGAATCTGCAATTGGAACCGAACTTGGGTATTATTTTTTGCCTTCAAAAACATTTTGTCCTGCTTTACTTAATTTTTAGCTGTGTGATAAATTGATGGAACATACCAGCAGAGAAAGAGAGAGCTCTGCAGTTGGAGATCATCCA
>NW_015159712.1:662447-677260 GCF_001447785.1 Gekko japonicus
AGGAAGAAGGCAGCAGCAATAGTTTTTGGAGTATCTTTACTTAATGATGTTAGCTGGGGTAACAATTGGGTGCTTTGATTTACTTAAAGCCAGTGCAAACATATGATTCTTGGCCTATGGTAACTTCAGGGGAAGTGGTGTGTTTATAGCTAAGAGGGAAGCAAAGAAATAGTTTGATTGCTCTGTTCCTCACCCAGGCTCGATCAGCTCAGACAGCAATTTTGATGCCTTTTTAGCTACAGCATTCGTTAGCTTCCTCTGAGGCTGCTGTGGGCCCTATAGCACATTTTGGTGATTTGGACCGGATGCTTCTTAAAACTTCAGTACAGCATTCGAAACCAGTGTGGGCTGTCATTCCCCCACCCCCATGTTTGCAGTAAAACAGGGCCTGGGTGCTCAGCATAATTCCTCCCTTTCTTACCACCCTGTCCAAAGCTGAAAAAAAGCAGATGGCAAGAGGCAGTTTGTTTCGCTTCACCCTATCTGCCAGCTCTGACCTGCAGAGGGCTCATTCCTATTTGCTTCTTCCTATGCTGCCAACATGATTGGCTGCATAAGTGTGCAACCCTTGGCCTCTGCTGGGTTTTGATGTTTGGGAGGAGGGTGGGAGGTTGTTCTGATCCTCTCCCAGTCTTGTCCTCTCCCAGTTTTTGTCTACAAGCCTCTGGTTTTGGTAGAGCCCCCCCAGAACATCTGCATGCTCAGTATTAATTTTACTGATACAGGGAGGTAGCTGTAACACCGGAGAAGTCTGTCCTTTGCTGTTGCTATACTCCTACAGACAAAACTATGTAAAGTCTGCAAGTCTGTGGCTCAGCATGGGACTGATTCTACATCAAAATAGCATGGCATAAGCAGCTTTTAGTGCTGTCATAAACCAAAATAAATGGCTGAGAATCATAATGCTCAAACAATAATACATTTTTCCTGGTCAAGGTTTTTAATTTCCATTCAGTCACCCTGCAGGAGTCCATAATAAATATTAGCATTCTTACAGAATCTCTCTTTTCCCCCATGTATCCTTTAAAACATACTGTTTGGGGTCAAAGTCCCAACATGTAAATCTTCCAAATATGATTCATCACTCAGCATAAGCGAGCTCAATAAACCAGTTATCATTTTGCCATTTCTTTCTTTCAGTCTGGGTCTGACTTGCAATCAAATTCCACAGCAGTCGTTGAACTTACCCTCTGCTCCCCCTGTAACCCAGGGTAGTGCAAATTGCAGGAAAGAGAAGCGCTTTTCTCCAGTTACAGAGATGTCTAGGAATTTAGCATCAGTTGAAGGGGAGTTGATAGATAAAATGGTAGAAGGAAAGAGCAGAGAAAACACAAGTAGCTCTGTGGGGGGGGGGCGGTACTTGGAAGATAGGGGAGCCTGTTTAGGGGTCAGGAAACGTACGTGAATTTGGAACAGAGAAGTTCAGGTAAAGCTGTATATAACAAAATAGCTAAACTAGGAGTCCTCAGCCTTTTTGAACCCATGGGCACCAATGCTCCCTCTAAGCCGTGGAGTCTTGTGAGCAAAAATTCTACTTTGTGAGCTACTGGCATTAAAGTTGTGAGCGAGCGATGTGGCTACTGCATAAATTAGTTTGCTCTGGTGCCCTCCTCCCTGAGCCAAGGCCAAAAATGTGTGAGCTGGAGGCTATAAAACTGTGAGCTAGCTCACACTAGCTCAGCTTAGAGGGAACACTGATGGGCACCTTTGGAATTCTGACACAGGGTGGTGGGAGCCGAGAACAAACTGGCTGCTGCTGAAGGCAGAGCAGGACTCCTGCACCCACAGAGGAAGCCCAGGTGCGGGGGAGGAGAGGAGTAATTTTTTAAAAGCGTGTGAGAGAGAATAAAAATCAACACTGCGGTGTCAGCTACCATTGAAACAACAGTTTTAATAATCTGCTCAGCCAAGCAGGTCTCCAGTAGCCAATTAGATGCCCTGCTGGACAGAAGCCCGACCTGACCTCACCCACTTTCTAAAAACACTTGGCGGGCATCGGGAAAAGTGTTGGCAGGTACCCATGGTGCCCACGGGCACCACACTGGGGACTCCTGAGCTAAACTTTTTCACCGGACAGTTTGGAGATTGGAGGCTAAGGGCAGTAGTAGATTTTTGTCATTGCTGTTGATAGTTCAGGCTTATACAGGGGCTTTCTTTTTCCATGTGAGAGCAGGCTGACATTGAAAGACCTGGGGACGTTTAGATTGTCTGTAGTGTACCAATCATGATGTAACAGCCAATCAGTTAAAAATAACATTTGGAGAAAGGTCAATGAAGATGAGGGTATGGAATGGGCAAACAGGGTGGCACTTTGCAACAGAAGGCGTGTTCCTTCAGAGTTAATAATTAAGCAGGAACTCAGAGTATAATTCACAAACTGTTAAAGGCTGACGATTAGCAGAGATCATCATTTTTACCAGTAAAATGATGGCTTTTGCAAGCCTGTTATAAGATTTGTGGCTGTCAAAGCAATTTGCGAGAGATCAGCAGTAGCTCGAGGGCATAGTCATGTTTGGCTCAATTCCTGTTTCTGTCTGAACTGCCAAATACTTATCCATCTCCTGTCATCCTGATGGCCCTGCCTTCAAGATGCCTGCTCCTTTTTCGCTTTGATCTGCTTCTTCTGCCCTGAGTGGACACCGCCCATTGTTTCTCCCCCCCCCCCCCCCCCCTTTCACTGATTTTCAATTCCAGTATGTACCAGTGATCCTTCAGGCCTGAAACGCAGGACCACTGGGAAAACCTGGCAGGAAAATGAACTAATGAGGTTCTTGGCTAGTTACAAGCAAAATAGTCTCCCAGTGGAGGTTTGGTTGCATGATTAATTGTTTCCCAAGAACCAGTTCTTGTTAATTTTCTTCTAACTGCCTGGTAGCTAGTTCAAAGCATCACCCCACGTAGCTGATATTTAGCCTGTTCCATTAGACTTTGCCCTCTACAGCAACCCCTCAGGTAGTTTAGTGAGAGATTCAGCAGTTGGGAGATCATCAGTAACCCCTAGGATTAAATCAGCCAGTACTTTTGCTGTATTGGTGCAGATTTGTTTGCAGATATATGCCACAATATGTTATGCATTTATTAACTTCATTTATATCCTGCTTTTACCCCAGGGAGACTGAGGGAGAGAACATGATTTGGAACATATTCATACTGTACCTGACCAGCTTCTCATGGCTGCGCATTTTCAGTTGTTTTGGCTATACAGTGCAGCCATCCATAGGGGATGGTTGGCTTTGTTTATGGGGAGCAGTTTCACACTCAGGTCTGCATCATTTAATATGTGCTTCTTCAGAACCAGATTGATATGTGTCTTAATTCAATCGTAATGTACCTGCAATCAGGACAGCTTCCTTAGATATCCCACACTTCTTCAAATACAGTGGAATGAATTAATTTTAAACATGTTAATTTGCTGTTCAGCCCATCTATAAGTTTGAACTGTACATCCCATTCCAGTGTATTTGAAAAAAATGTGCTTTGCACACAAAAGCTCATACCTTGAATAAACCTTTGTTGGCCTTAAAGGTGCCACTAGACTCTAAATTTGTTCTGCTGCTTTAGACCAACACGGCTGACTACCCGGATGTAGGCAAGCAGAAGGATCAACCAGGGAAATAGTTTGTGGTTGTAGTTCTCTGGATTTTAAAGGAACAATTGCCAAATTTGACACACATGTTTCCCTCACAAACAACAAACATGGGTGTAGAGTTTGCATTCAGGTATCAAATAAATAATGCAAGGAATTACACACACACACAATTTTTTTTTTAATGTAGGCTTACAACTAGGGATCTTGACATCCAGGTGGGTCATCCAGGTGGGATCTTCTGGAATTACCGCTGACCTCCAGACTACAGAGGTCAGTTCCCAGCTCCGTAGCCACAGTGGGGCAGCTCGGGGCTAGGCCCCCTGACTTACTGGCAAGGTCCCACAACTTCCCATCTAGCCCAGGGTGTCACGGCCTTCTGCCCCAGAGTCAATTTACCCAGTGCCCCCTAAGAGAGTGAAATGCCCCCTGACTTTAAAAAAATCCTTGCCTACAGGCCTGTCAGTTCCCCTGGAGAAAACGGCTGCTTTGGAGGGTGGCCCCGGTGGCATTATACCCTGCTGAGGTCCCATTCTTCCCCCAATCCCTCTCCCCCCAGATCCACTCCCCAAATCTCCAGGAATTTCCCAACCTGGAGTCAAGAACCCTACTTACAACAGCAGTCCATTATTGGCAAAATACGCAATATATTTCCTTCAAACTTTCCTTTGCTATTTCTTTTCTCATTTTACTTTATGGCCTTTGAGGCGTTCAGGTGACAACAAGAAAATGGTATTTTGGCACTTTGGATGACATTGGCCGAATCTGCATGTGTCTTTCCCACCAGTGTCCCAGCCTTCTGACTCCGTCTTCAAAAAAGCAGTCTACATTTGGGCTGATTTCCCACAAGCTGCTGCTCCACACTCATTCCTCCCTTTGCCCCGATTGTATGTATAAATTCCACACCATGTGCTGCGCGGCCGCACTTTGCGCCACAGCTTTTCCTTCCCCCGCGTCTACTCAATCCCGATTTTTGAGGACTGAGTAGACGTGGGGGGAATCGGGCAAAGCTGCGGAGCAAAATGCGGCCACGCAGCACATGGTGTGAAATTGACATGTACGATTGGGGCAAAGGGAGGAACGAGCGCAGAACAGCCGCTTGTGGGAAATCAGTATTGGTTTCGTTTTCACACCTCAACAGTGCTCGCACACTTTTGCACGTCCACATATGTTTATCGCCTTCCCGTGGAGGCTCCACTGTCATTGCGCCTCCCCACTGCTTTAAAAGAATCTTCTCCAAACAACGTTCAAACAAGCATAGAGAAAGACGGCGTCACAGCAGCATGAAACTGATTTAAAAATGCAAATGCAGATTCGACCATTGTCTCCCGGCAATTTTAACACACATCTCTGCATTTGCTTTGTGTGGCACCGAATGCATCAAAATGTAGCCAGTGCACTCCTGCTGATATCTATAGAAGAAGAATCTCTGATTTGGCCTCCGTTTTGTCAACTGCAAACAGAGAATTGTGTTTGTATTTCCTCATGCTTGAGATCAACTCTTCTATCTAGTCCAGTGGCTTCTGTTACCTCACTCCAGCAGCAACTTTGCCTTACAGCTGGCTGGTCTGTTTTTCCTAATGGATTTGAAAATGCATCCAGCTGTTTTTAAAAGCCCGCACCACCATTGTTGCATTTAAATAAATATCCACCTCACTGCCTGACCCAATGGAGAGGGAACTGGTAAAGTTAGTTTCTGCAAACTCTGCAGAAAACACTCTCTCTCTCTCTCTCTCTCTCTCTCTCTCTCTCTCTCACACACGCACACACACACACACACACACACCTTTTGGCAATGTTTCCCTCCTTCTGTAAATGTGTTTGCAAGAAGGTGTGTGACAAGGGCAGAGGTCATGAGTTCCCTATGCCAAGGGAGTTGGACGTAAGGATTTGAAAGAAGATGCTGGGGCAAATGGGAGCTTGTTTTCCTTCTCACTTACTGGTTTTCCCCCCCACACAGTCTCAGTTTCCTCATTTACGTGTCCCTGTTGCTTTTGGTCGCCCCCCCCCCGGTTCAGCAAATGTTTTGCTCCCTCTAGTGGAAAAAATGTCGATCTGATATTATATTGCTCTATGACTGGTATAGAAACCAGCAGTTTAAATCTGCAGGGAGATATGCTGAACATAAAGTAATGTAATATTGAATCAGCCCCTAGAGGAAGCAAAACACGTGCAGAGCAGGAAACGCGCCCCCCCCCGCACACACACACACACCACCATCATCAAAAGCAACAGGAACACACAAGTGAGGGGAAACGAGAATGTGGGAAAGCCATGTTGGATCAGGCCAAAGGATGAGATGCCTCCTACAAATCCTTGTGGGTCCCCTGCTTGTAACTGTTGAATAGTCTGTGTTATATAAGTACCTACAGCCATCCTCCTTGTGTATTTTTTAATTTTTCATTGAAATATTGTAAAATAATGCATGGCCTGTTAACCTGGTATTCACAATCTCTTCCACCCCAGTATATATTTCTGCTGAATGAGATTTCACCTGAGCATCTAATGTAGTGGGTTCTAGCCCATGTAAGCTTATGCTTCACTGTCTGTTAGTCTGTTGCTGCACAATCAAAAAGGACACTCATAGCACCTTAGACTACTCCATTGGAATACAGTGGTACACTTCCTTAACTCCGACTTTGTTGAGATGGATGTACTAGTCCGGTTTATTTGCATTTATTAACATCTCTTAGTACCTTACAAATGAGTAGTAACTCTCTGAGAACAAAAATACCTCCTGTGGTTCAAAGGATGAAAGGCTAGTGCTCCTGCTGAGCATTGCTGTCTCCTTTCTTTTGCCTCTGTTTTGACTTTGACATGTGTCTTTTTTCTTCTATAGAGGCTGATGTAAAGGAGAAAGGTTTCTCATCTCTCCTTTTCCTTCCTTACACAAAGGAATTTATTCCTCTGAGATACAATTGAATTCTTGTTAGGATCTAGAATCTTATGATATCTCTTACAGTCAGAGAAATCATGGGAAAGCAGTAGTATTCGGCCAGGTTTGTAATGGAGATTTGTTTTGCTTTGCCTGGTTAGCATTTTTCATTTCATATACTGGAGAGGTCATATTTTAATGTCTTCTTTAGATATCCATGCAAGTTTTCCAGTTTGAAAAGTCTGGGGAACAATCAGGGCTGTGTTGATTTAGGTTTTTTATACATTCTTCCCATCCTTTGTCATAAACACAAATTTGCAAAATGCTTTAGTGCAAGATAAAAATGTGCTATAAGCCTCCTCCAACTTGCTTTTGTGCAGGATCATTAGGAAATATGTTTGAGGGGTGCTGATCAGCGTACAGTCCTTCCTAGCCATAATAAGCCATAAATTTAATAGGATATCATTGGAAATCAATTGTTAAAGTACTTAAAGAGCCATATGGTATAGAGATTAACATACTGGAGTAAGGAGTCCTGGGTTCAAATCCCGCTTGTCCATGAAGCTCCTTGAGGGATTATGATGATAGAGATGGGAGAACTGTGTACACAGCTTTAAACTTATTAGAGGACGCATGGTATAAAATTGAATAAATAAAATGGAGGATGAGAAGCTTTAGCACTGTGAGGCATATTTAGACATAACATATTTAGAATATGCAACATGAGTCTTGATGTCCAGGGTCATTTCTCCCTGGCTTCCCCCCTTTTTGTTGTGTAATCCTGATTATATTAAGTTTGGTCATTTATTGTTCTCTGAATATGGCAGATGTCTAGGAGGTCATCTTTTGATGAGAGAGAAATTTTACATTCACTCCCTTTCGAGGGAAAGAAACTGATTATCTTCACCCCCTGCTGGACATGAGGTTTTGTATGTATAATTGTATGTATGTGTAAAAAGTTATAAATAACTAATAATTCAGCATGTGTCTGTATTTTCTCAAAGTGTATAATATGAACAAACACATGAAGCATGTGCTCTAACACTGAGCTATAGTCTTCCCCAAATTATATTGTGTAAATGAATCCGATACTATTGTATTATGAAGCAAATTGCTCCTGGAGGCAGGGACCTAGCTACTTTTTTTGTTTGTAAAAATCTATACCAAGCACACTGAAGGCGCCAATAAGCTATCTACATAGTTATCATAGATTCTTGGTGCAAATCGATGTGGATCGATTGCCTGTACTGCAAAAAATAGTTTTATGTTTGTATATTTGAGAATGCTCCTACATTGTTTCCAACAGCAAGCATTTAGTGCATAGAATGCAAATGCAGAAAGTACCTCAAAGGAAGTACATCCTAGCAGAATTCTGACACCTGCTTGACACTACAATTACTGTCCCATCCATATTAAATTTGCTAATCTGTTGGAATGAGGAGTGATCAGAATGTGGATTAGTACAACTTCTGTCTGGCTTTTGCAGATTCCAAAACACATTGAGTTTGCATATTAATTCAGGATATGTGTCTCTCACAAATTACTGTAATTCCTGGAAATAGTAACTTGTGGAAGCATCTTTTCTGGCTTAGTGTTCCATAAAAGCTTTGTGGAGTCCTTTTCTTTCCAGCATTCCTTTCACCTAGACTAGCTTACTTCATTGCTTGGCGTTCACCACTGTACAGTCAAGCAAATTGACTTAAAAGTGGGCAGCGCTCAACCTCACAATCAATTATCTTACACAAGAAAATGGTTTATTTTCAGAAGCATTTCAGGAGATGGAAGAAATATCTTAAAAGAGTATGTGAAATGGTTCCTAAGAATATGGTCTAAGATTCAAAGTTTATGTTTGGTTGTTAGCACTTGCCTTTCTAAAATCTACATTTTTCCATCCTCAGATTCCACCCACCTTCTCAAGTTAAGCTTTGTGATTTCAGAGCAAACAGAACAGCAATGCCTTGGCAGGTCCACCCTCCCCGCTGTTAGGTTTAAATGGCTTTCAGGTTTAAATGGTTCGTTTCGCTCCCCCCCACCCCCCGCTTGGTGAAATGGCTGGGAGCCATTTATATCTGAGCGGGTGCATCCATCAGCTGGTAAATTTAAATGGCCTGAACAGCCAAACCAGACAAAAGTCCAGTAAATGTTCAGCGAAGGTGCCTTCCCCAGACATCATTTTGGGGGCTCCGAAACAGGCCAAGTTTGTGCCAAATTTTGGCTCGTGAACTGGTTCATGCCCATCCCTAGTCATTTTAAAGTCCAGTTGCTTTGAGTTCAGATCTTTTAATGTCATCGTCCAAATACACTGGAAATTATATTGCATTTGTTATTACAAAAATGACTGTTCTTGGCCTTTCTGTTCATAAGAATCTTTTGAGAATGGCAAAGCAAACTTCACTCTGCTCAGTTGATTAACAGTCTTCACAGCCTCTCTTGCATATCTGTAAAATTCATTCACATTTTTACACTCTTTATAAGTACAAGCAATGTTTTCTCAGGTTGAACTGTGAAAACTAAGTTTCCTAGCATGGGATTGTCTTTGCCTACCTATTTGTTGCTCACTAACCTCAAGTATAAACCCCCACCGCTGTCCAAACTATGCAAAATGAGTTGTTTGATCTGGGGTAACATGGTCATCTGTGTCATTCTGCTGCAAGATTTTACTGCATATTAGAAGTGTGATAAAATGGTCATCTCTCTGGGCGCTTTCCAAATTGATAAAGAAAATGTGCAAAAATGAAAATATCTTTACAGAGTTTATGTTCCTTTACTAACACATGAACTCATGCATTTGACAGTTTTCTCTCAGCAGTTTGTTACCCTTATGAACAGTTCCTAACACTCTGGTGTTAGACACTTTCTCTAAAATGCAGAGTTGGAAAATTTCTTTCCGTATGTGCAAGTTAGCTTGGTTGTAATACTACTTGGCTTTGGGCAGCCGTGCACATTTATGTTTTGTAGAATCCTTACAGAAATTTCTTCGTCATTAGTGATTTCCTTTTCCAGCTTTTGTCTGGGGTTATCACTTATGGAAAAGCAGACTCTGATGTTCCGTCCTTTCCGGCTTTCTTCTGAGGGATGTTCCAGATGATAAAAAACCAGACTCCCATTCAGCATTTCAGTAGTGCTTGCCCCGGTTTAATCCCACAATAACTCATTCTCACATAAAGAATGACAGATAACTTTGCTGGAAGAGGGAGGGGAGAGATGTTTTGAGAGGGGTCTGTGTGTGCAGTTTTAAAAGACAGATTTCTAAAGAAATCTCAAAACATATATAAGCAGCACAGCCAACCTGGGTAGGAGGATAGACTTGTTGCTTATTGGTAGCCAAAATACACCCGTGACAGTTGAGCAATGGTACTTCATCATGCAAAAAACTTTACAACTGGAAGAATAGCATCTCATTTCCCAGTGACACAGTATTACACTGGAAAAAATGCAGTTTCCTTTCAGCAGAAGCCCTCTCTTGGGGGAAAGTGGCTGGGTTCCTTGCAGTAACTATACAAAAAACTATAGTACAAAATAAACTCCCCCCCCCATCGTATCAGAAGCTACCCTGAAAGCTTGCTAACGGATATGAGTTCATCTATATAACTGCATCAGGCTGCTTAACCAGGTCTTTGCTGCTGCTGAGTCTGAAAATTGTGCCAGTATAGCTGTCTTCATTGCTTTTATCCCATAATTAACACCAGTATGAATGTCATTGCCACTTAATGCTGCATGGCATTTGCATGTTAGTGTGGGATGTAGGAAACAGTATGGGAAGAAGGGATAAGAACTTCTCTGCAACCATTTGAAGGCTGGAGGACACTAGTTTCTGTGGCCATCTTTATCTGCTGTCCATCCTTGCTTCCATCAACCAAGGCTTCCATGTAATAGAAGAGTCTTAGTCATATATGGCTGTAGCTTCATACTTCCCTTCAGATGGTTGCAGAGAAGATAAAGGTTTCCAAGCAGCTTGTAACAGTGAGTATGCAGTGTAATGAGTGCACGAGCTGAAGGAGAGTCTGGGAACTAATCTTGACAGCCACAGATCCTAATCACTTGCCCAAGAGAAAATGTTTACTCATGAAATAAGTTAGCAATGTAATCACCCAACGTGTTCTTTTCATTCTGTCACACTTCAAACAATGCTTATTTTCTGAATTAATGCTTCTTTGCTCTTATAAATGCCTTTGTTATCATAACTCCATTAAAATTGGAGTGTGCACCATAATCTCCATGGCAACAGATTTTATCAGTGTACATAGGATTCTCTGTTGCCTAGTCAAGAGAAGAAGAGAACAGGACAAATATGCTGAGATAGTATAACTATTGAACACTAGGGATTTGACAGCCTCAACTGACACTGAACTTCTCTGAATGCCACTTACTTTGCTGAGCAAAATAAAAGGGCAAAGTGCACTGATTAATATCTGTCTTGCTGAGATGTCTTGAAAGAATCATTTGATATGCCACTGTGCTGTCTGTGTGTGGGTGTACAAGTTTACTGATGCCTCATTGTTGACTTCTATATTGCTGTAGACAATAAATGTTTGACTGCAGGCCCACGGTGCTGGGCTGTGTACCGATATACAATGGAAGAGATTCCTATACAACATCATCATCATCATCATCATCATCATCATCATCATCATCATCAATTTGGATTTGTATCCTGCCCTACCCTTAGCGGGCTTAGGGCGGGTTCCAACAATCAAAATATAATACAACAAAATAAATACAATACAATTAAAACCACATTAAAACATGTAAAACATACAACTCTTATAAAAAGCAACTCTTATAATTAGCAGATTCGAATGTGGTTAGGAAGGAGAGAGCAGGTGACCATCTAGATATGATAGGATATAAGCTGAAATAGGACATAATACTGAAATGTTACAAATCTCTTGACCAAACAAACCTTTGTTTCTGATCTAAAGCATTCTCTGATGTACCAGTCTTTTGGAAGTGTTCTTACTGACCTGTTGTCTTACAGTAGCGTCCACACAATACTGAAGAGCTGTATCCTACTTTTTTTTTGCCTCTGCACCTTGTCAATGTATTTATAAGTTGTTGGGGTTTTTTTGCAGTTTATACTGTGCCAATATGGCTCATTTTACTCTGTACAGTACAGTACATAGTGATAGCGCTAGATAAATAACAGTAGAGCGTTTGTAGTGGCTTATACCATATAAAGGCATCAATAAAGCATCAGATCAGTAAAATGCTACACATTAAAATTAAGTAGATTCAGATACCTGCTAAGCCATGACACTTAGTAAGTGACCTTAGGTTAGACTGAGAGTCAGGGGTAGTCCCATCTCATAGGGTTTATTTTGGGCATAATCTGCTTTTCTATGGGTAGAAAGTTTAAATGGGGCAGAGAGATGACTTGGAGTTGAATCAATTTTATTGATGGCCTTTCTTATTTCATACTGTGTTGTCTTTAGTGTCATAGTTCCCCATGGTCATTAGCTTGGTCCAGAAATAATGCCAAACCATGACTTGGCACTGTGTAAAGGAGCCTTGTGCTTATGTATTCCTTCCATCCTCTTCCTCCTGAGAGCCAGTTTGGAGTAGTGGTTAAGTGCGCAGACTCTAATCTGGGAGAACTGGATTTGATTCCCCACTCCTCCAATTGCACCTGGCTGGATGACCTTGGGCAAGCCATAGTTCTGATAAGAGCTGTTCTTGAAAAAGAGCAATTTCTGTCAAGAGCTCTCTCAGCCCCACCTACCTCACAGGGTATCTGTTGTGGGGAGGGGAAGGGAAAGGAGTTTGTAAGCTGCTCTGAGACATCTTTGGGTAGTGAAGGGCACGGTATAAATCCAATATCTTCTCTTCTTCTACTTTTCCTGTACCTGGGATCTATTAGTAACTTTCAATGTAATGCAAATCATAGTTTTCATTTATAGCAAGCTGGCAAATTATGGTTTGTGCTTGCCCTCCAAACCAGGATTGCACTGATTTGCTGGGTAAGTGTAAATCAGCGGTTGCTAGTTTGGAGATAACAGTGTTACAGAAGTAGTAATTCATTTAGTTGCAGTATGTGGGGGTCATGAGGAACTGTGTACAGGTCTTGTTCACATAGCACCGTGTTTACATTTTAGCATTCCCATTCTGTATCTTCTGGATTAAAATGGCACAACTAATACTGTTAATGCTGTTGAAAGAAAGGTGCTTCAACAATATAATGTTTGTCTTATTGGTTCATTAGCAAGCAATATAGATTGGCTTTATTTAAGAATTTTCACTTTCAAATGCCTTCCAAAATCATATCTTAAAATTAAGTTAAAACAAACATAATTGTGAATAAAAACAAAAACAACTAGCATAGTAATCGTGAATAAAAATAAATAAAACAGCTAGCATGCAGTGGTCAGATTCTAGAGAGTCTGCATTAATCCCAGTCCCAATAAAAAAGCAAAAAAATCTGATCCATCTTGAAAGCCTCGGAGAGTAAAAGAAGCCTGGAGCTAAAACGTAATACTGTGTCACTGGGGGTGACTCACAAATCTGTCTGAGGAAGGTATTCCATAAATGGGGTGCCACTGCTGAAAATGTTCTCTTACTGGTCACCACCCAGCAGATTTGGGAAGACGTAGGCACCCAGAGAAGTTTGGTATGGGAGAAGTAGAGCTTTTAAGTTAAAAATCATTACCATAACGTGTGCCTGAGAACACATCGGCTGCTAGTTGGGGTGTGTGTGTGTAGCAGTGAAGGAATAGGCTTGAGTCATTCAAGTTAGCAGTCTACATGCTATACTCTGTACTAAACTGAAACTTCTGAACAGTTTCCAGTGGCACCCCAACTATAACATAATATCCAGGCTAGATTAATGTAAAAGTATATGGCAACACTACTTTGGCTTAGACTAGACTATAACTGCCCTGACTTGGATAGCCCAGGCTAGCCTGATGTCAAATTTCAGAAACTAACAAGGGTCAACCCTGGCTAGTATTTGGATGGGAGACCTCGAAGGAATACCAGAGTTGTGACACGGAAGCAGGCAATGGCAAACCACCTCTGAACATCTCTTGCCTTGAAAACCGTACGGGGTCACCATAAGTCACCTCTGATGATGGCAAAAAGAAAGTTATAGCTGATGTACCACTTGTACCACTTGAAGCTGATGAAATGCCACAGATCCTGCTTGGCATCTAAAGTAATGGCAAATCTAATAGCACCACCAATATGTGAATCTGCTCTTTAAGGATGAGTATAACTCCAGCCAATGTCAGCTGAGTAGCCTGATACCATTGAACCATCTGCCAGTAGTACCTCTGTGTTTTCTGAATTAAGCTTCGGGTTTAGTCTTCATCCAGTCTGTTAACAATTCTATGCATCTGTTCATGACTTCAGACACCACTCCCAGTTTAGATGTAAATGAGAATGTTGTTGCCAAACTGATAGACCTTAATCCCAAATCTGTGGACTGCCTCATCCTATGATGACCTAGCCCCATTCCCTCACTCAGATGCAAGATTTTCCCTCTGTTTTTCTCTTCCTTTCTGACTGAGCAGTCCCTTTATCTATTTTCTTCTTTCCTGAATATCTATGGCTGTTCCATCCTGTCATGTTATTGTATTTTTTTCCTGGCTCAGCCCAGGAACTTGAGGGAAGAGACAAATCACCCTCTTAAACTGCTGAAATGGCACACAAGAGGCTTTATAATGTTCAAAAATAAACAAAATATCTCTGACCTGGATAGCTCAGGCAAGCCCGATCTTGTCAGATCTCGGAAGCTAAGCAGGGTCAACCCTGGCAAGTACATGGAAGGGAGACCTCCAAGGAATACCAGGGCTGGGACACAGAGGCAGGCAATAGCAAGCCACCTCTCTGAAACTAGGGGTCGCCAGAAGTCAACCATGACTTCCAGGCACATGGACACACACACACAATACTTACAAAATATTTTATTCAGCATAAAGGGAGAAAGGTCAGGGGAAATCAGGGTTTTTCCACACAGAATCTTTGAGATGAGAGACTCTTGTTTCAGTGTTTCCTAAACACTCTAGTATACTTTATTGAGTTTAACTGACTCTTCAGGTTTCAAAAGGCAGAGATACACTAATAAGCACCCAAATTCCTTCTTTGAGCACACCAGGGATCACTGCACTCTTAGAGCTATCCCCCTTTCAATGGGGCAGGGAATCTCTTCTCTAACTAGAAGATCTATCCCTTTTTCTAGACCAAATGGGGGTCTTCACTGATCCACCCACTCCTCCTTGCCAACCTTCCCAGTCCTCAGTCAGTATGAAACTATTTTCAGTCAGAGCTAACTCTCCTCAAGTCAGAGTTAAACTTTCCACAGTCAGGGCTGAACTCAAACTGAGTTCTCTTCTGCAGTCAGTTCCCAAGTCTTTCTGT
>NW_015159712.1:678437-678577 GCF_001447785.1 Gekko japonicus
TATAGGAGAAAGAAAAGAAAACCCACTAAAAACCCAAAGGTTGGAGGTCACATACAGCTTGTAAAAAATTTGCTTTCTTTAACATTGAGAGTGATCAATCATCGTCATAGCTTGTAAAAACATCCCAACAAATCTGAATA
>NW_015159712.1:679053-719232 GCF_001447785.1 Gekko japonicus
TTCAGGAACTGACCATCTCAAAACAAAGTCCCTTCTCCTTTTTCCAGGACTGTTTCGCTTAAATTCTTGCCTTCAATCATAGGGGTCGTTCTAATTTGCTTTTCACTGCCCGACTTGAAGAGAGCCTCGTCACCTTATTGCCCAGCAGACTTATTCAGGATATAACCATGGAGGATACTCCTTCGCTTTAAGCCTTGCTTATGGTCTGCATACAGGCCCTTCGGATTGCAAATGCCCATTTGACTCTCCTCTTCGATCCTGAAAGCCCCTATGATCATTGGTTAGACGCTTCTCCAATATTAACACAGTCCTTTTAAAAGCAACAGCGGACATGTAGCACAGTTCTTGCATAGTACCTCATTTATACCAACAGGGAACAAAGGCTTAAGACACAGTTTGCAAGAGTCTATGATTATTTCCGGTCAGATGGTTACCCAGCAGCTCTTCCACTTCCTGGAGAAAGCTTGGATATCGCTTGTTGCTCTTACTATGTTGTCCGTCACCATTTGTAAGGATGTTTACTTTTACAAAGTTTGCCAAAGTCCTGAAAACTTGCTTCAACGCTTAACTGTCTCCTGGAATCTCTCCGTACAGTCCATTGCCGCTTTTAAACCTGCCCCTCCTTTCTTCTAGCTCCCTAACGCTTATAAACAGTTCTTAGCAAAGGAGAGTCCCCTCTCCCCCCTCGCTTTTCCCCAGGGGGCTTTTGCTTTGTTGTTTCGTTTCAATCCCTGAATCTCTTAATGTCATCTTTTCAAGAGTTATTTATTTATTTCATTTATACCCTGCCTTTCTCCCCAAGAGGGACCTGAAGCAGCTTACCTTGTTCTCCATTTTTTCCTCTCAGCATCCCTGTAAGGTAGGTTAGGCTGAGAGAATGTGACTGGCCCAAGGTAACCAAGTGAGCTTCCATGTCACGAGTGGGGTTTCGAACCTGAGTCTCTCAGATACCAGTCCAACACTTCTTATTTCTCCTTATGCATTTGCATTTTTTTTCAGATGGCTTAATATAGCTTTAACATTGACCTTTTCACCCTTATCTAAATGATAATTTTCTTGGTAGATCTTACTATCTATACCTTTTTACTCATCATACCAATTCAAACATGAAATGTTTGATATATTTATCATAATTTGTTCACAGCAAATGCAATCCATTTAAATTATAAATTTAAATATATAAATATATGACTTCATTTAACATATAGGGTAATAGGTACAGGTGAGCATGTATTGCTTTTAATGGGAAGACAACACGCAGAAACTTATTTCCTGTTCCACTACTGAACAGAGCTCCTTGACAGCATAATTTTAACTATCAGCATTTCATTATTTTTGGTTTCTGTAGCAGTTGTCCCAGGGCAGTAGCTTTCTGTGTGCTCCTTGGTTGCCAGAGTCAAGATCATCAGCTCTAGTAATGCATTTGATTATTTTAGTCTGTTAGCTTTTATGTTGACCAGTCAGTTATTTGATATACTGGTTGATGGAAACAACAAAATCAAAAGGGGTTTCATTTGCTTCTCTTGGTTTTCCTCTCTCCAGTCCCAGTTCTTTACTGAGAGTCTCCGGTTCCCCAGTTGATGGCATCTAGAGAAGCGTGTTTCATAAAGACACATGCAATTAGGGGTGTGCACTTCAAAATATTTTGTTTTAATTTTGTAGTTCAAGACAAGGCATGGGTATCGTTTCATGACATTTCAAGAATGTGTATATCATTTCAGGAATTCATTTTGGGATTATCATTTCAGTTTCAGGAATATCGGCTATAAATGAGGTGAACCTGCCTTCTGGATGCTAGGTCTATCCCACTGAAAACAGCAAAAGTAGACATGGCCTTTGGAGTCTGGACACCAGGTCTGCCATCTTTTTGTTTCAGCAGGGGTAGATCTGACCTCCAGATGCCAGATCTACTCTCCACTGAAAACAGTAGAAGCTGGTATGGTCCTCATAATCCTAGTATTTGAAGGGAGATGAATTTCAGGAATCCCAAAATACCGAGTGCCTTGTTTCATTTTGGGTATTCTGGAAACAAAATAGGGAATTTCAGGCACTGTTTCAGATCAGAAATATCCAAATGCACATCCCAAGATAAAATTATTTTCCATACTGGAATGGTTCTTTTACCACAGTGGGCTTCCACCCCACAAGACTGGTGGCTGCTATGGAACAGATAAGTACATCTGAAGATATATGTAACTCTACTAATCCCTAGCAGAAAACTACTTCCAACTGTGACTATCTCAGTGATCACATTGAAAAGAATATTCCAGAGTTTTCTGAACGAAGCAGGGTTTCAAGGATAGTGCAAACCCCTTCCATACAAAGCACCAATCTGTCTTGAGCTCTTCTTTTGAAGTACTGGCTGGTGTACCTTAAAGGTTGTGCCAGAGCTCCAGTCCCAACCGTCCACCAAACCCTTGTCACCTATCCTGCCCACCATCTGCCATTCCTGTCTGTTACAATGCTTTATGAACAAGACGCTAAGCTGAAGTGGTTCTATTTGTACTTTAAAGGTAGACACAATGTTCCTTCAAAAAAAGTTACAAGTAACTATTACTAATCTCCAGAATGTAAAATTTCAGCCAAAGGCCTGGTTTCTTAGTATGTAATATAAGCTGAAAAGAATGATCTGAGCTGCATAATTTATACTTATTATACTTACATATGATACAGAATGTAGCATAAGCATATATGAGGCACCATTTATACTATGTTACTGCCTTTGTGCATCAGTTCATTTTCTTGCCTGTTGCAACATGCATCATTTCAGCCAGCCATGGACGGCAAGCTTCGCCTAAATTTTAATGCTGCCAAGTATATACAGCCATTCGTCTTGCAGTGTCTACATCTGTCATGTGTATCTGCAAAGTGACCCCATTTTCTCACTAGCCTATTCAGTCATTAGTGGAGATGCCTCCAGCAACAGAGGCCCAAATGCATTGTTTGCCTTTTGTGAGTAGCCGTTATGGGTGAATGGTAAGGGAGAGATTGGAAGTACTATAGTGTTCTAATGCTTGTGTTCACTGAAATGTGCTAGCTATTCCAAACAGCCACTCTGAACCCCCATTGATTAGGAGTCCTTATTTCTGCAGTTGACCTGGCAGTACTAGCTGGACTGGGAACTTAGTAACATTGCCTAGCAATAATAGTTATATCTATCAAAATAATAATGACAACAATAGTTATCTCTGTCTCCTCAGTAATGACCTGGAAAGTGGGGGACTTCTGTGGTACCCATATTTTTGGTAGCAGAATCATAAATTTGGAGTACTTCTGTTGTACACATACTACATGCTTATAGACTCAAGATCAACTTAATAGCCTTCGCTTCCTTGTACTGTGTGTGTGTGTGAATTATCTCACTTACTGTTTTCTGTTCCCCCAGGACTTGTTAAAGCATTGACTAATGTGATGCTACTTACTTACAGTTAGACAGCTCAGTGATTTTCAATGTAGAAGTAAATGGGCAACTTACCGATCCAGTCTGCTTGTCATGTTGCATACAAACTCCCTGGGTTTTTCCAATCTTCAGTCATTTCAGTGTGTTGAGCAGTATATGTGTACAGTAGCTTATATTTTGTGTAGCTTTTTCTTGTAGCATTTGATGACATTCCCACTGACTTTCATGTACACATTAAGTAACATAGGAGACAGCACAGAGTCCTGTGAAATCACATGGTATAAATGCCATTTTGCAGAACAATAGCCTGCCAGCATCATCTTCTAGAGCAGGGGTGGCCACATGCAGCTCTTTCACACATATTGTGTGGCTCCCGGCAGGGGGGCTGAGGAAGCAAAGGGGAGGTATGTCTCCTGAATCGGTCTTCCCTTCTCCAGCCAGTGTTCCCCTCCCTGGGTAGGCTTGAGGCGAGGGGGGAGCAGAGAAAGAAGGCAACTTTAAATGCATTCTCAAAGCACCCCCCATCAAGCCTACAAATATCATTGGACAAATAAATATCATTATCAATATCTATTTTTACCCCTTTTGATTTATTTTGGCAGTCTTGTTTAATGTTAATAAAAAGCAAATTTGCATATTTTCCTATGAAAAAGTGTAATATTTCTTCATGTCTTGCGGCTTTTAAACATCTGATGTTTATTCTGTGTGGCTCTTATGTTAAGCAAGTTTGGCCACCCCTGTTTTAGAGTCTGCCCACTGGGCAGGAACAGGACCACTAAGCATACAGCCTCCATCCTTGAACCTAGCTGGGCATTTCAGGAGGGTATATATTTGATGGCACTAGAATCAGAAGGATCATACCTCCCCTCTCACCAGGTGGATTGAACTGGGTCTAGGTAATCATTATCATACAGAAGTGTATGGAGCTGGCCTACAATCACTTGTTTGAGTTCATTACCCCCTGTATGAACTTGAGTTTATATCCAGATATATGTATACATTCAGTTTTTCCATCTGTCAAGTATAAATATAATTAGTGTGCCAATGTAACTTTTACTGATATTTCTTAGTATATATCCCATACATTGCTCCATGTTGCCCAGTGTATGTAGCAAAAGTCAATATGTCATCGAGTATCCTTTGCAGGTGCCTCTGTTTGAATCAGTCTGAAATCAGCTGATGCTTTTTTTCTGGGTTTTGTATTAAGATCCATTTTAACAAAACATCCCCAAAACTGATTTCCTGTAAGTAGGTTGCAACAGACTTCCATTCCATTCCAGTTGTCGATTTTGTTGTTGATGTTGAGAAACAGAAAAACCATAGATGTTTTCTGTGTGTTTTATATGTTTTAATATTTGGGTTTTTAAAGATATGATACTAGTAATGTTTAAAGCCAGTTTAATTGTGAATGCATTCTTCTATCATTTGTCATAATCTAAAAGGTAAATTATTCCCAGAATTGTACAGTACAATCCTCCTTGTACAAGCAAATGCTCATACATCATTAGAGCATCCGTTTCAACCTTCAGCTGTCACCTTTGCTCTGGCTGCTTCTAAAAAAAAATTGATCAATATTTTCAGTTTTCCTTCATAATCTTTGCTGTGTGTAAGTATAAAGTTCAGGTCATCGGCTGCATAGAAAAACAGTGCTTTGTAATTGAAATTGTAGTTATAAAAGTGAAAATTAAGAGTCAATCAAAAGTGAGCATATAAGAAATGGCTAATGCAAAAGGCTTTGGGTAGGATCCTGTGAATCAGAAATGAAAGGAGTTCATGGAATGGATCCCTTCTGCCTCTTCCTATACCCCCAAGCTGCTGTAGGAGGTTGGATGACCCTCAGGGACAGAGTGGGGTGCAGTGTGGGTGACTTCAAAAAGAAAGGGGGAACTGGCTCGCACAAGAGGGATTTTTGGCACAGTCCCCCATGCTCCGTCCCATTCTGTTCCCAAGGAGCCTCTGACTCTTACTCAAAGGACACAGGCAATTTCAGGGGAAGGGGGAGAATCCATTTCATGGACTTTTTCCATTCACAGTTCATAAGACCCAACCGTATCTATTCTGTCTTGTGAGAATTACACAAAAAGCTCTAAGAATCAGAGTTTTCTAGTTCAATGATTCTCTATTTGTATTCTTTATTGTTTATTTGTACTGCATTTCATCTCATTCTTCATGGAGCTCAGGGCAGGAAATATGTTTTACCCTACTCCTTTTTATCCTCACAAGAAGCCTGTGAAATGGGTTAGGCTGACCGCCCCAGGGTCACCTAGTGATCTTCATGGCAGAAAGGAGATAGTTTCTATGCATCTTTACTATCCATAATGAAATAATGTACAGAGAGTCATAAATGTAATCCTTCTCCAGGCAATCGGCCAACACTGTTAGGTACATTTCAAATGTGGCAAATAGACTCTCATATCCTGGTCAAAGATAAATTGTATCTTCCTTTCAGAAACAGTATTTTTTAAGAACTAGTTTTGTCTTCTTTGAAAAATGGTTTCTGCAGAGCAAATATCATCTTGACATCTTTCTTTCCTCTCTTTGTATTTTCATCTGTTCAAAAATATACATTATCAAACACTTAATTTTTTTCTTTTTTGTGTGTATATTTTGTAACCCTCTTCTTGAAAACAAAAGTCTTAAGGCACATTTAAGGCTAACAGATTTGTTGTATCATAAGCTCCCATGCGTTTAAGCCCTTCATGTCACATGCATGAATTGAATTATTTCTGCAAGAATTTTATGAGAAAAAATGTTAACAGTGGGTTAAAAGGCCTAGTTTGACATTTCTGTTCAAAACATTTTGTGTATTTTTTAAAAAACTTGCTGACTGGGAATTAATTTCACTCATCTCAAAGTGGGCTACAGATTTTGCTACAATAAATTAAGATTTTAAAGTATTTGCTATGACAGAGTACCACATCTTATTCTACTGGAGTCTTTTTCGAAATGTGTTCTTCCTTGAAAGAGGATGGGTGAAGAAGTATATGTGCCTTTTAAAGAACAATGCTACCTGTTTTCCCTCTTTTTCTGTTCATTTTTCATATTCCTCCTCCTTGTTCTACTTACCAGATTCTGTCATCCTGAGTCTTATTCTATAAAATCTCTAATGCCAGACAAACTACAAAAACTAACATGGTTCATCTAACTCAATCCATTTTATTATGCACCCTATCAAATCCACTTAACATAAGAAGCTTTCTTATCACCTTACAATTCCATACCTTTTAATTTCTTGGGTAACACTCAAAAGAACTCTGTGATAAACATGCCTTCACTGACTTTTCTTTCTTTCTCAGACTCTGTAAGCACCAAATCTGTAACTTGATCATTTGCTCTCCACTTCTTCTGACAATAAAATTAAAATATTCTGTACAGAGCCATCGTTCACATATTCCAACTCTGTTCTTCTTCAAACCTCAACATTTACTTCTACTGGTGCTTCTATGCGAACTTCTCTATTCTCTCATTAAATCCCCTACTATCCCAGTTGTCATTGCCGCATTATCTGGTACTCTTGAGGCACTAGGAAAAGTACGATATCAGCAGAAACATAACTAAAATTAACTTCAAACTACTATCTTGTATCTCTCCTGATTTGTCAAATTTCAGCATTTCCACAGTTTATGCTGTTTAACTCAGTATGAGGTCTGTGACTGGTCTTGGAAAGAATCAACTGACATCAACAACTTCTTCATTTTCTTCAGTTATTTCAATTGTTCAAATGTTGTATTAATTCCTTGTTTGCTGATTGGTCCTTTTTGCTAATGTCCTGTTCTGCATAAATTGTTCTTCAAGATGCATTTCTTATATTCTCTGCCTTCTTGGACATTAGCCATGTGTTTTTGTCTCCTGCAATGGTTCTTTCAATACTTAACAAATGAGTTACAAAGACTCATTTTTCCTCCCCAAGTAACTCCCTCGTCTACTTGACTTGTGTCTATATCATATTTTAACCACCCAAAAACATTGCCATAGCATGTTATTCAGCTAACAGTGCATTTGTGGTAATTCTTTACAAGAGGTTTTATCCAGCCTTTTTCTGAAAGGATTCCCCAGCATGACAAGGCAAAGGCCCTTATCCTCGACTTGCTGTACCTCGTGTTCATCTGCGAACTCATTTACCATCTGTCTCCAAAAGCTCCTCACAAAGACAAGTCCCCCAGATATCAGAAAATGACATGTTCTGTGATCTTGGATACAGTGGCTGTCCAAGCCTTCTGGGAGGAAAGGACACACGTGCATAGATAGGCATACATACAGGCTTCAGATGATACCGAACGTTGAAGTTAGTTTATTCAGATGACTCATCTTGAAGAATTAAGAAGAATAAGAAAAGATTGGATTTAAAATCCAGGTCCTAAAATATCAGTCACATACAAAACCGCTAGAGCTTATTCTGTTGTTGAGATTGCATGAGGAAGAGAAACTCCTTGTAAAGAAGACAAATAAGATATGGCTGTCCAGCACCCAACAGGTTTTGGCTCAAAATTAAATAATTTTTTTTCTGAGCCTAAATGAATGTTATAAACCTGTTTGTCTTACAGTCATTCTTCAAAAAGAGTAGATCAGCAGCTAATTGTCACTGGAAGAACTTTACTATATTCTGATATCCAGTTGACCTAATCTCTCAAAATTTTTTTACAGAAGCTGATGCAATTCTAAAGACAAATTTAACCCTTTAGGTGGCAGTGTCTGACAATCCAGTCTGCTTCTTTTTTCAGTAGCAGCCTTTCATTTTTACAGATTAATTTCTGCACAGCCCAAAAAATAAAATCAGAGGGACCGTGATTTTCAATAGAGTGTTTAACCAATGAGGCATTTATTCTTTTCAATTTTAAATTACTTTTGGGTTCTGCTATGAGAGTTCTTAAATTTATAGTTGTTTTTCCAACATAAAGTTTTTTACAGGAGCATTGGATGATATGTATATATAACCTGTGTAGAGTTACATGTTGTAAAATCCCTTGGTATGTATGTTTTCTTATATAAACGGTTGATAAAGTATTTCTTATTACATGTTAACTTACAACAATTAAAATTACCACAGGCAAAATGTCCCTGAGGAGGATTAGTGCCGGGTAGAACTGTTTGTTGGCTAACACATTTATAGGTGTTACTATGGACTAAATGTTCCCTCAGATTCTTGGTTGCAGTCCCAGTGCCTAGGGGTGGGGAGAGGGCAGCGAAGGCGAGGGATCCTTCCTATGGCACCCCCAATAAACACAAACACTCTCAAGCTTTTGGAATAAAATGACAACTTTTATTGATTACAGCTGTAAGAAGCCATGGCACAGCATGAGGACAACCAGATCCTGGCATCGACTGACCCTAACATGTATCTGGCCCCGGCTGATAGTGCCCCCTGTTGTGACAGATAATGGAAACAAAAAAACCTTGCCCTGACCTGGATAGCCCAGGCAAGCCTGATCTCATCAGATTTTGGAAGCTAAGCGGGTCGACTCTGGCAAGTGCTTGGATGGGAGACCTTGAAATACCAGAGGCGGGAGACAGGGGCAGGCTTTTTTCAGCCACCGCTCTGAATATCTTCCATGCCCCCAGTACGGGTCAGTCACCAGAGGTCGCCATGACTTCCAGGTGCACACACACGCCCATACACAAACACACATGCACATATAAAAATACAAAATTTTAAAAAGGCTGTCTTGGGAGGGGGCGGTCCTGATTTTTTGCATGCAGCTAGGTGAGTTTTTCTTTGTTCATTTTTAATAAACATTTGTATAAATTATATCCTGTTCCTTTATGACCATGACTTTTAAAAAGTTGATTTTCTTGTCATTCACATGGAGGTCAAACTTAATATTTTCATCCTGTGCATCCTGTCAAACATGAAACTTCAACAAACCTTTCCATAATAAAAATACATCACCTAGATATTGCCACTACTTAATGATACAACTATGGAACAGATTATTAACAAACTAAATAAATTTACCTTCAAAATTGCCCATATATAAATTGGCAACTTCTGGGGCCACTGAGGATTCCATTGCAATGCCTTTAATTTACAAATATAATGTGTCATTAAATTAGAAGTTGTTTGTGAGTACTTTTTCAGCTAGAGATAACAAGAAATGAGTTGGGGATTCCTATTATTTCTCTTGTTTAAAGTTTTTTCTATAATAGATAATACTTATCTCTGAGGAATGTTGGTATAGAGTGACAGCACATCTAGTGTAACCAAAAGGATTTCCTTATTTATATTAGATATACTCTCCAATTTGTTAATAAAATTAGTCTCTTATATATGATGGCATTAAGGATATAAATGGTCTGAGGAAAAAATAATATATTTGGATAGATGGTCCAAGATAGAGTTATAAGCAGAGGTAATAGGCTTACCTGGAGGTGGAGAATATTTTTATGTATTTTTGGTAGAATGTAAAATACTGGATTCTGAGGTTAGTATTCTCAATGAAATCTCTTTCCTTAGGTATAATATATCCCATAATAAAACCTTTGTCTAATATAGTTCTAATTGTATATTGAACTGATGGACCTGGGTTTTTTTACACTGGAGTATTAAATTGCCTCATAACTTCCAATTCATAATCTGGCTTGTTTTAAACAACAATAGCACCACCCTTATCTGCTTCTTTAATTACAATCTTAGGGTCACTAGATAGTTTATTTACTGCTGGCATCTCTTGGTTATTCAAATTTGTGCATTTACAGTGAGCACTCAACAACACTCTCTAGGCAGTGATATGTTTATTGAGGCTTTTGCATGATCCAAGCTATGGCTATCTGTGTCATAACTAAAATTTTGGCGGTAACCCAGAAGTGATACAGAGTTCAAATAAGCTCCCCCCCCCCGAGATTTCTCCAATCACTCCACAACTCTCAGCCTGCGTTTTTCTCCCCACCTAAATGTCTAATGTTATCTCTAACACCAAGCTGATATAGACAAGTTCTCAAGGACATTCTTTGGTCTTCCCAGATGTTGGGAGGCTTGGCTTAAAAAAACATGTTGCATTGAAGCAAAGCACTGAAGCAGATCCACACACGCACACACTGATCCCCCCCCTCCAGTGCCCACCAATGGAAAGGAAAGCATACAAGAAAAAATTCTTGGCAAATGAAGCTCTGAGTTTGACATAGATTTTAAATTGCATTCCAGCTTTTTCTAAATCATTAATTAGTCTTTACTCAAACACTTGTATAGCAGGAGGGGTGGGCCCAGGAGGTATAAAGTGTGATACAGTATGAAAGGGAGTACACTGTTGATTTACCTGATTGTACACTGTCCCTCATGGATCACTGCCCCTCATGGATCACTGCCTTGTCGTAATGTCCGTCCATGAGGTCACTGGATCATAGCATGGAGTCATAACATAACATAATTCTTTATTAAACATCTATAGTTCTCATTCTGTATGAGTTCGGTCAGATAAGTTGTAAACTAACATCTCTGTCTCAATTTCAGTTGGTGATTTGTCTTCTCTTGATTCCCCCCCCCCCCCCCTTTAGGTTAATACTATACTTTATGTGGCCTGGGGTTGTACATCCTTATACAAAAAAGATGTTGAGGAGGTGGATTTGTTGGAACTATTGTCTTCATCTCAATTAGTATTATTATGTTCTTTGGCACTGGAACTACGTTGTTCATCTGGAGTCTCCTTATAGAGTTATGTGGGGGGGTTAACATCCATGGATTAATTCTGTTGTGTTCATAATCCATTTTATCGTGTTGGAATTTTTTGAATTTTAACTCCTTTAATTCCCCCTTTAAAACCTGTAGTCCCTTATCTAGTTGTGCCATTTTCTGATCTAAATTTATTTCAGGTTGTTCTCCTCATAACTCATATATTTTGTTATCAGTTGTTGATTGTAGCTTGGTGACAGTCTAGTTATTTTATTTTACTGTTTAGATTTGTAGATCGCTATCCCCCATATGGACTCAGGGCAGTTAAACAACATTGAATAAATACATTACAATATTCCAAGAAAAATTTAAAACAATAAAACAGTAATAATCAACTGATTCAACTATTCAACTATTCTGATGGCATCTAAACAAACAATATCCTTAGCCCTTGGGAAAGGAAAGACAGGGGAGAAAGGACAATAGAGGCCAGGCTTGATGACAGACCAGTTAGATAACAAGGATCATAACATTTTTTCAAAACTGAGCACCATTTTTGTACAAATCCCTTATCATTCTGAAAAAGTCCAGGCTCTTTATTTATTCTCAGTCCTCTTGGAATTCATTTAATTCAACAGTATTCCAGTTGAGTAGATGCATGTAGATTAGTTTTAATCTTCTTTTTTGGAGAAAGACTAAGTCATCCCAAGATAAGGAGATTTCCTAAGGGTTAGATCAAAAAATAGGTGGCTTTAGTAAAAGCTTCTCATAATGTTCTTGAGAGAAACTCAAAATATTGTCCCATTCCATGTGGACAAAAAGGCTCAAGTGGAATATCCACTAGTAACAAGAAAATAAAGAGCTGCACCAGGCACAGGAGATAAAAACAAGGACAAGGCTGATGGTGCAAAATCAGGTAAAAATATTTTTTTACTACTCAGTTAAATTCCCAAAAATTCCCTACGTGTTTCACCAACAGGTTACATCAGGGGAATTTATAAGAAGTAAAATGACATCAGGAGAATTTATAAGAAGTAAAACGTGTAATACCTATTAATCTGAAGAAAACTTGCAACAATTCCAGACTGATTCAATAATTTAAATTTTTTTAGACTTGTATTCTCCTCAAGGTGCTGTTTTTGTTGTCTTCAAGTCAATTGTATGCAGATCTAAGGACATGTAAGCAGTGGAACAACTCTGTAGTGGGACATATAAAATGTCTGCCTGATAATGTAAATATTGTTTGATGGATGCCCAGAAATGCTGGATAGAGCACATATGGAAACAGAACCTGCTCTAATTTGTTTATAATCTAAAAAAGGCAACAAAAACAAAATACAGTATAATTAAAATCTGTAGGAAGAGAAGGAAAATGCCAAAAATTTAAACTTAGTCATAGGATTCCTTTTAACAGATGTGTCTTTTGAAAAAGGAAAACAAGGGAAGAAAAAAATCAGTTAACAAAATATCAGCAAGCAATACATTTCATACATAAGAAACAGTGAGAGAAAAACATGACATGAAATAGAAAAACAAAATAAGACCTAGATGAAGATGGATAGCTGTGTCTGTCTGTAGCAGTAGAAAAGTGTAAGAGTCCAGTGACACCTTAAAAACTAACAAAATTTGTGGTAGGGTATGAGCTTTCATGAGTCACTGTTCACGTCTTCATATACTGAAGTGAGCAATGACTCACAAAAGCTCATACCCTACCACAAATTTTGTTAGCCTTTAAAATAAGACCTAATGAGCAAAAGAGAGCCACCAGACCACAAAGGTCAAGAGGACAAATCAAAGAGCAGGGGTGAGATAATGGATACCTTTAAAATTAAGTTTTAACAGTACTTTTTTTATACATAAAGATTGAACTATACTGTCCTCCACTCAAACTAACAATTGACCCATGTAATTGAAAAGGGAGGGGAGAGATGATCCAGTAAACAACATAATCATAAATTGAACGTGAAATGGAAATGGTAGCTGGCACAAAATACTAGTGGTGAAATACAATCACATTTATGTGCAGAAAAAATGAAGCTGGCAGAATGCAAGAAATAAGAGACTTAAGAGGAAGATCAATTGAAAAAAGTTGCAATAATCCAAATGAGATAAAATAGCAGAATGCACCCAATTGTAGTCAGAATCAACAGAAAGTAAACAACAATCTTAATGATAACAACTGTAAAGGAGATGACCTTATACCCGTAAAGGAGATGACATTATACCCACATGGCCCAACAGTATGCTAACATCTTTATGACCGATTATACCTGCAATACTATGATGACATTTTTATTGTCTAGACACATGGTAAAGACATCAGGCATTCAATGACTTTCACCCACCGTCAACCTGACAATGAACCAATCTATGCAAGAAATACATTTTCTGGACACTACTGTAAAAATACACAATGGACGCATAGACCTTATACAGGAAACCTACTGACCAATAAACATATCTACATGCCTCCAGCTACCACCCTAAACACACCAAACAATTCATTGTATACAGCCAGGGTCTACACTACACCCACATCTGTTCTAGTCCTTCAAACAGAGATTCTCATCAACAAACCTTTTTGGAACTAAAATATCCAACTGATGAAATCAAGAAACAGAATAACAAAGCCAGAATGGCACCCAGAGAAAACCTGTTGCAAGACAGGCCCAAAAGAGACAATGACAGAACACCACTACCCTGTTTCCCTGAAAATAAGACCTACCCCAAAAATAAGCCCTAGCAGGATTTCTATGCATTTGTGGTATAAGCCCTAGTGTGTCTTCTTGAGAAAAAAATAAATATAAGACAGTGTCTTATTTTCGGGGAAACACGGTAGTGGTCACATACAGCTCTCAACGCAAAACAATTCAACACATCATCAGCGACTAAGGATAGTTCTCTTTCACAAGTACTGGGAGCCAAACCTTTTCTTGCAGACAGACAGTCCCCCAGTCATAAACAACTCCTCACCCACAGTGATACAACATCTCATATGATCATGGACACAGATGCCAACTTTGCTGCCATATACCCAGACAACACAGTCACTGAACCTAACAGCATCAACACCATCTCAGGCTCATTCACTTGCTCATCTTCTAACACTGTATATGCCATTAAATGCCAACAGTCCCTTTCAGTTCTCTACATAGTGCAAACTGGTCAAACCCTGTGCCAAAAGATAAATGGACACAAATCTGACATCAAGAATCACAAAACAGAGAATCCTATAGGAGAATACTTCAGCTTTCCAATATTCAGTGGGGGATCTCAAAGTAGCTGTTTTATTACAAAGGATTTTCAGAAATAGACTAGAATGGGAGATTGCTGAGTTATATTATATATAACTTGTTATTACAACACTCAGGACAATGGAACCCCCAGGGCTTAACAGAGATGCAGGTTTCTTATCTCACTACACATGCTAACGTCATTCAGTTCTTGCATCTATTTGTAAACTTTCATTATCTGAATGCTAATTTGCTGCTATTCACAGGTCTTACCGATTGTATTCATCCAGTCTTAGCTATATTTATTGCTCATTTACTTATGTATCTTGACTCTGATTAGCCCTTCCTGGCAACACCCTCTACCTATACGTAATGGTTAGTGACTTCTATTTCAATGTATCTGAAGATGCGTGCATGCACGCAAAATAAAACTTTGTTGTTCTTAAAGGTGCTTCTGAACTCAAACTTTGTTCTGCTGCTTCAGACTAACTGTTGAGGTGATCTGAAAAGAAAAGGATATCTAGCTTGAGTAAATAGTAACATCAGGAAGTGATGAAAAATTGAAGGAGCCAAGGAAGAAGAAGTCCAAGGGCAAATAAAAACCTTGTCTTCAGAGTTAAAAGCCAGTTTGGTGTAGTGGTTAAGTGCGCAGAATCTAATCTGGGAGAACCAGGTTTGATTCCCTACTCCTCCACTTGCACCTGCTGGATGACCTTGGGCAAGCCATAGTTCTGATAAGAGCTGTTCTTGAAAAAGAGCAGTTTCTGTCAGAGCTCTCTCAGCCCCACCTACCTCACAAAGTGTCTGTTGTGGAGAGGGGGAGGGAAAGGAGTTTGTAAGCCGTTCTGAGACACCTTTGGGTAGTGAAGGGCGGGGTATAAATCCAATCTCCTCTTCTTCTTCTTCTTCTTCTTCTTCTTCTTCTTCTTCTTCTTCTTCTTCTTCTTCTTCTTCTTCTTCTTCTTCTTCTTCTTCTTCTTTTCTCCCTTTCTCACAATACAATACAATAAAATAACTCAATGGACACTCAATGAAATTTATGAGCAGTAGGCTTAGAACAGATAAAAGGAGGTACTTCTTCACCCAAAGAGTAATTAACACACGGAATTCAATGCCACAGGAAATGGTGGCGGATACAAGCATAGACAACTTCAAGAGGAGATTGGATAAACATATCGAGCAGAGGTCCATCAGTGGCTATTAGCCACAGCATATAGATGGAACTCTGGGGCAGTGGTGCTCTATGCTCTTGGTGCTTGGGGGGGCAACAGCGGGAGGGCTTCTGGAGTCCTGGCCCCGCTGGTGGGCTCCTGATGTCACCTGGGTTTGAGCCACTGTGTTACACAAAATGTTGGACCAGATGGGCCATTGGCCTGATCCAACATGGCTTCTCTTATGATCTTAAATAACATCCTATTAATATCAGTTAAATGGACAAGACTTTTTTTCTTCAAGCAGTTGGCAGCTTTATTCTTCACTGGGTTTGGAGGTGAAATTTTGAATACAACTGCACTATTAAAAAAAATCAGAGTAGGCAACATACAAAGGGACAAGAGAACAGTAATACGACATCCAATGAACTTGATCTTAAAATGTGTAATGTGCTTAACTTAGCTTTGTAATTATGTAATACTACTGGCTTATCTTCTTTTCCTTTGTTGGTTAGATGATGCAGAGGGGTGAGTTTTGACAGGCTGAAAAAACAATTCTGTTTCTATTGCCTCCCCCCCACTTAGTATCTGTGACCTGCTGAAGTCTTCTGTGTATCTTTTGTCACAACATTCTTTTTCATAGTCTCTGGTCTCCTGCCATTTATGGATCTGCTACATTGTTCTCCTGTGTTCCCATTTTGAAAAACAAAACCAAGGTTAAAACATCAAACCTGTCTTGCTTTGAAGATCTTGTAGCCATTGAAGTTTAAACAAGACAGCAACTAGGGGCTTACGTATGTTACAGGATTGCAATTTAACATAATGCTGCAATACCCAGTAGAATATAGGCTTGATCTTAAAATGTGTAATGTGCTTAACTTAGCTTTCTACTTGAACCAGTTTCTTTCTGCTGTGAATCAATGTAAGTCTTCATATGAACAAATTGCTTTGAAGTTTTTAGTCTTTAAGTATTAATGACTGCTCATCTACTATGGGGACTTAAAGTAGGCACTGAGTGTAGGCTAATTGAAGTTCAAGGTGCTGTAAGGACTTACACAAGTTAAAATGCTTAGACCTTTAGAGCAGTTCAAGCTGTTTTAAGATTTTAAGTCACTGTCTGCTCTGTCAGAACCTAAATAGTTTAAGTGATTCCAAAATACCAGAACGTCTTAAGCAGTGGTAGACTAACAGTACCCATCCTAAGCATTTATACTGTTCTAAATCCATTAAAGTCTGTGGCTTAGAAGAGTATAACTGTGTTCTTCAGATATTGTTATCTTAAGTAGCCAGAGGGGCTCTAAGATTCAGGCATGGTTTATTCAGTTTGTAGAATCTCATAAAAAGCTCTTCATGCAGGGAACATAAGTAGTGAAGTGCAGTGGCACTTGAATGCCAAGAATGTGGTATGTGTGCATGTGAGGGGGTTGCCCCCAGAAGGATGCTGTTTGGTGTCCTGTGTTCAAAAACAGTGAACCTGATCTACAAAACATCTCTTAACAAATTTGAAACTGCCTACTCTTTCATTAACAGAGTCAGATCTAGTTCAAAGACTTGATGGTTTATGTCTTGTTCTCCTGGGCTAGTACTGTGGCTGTCAACACCACACTTTTCATTATACCACTTAAATGCTCTATTTTAATTTTTGCAATGTGTTTTAAGTTTTTTACAATGCTAGAAAAAAAACAATCCAAATGTCAAAGATATCAGGCATGATAGAAAACAATGCAAACAATGGAATTTGAAAAGTAGAATACAATATAGTAACAGCAGGATAAAGTATACAGTAGACATTGGACTTGACTACAGTTCTTAATGCTAGAAATGTGAGGAACTTTCCTGGCTTCCACAGACAGGCCATTCCACAAGGTGGGAGTCACAGCAGAGAAGTCATGTTTACAGGAAACTATCAATCATATCCATTTGCATGGTGGCACTTTCAGAAGGCTTTGCTAGTTGAGTGAGGCTGACACAGGGGAGCACAGCAGGTGAAGTGGTCTGCCAATACATGTGTCCAAGACTATTCAGGGCTTTGTAGGGGATAATCAGTAACTTGAATGAACCTAGTAGTTGATAGGTACCCAGTGAGATGTTATATTCCACCCACTTCCTGATAGTAATTGAATTGCAGCATTCTGAACCCACTGGAGTTTCCATGGCTTGGATCCACATGGCCAGATAGATTGAGTCAAAGTAGTTCACCATCATCCAGGATAAATTAATATGGTAGAAAGTATTTTTTGCCATTGAATTACTTGATTTTCCAGCAATAATGCTGAGACCAAAATAACCCATAGGCTCTTAACTAAGTTAACATGGATCAGCTGGATCCCATTAAATGTGGGAAGCACAATGTCCTTCTGCCTTCCCAACCAGAATTACCTTTGTAAATTGGGAAAATATATCTTTACAACATCATAAATCAATCACTAACTCAGGGTGCCTTCCCCCTGCCACTCAAGAGGTGGTCATCTGTTCCCTACTTTAAAAACTATCTCTGCAGAAAAAAATGATGTAGCCAGTTATTGTCTGTTCTCTACTCTTCCCTTTCTGGGCCAGGTGATTGAGAATGGTTGTAGAATAACATCAGGTCTTCCTGGATAACACATCTTAGCAAAACCTGAAGGTACAAGGTTGAAAATGGATAAGATTGATAGTTACATGAGCATAAACTCTTGTGATGTTGAGGAATATCCTGTTTGAAGAGGTCTAGAAGGCTCCCACACTCTGGGCATTCTGCAAACTATACAGAATTGGATTATTCAGGAAGCATTTTTACAAAGGTGATAGGGAAAAGTAAAATGAAATTGTTCAGTAAGATGCTTTTTATAAACAGAGCAGGATTGTAATCTGTCACTGTGGATACCATGGACTGCTAAAAAGGCAAATAATTGGGTTCTAGATCAATTCAAGCTTGAACTCTTCCTAGAAACTAAAAGGACTAAGCTGAGGCTATTGTATTTTGGTCACATTTTGGGAAGACAAGAGTCACTGGAAAAGACTATAATGCTAGGAAAAGTTGAAGGCAGAAGGAAAAGAGGAAGACCCAACCTGAGGTGGAATGACTCAATAAAGGAAGGGTGTTAACGATGGGACATTCTGGAGGTCATTAATTCATAGGGTCGTCATAATTTAGAAGCAACTTGATGGCACTTAACACTCACATGCTATATATTATCTGTTTGTTATAGCAATTATTCTGCTCTTATTGCATTGTTTTCTACTTTTGTAATTCCATTTTCTGAATCAGTTGACATATTCTGTTTGATACTTTTTCACTATTCCTATTTTTTGTCATCCTAGTCATACTGCATTGCTTATTAGTTTTCTCTTGGTAATTATTACATGTAATCTTGACTCTTAATGAGAAAGTTATATAAACAGCTGTTTAAAATCTAGCTGGGGGACAGGAAGAGCCGAGCTTACTCTCTCCTCTTGCAGTCCCCAGCCATTCAAGGACATTCAAAAGTTTCCCTTCAAAATTAAATAGAGTAGACTGGAAACTGCACAGAATCAGTCTAAGTAATTCCACCAGTTCGTTCACTTGGATGGCAACTAGAGAACTGAAATTCAAGTACCTTCTCAGCACCCAGCAATGCCACTCACCAGGGCACCTCAACATATTTCAACATCCCAAGCTCTGTTCTCCCATACCACCCTCACCATTTCCAGGACGGACTGCAGAGGCATTCTGTAAGCTGTATTAGACCCACAGCACCAATCTTGAAGTTGGCAACAGGCTGAAACCACTCCTGTCACTTCCTCCCATATGCCACTTCCTGCTGGGTCAAGCATGATGAGAATGTCACTGGAAGAAATGCTTCTGTTGCTTTTCAGAAATTATCATGTGCTTAAATAGATTTGAGCATATTTTAAATCAAACTGAGGCTCACAAGCAGATACTGGAAGCAAGGGCTCAGAATAATAAATGGGGGAAAAGATTTGCAGATAAGTATTTCAGAAGATCTTTGGTTTAAATTGCATAATGATATTTCAGAAGTATCAGTCAACATAGGCATAAGGGAAAACATTATAAAACCATGTATGGGTGGTACCTTACATCTGATAGAGTTGCAAAAATATTGCCAGTAGCTTCTGAGAAATGTTGGCATTGCAGTAAAAGAATTGGCAATATTTTTCATTTGTGGTGGCAAAGTCCACTAGCATACAGGTTTTGGACCAACATATTCAAAGAGATTAGTAATATTCTAGATTGTGAATTAGTCTCTGAGCCTGAGGTCATTTATTTAAGTATTTTGCCTAAAGATATACCACAGAAAAAGAGTATCTGCTAAAAAAATCTTTTGGTAGCAGCAAGACAACTGTTAGTACAAGCTTGAAACCAGTCAAGCCTGTTGGTTTTGATGAATGGGATTATAGAATATGGCATATTCAGGGGTCATTTCGTAGAAAAAGAGCTAGGGGAACTCATTAGCATAACTCATTAGCCACAGACCCTGACATCACCGGAAGTGTGTCATAAGGCCACACCCCCTGACATCACCGGAAGTGTGTCATAAGGCCACACTATTTGAGATATATCTGAGCAAAGGATTATTAGACAAAAATTGATTTATATTGGATAGCAGCAAGTGTAAAAATATGAGTGATAAGCATTATAGATTGTAGGAATATGGTAATTTTCTTTTAATTTTCTATCTTGAATTTAATATATGAGACGTGATTTTTATATTCTTTCATTGGTGTAATAATAATCATTTTTTAAAAAAAGAAATTAGCATGTGGAGTTCAGAACCATAATTTATTTTATCAATTTTTACCAAATTCCAGATAAAGCTTCTACCATTTGTAATACTTTTTTCTCCAGTCTTGTGTTAAAACTGTTTGTTTATGTTTAAAGATATGCCTTCTGTATCAAATTATGAGCTAGTTCCATAACTGTTCTTGGATTGCTGGAGAGCCAGGCTGCACAGAGCAAAACATTGTGGTACAGTTAAAAATGTTGACTGTAGATCTGCATACCTATTGATTATGGTTTTGAATATAGAATTTGTAGGTCAAGCTTTCCATTAAAACTCTGCAGCAAATTGCTAGACCTCCTGGCTGCTGAAAGAAACCAGAAAACATATGGGAAATAAGAATATCAAACAGTGTGGGTAGGGCTTCAAGAAGTGGGTCTTAACTCCCTCAGAAAAAGTTCCCATTGCTATGTTCTGGAGTCCCTATCCCTTTTCTGTGGTATACCTTTTGAATCTTGCTGTTCAATAGACTTCAGCATTCCTCTCTCAAATATTTAACATTAAAAACTGAAATTAAAACATCTGAATACTAGAAAGAAGAAAATGAATAAATGCGTGCATATCTTCTTGGTTTTGTGGACTTAGATTTCTGGCCACAAAGAGAGATTTCTGGCCACAAAATGAGGGATTTTAGTACATTTCCAGAACACTTTCTTAAAACCTTCTGTTTGTTATTAGCTCTGCCCACATTGTTGGTTAGGTTATTTGACTCTCCTCCAACATCTCTTTTTAATGAGATTTATCCTTTTATTTGGCTACTACAGATGACATTCTGACTGCCTTGTGCTATCCAAGACAGGAAGTTTTCCAAAAGATTATTTTTGTCATAAATGACTTAATTTTCCATTCTCAAGCCTTGTTTGCTACATTTGATCCATGATTTTGTAGCTGGTATAAAATGCCTGTTACTGAGCAGATATAGTATGCCACCAGGGATGAAGACAGTAAAATACATTCCAAATCCCCTGGCAGGGGCTGCCTGTGTTCTTTCTTGTACCCGTTTTAGACAGGGTAATCACCAAACTCAGGGGGAAGTGATCCACTTGCATCCTAGTGGCCCCTTTTTTGCCCAACAGGGTTTGGTTCCCCTCCCTCCTACGATTGTCAAAGGGGAGGTACAGGTTTTTTCCTACAGTGGAGGACCTGTTATGCGTAGGCTGTCTCCTACATCACAATGTAGCATCCCTCCATCTTGCATTGTGGAGGGTAGCAGATCTATGATATGGTCTGATAGGGTTGCTGAGGTCCTCTCCTCAGCACACAGGCCCTCTAGCTGAAAATCTTATGCTGCAAAATGGAAAAGGTTTCTCCCCTGGTTGTTTAGTAAGGGTTTTGCACCCGAATCCTGCCCCTTACATGTTATATTTGATTACTTATTTTTCCTCAGGGATTCAGGCCTTTCCATATTCTCCATAAAGGTACACCTGATGGCTATTTCCTACTACCCTGACAGTGTGGATGGTCACCCATTGTTCTCTACTAAAGTGTGTAAAAAGTTTTTGAAGGGTGTACTTAATATGTACCCATCAGTCCCTTGACCTGTTTCTCAGTGGTGCCTTTCCCTGGTCCTCTCTTGTTTACGTATAAACCCTTTGAACCCATGGCTATGTGTGACCTATCATTCCTGTAATTTAAAACGGTGTTTCTGTTAGCCATTACTTCTGCTCACTGGATGATGGAGTTGGGAGCCCTCAGTTGTTTTTCTGTTAGCCATTACTTCTGCTCTGCTCACTGGATGATGGAGTTGTGAGCCCTCAGTTGTTTTTCACCTTTTGCCAAGTTCCACACAGATAAGGTTGTACTTTTTGCCAAGTTCCACACAGATAAGGTTGTGCTATACAGCAGATTAAGTTTCCTACCTAGGGTTGCCTCCAGTTTTCATATTACTCAGGATATTGTCCTGCCAGTCTTTTCCCCCTCCCCCTCCAGCCCAGAGGAACAGACACAACACACTGTAGATGTAAGTAGGGCTTTTTTATTTTATCTGGATCTTACCAAGGGGTTCCTTCAGACTGACAACTTCCTTATTTGTTTCGCTGGACCACACAAAGGGCATCAGGTGATCTCTCAGACCATCTCCCAGTGGGTCGTTTCCACCATCAGGTTGGCTTATTCGCTTTCCAAAGTTGACTGCCATTCCCGGTTAAGGCACATTCCACCAGGGCTCAGGTATCCTTGGTTGCTTTCCTGGGAAAAGTCACATTGTTGACTATCTGCAGAGCAGTAATGTGGTCATCTACATCAACATCTGTCAAGCACTATGCCATTGACGTCGATTCTAGGAGTGATGCTGCTGTGGGGAAAGCAGTACTGCAATCATTGATTTGCAGAGGATCCCACACCCTCCTCCTGCGGTAAATCAGCTTGTTATTCTCCCATGTGCGACTGCAGAGAAGCCACAAGGATGAAAACATGGTTGAACTTACCTGTAACTGTTGTTCATAGAGTGATCTTCTGTGCAGGCACACATCCCTCCCTCCTTTCCCCGCTGTGGCATCCTCCACCTTGGAATTCTTCTCCATGGTGATGAAGGGAAGACTAAGGAAAAGAGCGCTCACCCCGCCTCCATCACATGCAGGTTTTGGCAGGACACGCCAGTTCACAGAGAGGAGGGGAAGCCCTCCAGAGCATAGGAAAGAGCTAGAAATCTATGGAACTTTCTTTGCCGCTGGCATGCATACGCAAAGTCCTATGCGTGCCAACACAGAAGACCACTTGACAAACAGTTACAGGTTAAGTGCAAACATGTTTTACTTTCATCCACCCTACTAAGGATGAATGGAGAAAGATTGTTTCACATAGAAACCCTGTACTCCATAGCCATATTTTAATCCATTATTTTATACTCTGCAATCCCCATGCCAGTGACTCAATTTGGCACACACACACACCCCGAAATGTGTAACTGATAACTGGAATATTATCATCTGTAATATATGCGGACCAACCCATTTACTTGGAAAGATATCACCTTCAAATTGTGAAATGGTATAAAGAAAGCCAAACTTGTTGCAACTAGAGCACTTTATTAATAATAATGTTATTGTATTGTTGATATTTTAATTGGTTTTAACTATGTTTTATATTGGCGTGTGCCTCCGTGTAAGCCGCCCTGAACCCGCGTAGCGGGGAGGGCGGGGTATAAATTGAACCTATATATAAATAAATTAAATAAATATAAATAAGGGGAGTTCAACTGGCCTATAGAAACAGAGAATGAGCAAATATCCAGGATAAGTCCATTACTGATTCGTTTGGCAATCCATACCTGTTGTTCTTCCTTTCCTCAGTATGATGAGTGGCAGAGTAAATATTGCAATAAAAAGCTGGAAGAGTTTAGAATTCGTTTCCTTCTGGAAAAGGATGAAACACCTGTAACTGTCTGATATTGTGTTCACTGCTCAAATTCTTATTAGTTATATGAGTTATATGAGCAGTTCTTCCATGCTGTGAGCTAGCATCTACAATAATATTTTGAAAGCCTTTATTTCATATACACCTGTACATTATGTAACTGACAAGTCCAAAACCTAATAAATGCAGCTGCAGCTCTGCCCCTTTAACCCATTATCATTTTGCCCCCAAAAGGTGGGGGAGGCAAGGGCAGAGGACCCATACACTATCCAGGCCTGGTGCAGCAAGAGAGATTCCTGGAACTGTCATACAAAGAAGCAACATCCTGAATCTGAGTAAAGGTAGCAAGTCACACGCAGTTTCTGTCAGCAGAAAGTGGTGGTCTTTCTTTAATCATAGACTTGATCTAAATTGTAACAAGCAAAGATAACATTTTTCTGGGTGCTGAAAATTTATGGAAAGGGTTAAAAAATTTCATGGGCAATGAGTGAAAAGTAAATAACAGCATGAGAATGACTTGGTGTTGCTTTCCTTTTTTCTGAAGTAATTAAGTATGTACGCTGAAAATTACTGGAACAGCATGAGTAACCACAGTTCAGGGCTCTGGCATTGGTTATGAATGGCATGGATGTTCTGATGTTTCTGGAGAGTCAACTTTTTGAAGAAACCTGGAATTTCAAAATATCTGTCCATTATGTACTATATCTGTTATTAATAGCTCATCTGGGTTTCCTGACTGAAAAAAAAAAACATTGTTTACAGAATAGAGTTCTATCAGCTATTTTCATATCTAAGATGTTTTGGAGTTCTTCAGGAGCTTGGTAAGAACTCCTGGATGAGAAGTAATAGTAGCCAAATTCCCCCGAAAGAAAGCTTGTCTGCCACTACCAGTCTTTCCCGAACATGCAGAGATGCAGGAGAATGATGGACGTATGTTTTAGACCTATTTTTAATTGAGGCAGAGTTATAGTGGTACCCAATGGTGGCCAATGCCCCATGTGAAATAAATTTATACTCTAAACCAGAGTTCCTCAACATGGCACCCATGGGCACCTACCAGTACTTCTCTAGGCACCTATTGAGCTTCTTGGAAAGTCGAAGGGGGCATTGCAAGGCTTGTTTTCATTCAAATGAAAGAGTTTTACACAATGGCAGTAGCAGCCACTGCCACAGGAGAACTGGTAACCACAGGGGATTGTAGCTTCATTCTTCCTCCAGGCTATCCTTCTTGTTATTCTCTCTTCTCCTTCTTTCTTCAGGTTTCCTTCATTTCTCTTTATCCCCCTTCCACAACTCTTTTGCAAAGTGAGGAGGGGAGGCATTGTGTTTGGTTCCACCTCCTGTGGCAGCCATTTTGAGCTTGACTGTGACTTCTGCAGCAGCTATTTTAGGTGGTGCTCACCACCTCTTCTCAAAATTCCAAAGGTGCTCACAGGGGCCAAAAGGTTGGGGGACCCTTGTTGAATTCCATGGTAGAAAGTTGGAAAGAGAGTATCTAATGCTTTCCGTTTAATTCCCTAGTACTTGTGAAAGGACACAATTCCTAAGGGAATGGGAATGTGTCTTATTTCTGTTTTACAATCTGCAGGTAATTATATGACTGTGATGGGCTCCTACGCCTCATTCTCACTTCTAGCCTAGCCATCTCCCAAGCATGTATGTAGTTCTTATGGGCATGGATTTTTTTAAAAAAGAGGAGTATTCCATCATATCAGTTTCCATCTATACTCTTGCTTCAGTACAGCCCAGATGCAGGTTTACCATTATAGTGAGAACTAGGTCTGCAGCACACAGTTTCTCAAGACAGTTAAAATGGCTGCTTGTCAGATATATGTCCCTTCTTGGGCAAAACTTTCCTTTTCCACAGGAATTTTTTTTCTGACCTTGCATGATTCATCTCTGTAAATGAGGGTTCAGATGTATTTATTTAGTTATTACATTTAGTGCCAACTTTACTAGCAAGATTAGTTCCCAGAGCAGCCAATAATTAATCAGACACATAAAAATATGTGTTGGATCTGTGGATTTGTTCATTTTATATTGACCTCTATCCTAGGGGCACAGAGCAACGTACAACAGGTTTTCCATATACATTTGTGTCTCCAAGGGGCTCACAATCTTAATCATTGGAATTTATTGTGATACAGTTTTCCGGTGGGTGGATCGGCGATGGCGGTTGCTCTCCTCGATGTCCGAGGAGGTGACTAGCACACCCTCGGCTTGGAGGGGTGCCACCTCAAGTGGCACCCCCACGGAGCCCTTGTGAAGGGTTCCAGGCCAGGGGGCTCTCAAGGGTTAGCCTCTTTGATGGCTGGATGCTTCCCACCGCCCCGATGGTCCGGCTGGCTGGGTGACCTTAGGGTACAAGCCAATCTTATGGTACAAGGAGATTGAGCGAAATAGCATATGAAGAGAGCGGGTCAAGTTATGACCAACAATGAACGTGAGTTCGACATAAATGGATTTTTTTACTAAAACGGAGTAACCCCCCCCCCATGGGAAAGGAGGGACGCCTCCTAAGTGTGTGAATGGACTAACGTGGGGAAGGGGGGAAGCAAACAGCGAATTCTTTTCTGAGAGACTTACTTGAGTACCGATAGTGGAGCGATGAGTTTTTCGGGTCCTGGCATAGCGGTTTGGAAGTGTAAGCAAAGTGAAATATGGAGGCTTCCCGAGGAAAGTTAAAACCGAAACCAGGCAGTCAGAGCCCAAGACCGGATGAGGGAGCAGACATCATGAAGTCGCTAGCGGATATGCTGAAGCCAGTAATGGAGCAACTCGGTGGTATTAACCAGCAACTGGCCACACTGAACCAAAACTTCGCTCTGCAGCAGCACCAGCTGGCAGAAACGGAGAAGAAAGTGGAGCATGCAACTGTAAAAATTACAGAGATGGATATTGCAAATAAAAAGATGACGAAAAGAGTGACGGATGTGGAAACAGCACAAAAACTTCAGGAAACTCGTGTGTTACAGCTTCAAATGGAAAAAGCTAACATGACTCTCAGATTTTAGGGGGTGCCATAAAAGGAAAAAGATGATTTAAAGAAGACTCTGGGAGAGATCATCGCTCCAGTAACAGGTATTTCAGCGGATGAAATAGTAAAAGACATGGAGGCTGCCTACAGAGCGTACTCCAATTATATCAGGAGAAATGACCTGCCTGGAGAGATTGTGGTGAGATTTGCAAGAAGACAGACCAGAGATGCGGTATTAAAGGCAACCTCAGAAAACCCACTGAAAATTGGGGATACAATCATAAAGACTTTAAAGGATATACCATTTGAAATCCGTCAAAAGAGGAAAGGTTACAAGGAACTGATCTCATTTCTTCAAACTAATGGAATTCAGTACAGGTGGGCGATTCCTGAAGGTGTAATTTTTAAAGTTAACGGCAAAAGAGAGAAGATTGACTCCATCTTCAAAGCTAAGGAATTTTTGAGACGTCAGCTCGGGCCGGAAGTAGAATGTAAAGATGAAGAATCCAAGTCAAGTGACTCTGCTACCTTGGGAACGGACGAGGACTCTGTGGGGGAAGCGGGAGCAATGAAAAATGTGTATGACTGTAGGGATAGAAAACCGAAGTAAGGGCAGAAGGACTCTGTAAATGGCTCTTTGAAGTAAGAAGATGCTCAAGAAGAACTCTCATAAAAATTAACTTACTAATATAGAAGCTGTGTTAAACAAGAATTTCACAAGTATATTGTATCACTAACACTTGTATTACTAACATTTAGATTAACATGGAAAGGATCTCCTACTCTTGGGTTTTTAGTTAGTATGGGTATCTTTCCTTTATCCTTAGTTGTAGCTTCCCCCTCCCTATTTTTCGTTGTAGTTATTAGTCTTATGAAAAATAATAAAAATACCCTTTCGGGGGTTTTTTTAAAAAAAGGAATTTTTTGTGATACAGAGGGAGCAGATAGAGGAAGTAATAGGTTGACATTGCTGAATGGGAGTTAGTTGAGAGGAGTGTAGTTGCTACCTGAGCCACTAGGTAATACAGGTGCTTCTTCATCTGCCTCACTGCCCTGTCACCTTTGCCCTCCACCTGCTGCCCAACTGCCACTCCCAGTGGGACAGGTGCAATTCCCATACAATCACTTCTGTTCACTTGAGGTTCTCCCCTGCCCCCTGGTAATAAAAAATGGGAAGCCTTTTTGTGGGCAGCAAAACTGGTCATGTAAGACCCTTCCCCCCCACCACCTCATTTCCTCTCAGCCCAAGTTGGCAGCACAGTATAGTGTGAAATAGAAGGTTGTGTTAAAACCTGTTCGAAAAGTGTGGAGGAGAGTGCAATTTCTTACAATTCAGCTGTTAACCGAAACCAAGGCAAGTGATTACTCTGAGCTCCTCCTGCTTTTTGATGAGTAAAGCAAACTTAGTTGCAAATCACCCACCTGCAGCATTGGGCAATCTGTATTTACTTATCCTTTGTTCTTGCTACTCTGTTTTTTAGTGGGGGAGACTTGTTCAGATGGATACCGGGGATTAAATCTGTACCACTATTATAGTGTGAAGAATGCCTAAGAGTGCAGCTTGTTGCAGAAAGGTCTGAAAGGTCTGCTGGAAGATCTGTGGGACTTATAACTCAACAACAGAAACAAAAAGAAGAAGAACTGATCAGTCACCAAAAGCCCTCCCTTTTCTAGTTCATCATAATTTTCTCTGAATGAAATTACCAAAAAAAGCAGAGGGATTTTTACATCATACTGAGATTTAACTGACAGATGGCAATCTATTCCTAGTAACCTGCCAAATCACCTTGGTGCTTTGCTTGTTTCACTGAGACAGCAAGTATGCCAGCTAAATATAAAGATAAAAGTTTCATAATGAAGAATGAAGGTTTTCCGAAAGGTGTGCTTGCCTAGGTGTTGAAGGCTTTTACCGTTCCTAGCTTAGGAATTGTCATTCTGAGATTCATTGCAAATGCTACTTCTACATTATAAGAATATTAACATCTGTGTCTGATGATGGCAAAGTTCATGTATTTCTTCTTGTTAGGAAAAGGTGGGCAAACAATGTATAGATTGTCATGTGATACATATCTATTTCACTGTCTATTGTAATGCTGTGGCTTCACTTTATTTTAAACATTTAAAACACATAAAAGAAGACCATTGCTGCGTAGGTGCCTGGTAAGGCATTCACCCTCCCCCTTGCATTGTGTGGCCCTAGCTAGGCAATTAAATGTCTATGTAAACCACTCTGAGCCTTCGGGAAGGAGCGGTATAGAAGTCTAATATGTAATGTAATGTAATAAAAGACCACAACTGAAAAAACTCAATTATGACTGCCCATAAATAAAAACTAAATTAGTCAAATGCAGTTCTGGACAAACTCTATTCAACTGCCTCCTGAAGATTGAAAGTGAGGGGCCCAGGCTCATCTCCCTGGGGAGGCTGTTTTGGGGCTGCCACTGAAAAGGCCCTCTCTGGTTTGCCCACCAGATGAGCTTGTTTGATTGATCGGAAGTCAGAAGGGCCTCTCTCTGTGATCTTAATTCCTGGGCAGGAACATATGGAAGAAGATGGTCCTTCAGGTATCCCTGTCCCCATCCATGTAGGACTTTAAAGGACAAAACTAACACCTTGAATTGGTCTCAGGAGCAGGTCTGTAGCCAGTGTGATTGCTGTAGTACCAGGGTCACATGCTTCCAATAGTTGGCTCTGACCAGCAGTCTAGCCACACCATTCCGCACCACCTGCATTCCAAACACTCTTCAAGGGTAGCCCCAAATAGAGCTCATTGCAGTAGTAACTAAGGCATGGATTACTGTGGCTAGATCTGATTGACATAGGAACAGACCCAGCTGATGTATCAGCCAAAGCTGGGCAAAAGCACTCTGAGCCATTGCAGCCACCTGGTTTTCTAAGGTGAATGCTATATCAAGCAGCACTCCCAAGCTGCAAACCTGACTCTTCAAGGGAGATATGACTCCATCCAAGACAGGAAAGGTCTCATGTCCCTGGTTGGCCTTTCTACTAACCTAGAGAACCTCTTCTTGTCAGAATTAGGTTTCAGTTTGTTCACCCTCTTCAGACTATTACTGATTCCAAGCACTGGTTCAGAATATTAGCAGGGAAAGGAAGATAGAGCTGAGTATCATCCACATATTGATGACACTACAGCCCAAACATCCTGATGACCTCTCCCAGTGGTTTTATATAGATATTAAATAGCATGGGGTACAAGATGGAACCCTGCTGAACCACAAAGGCCAACAGCCATGGGGCAGAACAGAAATCCCCCAACATTACCTTCTGAGACCAACCCCCACCTTGGTAGGACTTGAACTACTGTAACATGGTCAGGCAACTGGTTTCCTATCTCATCTCCCAGGACGTTGCTATGGTGATCCATGCAATGGTCACTTCCAGGCTGGATTACTGTAACTCACTGTATGCGGGAGTGCCCTTGAACCTGACCTGGAAACTGCAGCTAGTGCAGAATGCGGTGGTGCACATTCAGTCGGTGCTGTGCCAACTGCATTGGGCTGCCAATCGAGTGCTGGATGCTGTTCAAGGTTATGGTATTGACCTTTAAAGCCCTATGTGGCCAGGGAACAGCATATTTATGGGACAGTCTCTCCCCGTATGTGCCCCAGAGAACCTTGCAGTCTGCAGATCAATATCTCCTGGTAGTCCCCGGCCCAAAAGACGTCTGCTTAGCATCGGCCAGGGCCAGGGCCTTTTCTGCCATCTTGTTCTGATTGTTCTAATTTTAAATTTAAATTTGATTTTGGTTTTTAGATTATATGTTTTAATGTCATTGTGTTTCTTATATGTTGTAACCGCCATGAGCCCACTTGTGAGGTAGGGCGGGATATAAGTCCAATAAATAAATAAATAGTATCCAGAGCTTTGTAGAGTTTACAAATGCTCCAGACCTGGCCCATAGCTATGGTGGGGCATCTCAGGGCCACGCCCCACAAGTTCCAATTCCAGAATACCTTTTAAAAATATTTATTTATGTATTACTTCATCCACACCCGCACCGCACCCTGCCCCCATGATTAGTTGGCGGTCCTGTGCCTTCTCCTGACTCGCTGTCTCCTTTCCTCTCCCAGCCCCATAAGCTTCCTGGAGGGCAACCCAAGGCTGGAGGTGGCAATGAAGTCAAGTGGTGCCTGCCCTTGCCTCAGGACCCCTGGAGGGGGGGCACCAGCGGCACCCAATCAATGCCTCCTCACCATCTCTTGCGCTCCAAAGAAAGAAGGGGGTCCTCTGGGCTGGGCATGTGCAGAGTGAGGACTAGTGCCTGTGCCCATGCCCTTGGCACGTCCCACACTGCCTCCAGCTGTTCTGCCAGGGTGTCCATCTGCAGCATGGGGAGTGGACAGCAGGACCTATAGGGGAGGGAGACAACCGGAGGCAGCTGATTCAGCAGGCAGGCAGGTGAACAGCAAGGGGTCCCGCCTGCATGCCTCTCCCCACTGCCTTTTCCTGATTAGCTGCCTCCAGTAATTGGCTTATTTGGTTAATTTAATTTAATTCCTGCCACTTCCAATACATGGTCCTTCCATTCAGGCTCACTACAGCACCCAAGTGATCACCAAGGTGGTAGCAGTAGTAGTAATATACATAAGGAAATAGGGATGTGAAATATACCTGTACCTCAATGATTGACTGTAGCCAATTTCAAGCCAAAACTCATATCAGACGTCACTTCACAGGCATACCAAGCATCTAATCTGCAGGTCGATGCAAAGAAAACCAAATTAGAACCAGTGCAAAGAGTACAAGAGGCCTGCTATATGCTTTCCCCCTGTTATTGCTGATTCCCAGATGCGTCTGCAAAATGAGGCAAGAATACATCTGCCATCCTGATAGTTCCCTTTTGGCCCAGCTGAAGGGGTATGCAGTTATAATGCCGAGTTGTCCAGATCACTCCTGGTTCAGTTCAATAAGATGTCACATCCTATTGATTGGATTGACTTACACTGAGTAATATGCTTTGAGTCTCAGTGAGAAAGGAGGACAATAAATTTTGTACATAAATAAATAAATAAATAACTAAATACAAATGTCACTTTTATACCGGTTCTGCAGTAATCTAGTTACCTGGGAGCTGGAGTTTGTAAATGGTAGTGTCATTAAAAAAGTCTAAAACTTTTTTAGAAGTTTAAAAGTATGCCAAAATAGAATGTAGGGGTGGGCCTGGTCATACAGCAGGCTTTGGCACCTTACTTTGCAAAGGTGGATTTGGTGTACTGGATATCCAGTTGGTATAGGAATGGGCAAAACTGCCTGCCAAGGCCTTAAGTGGAAAGACCTGTTAATATTGTTCTCCCTTCCTTTTGTATTTCAGGGCCTTAAACTCTGGAGTTGAGTATTACTGGGACCAGCTGAATGAGACCGTCTTCACTGTGCATTCCAACAGTAGGAGCACTGAGCGGCCTGGGTAAGTTTCTTTGAGGATAGGCGTAGAGGCTACCAGGCAGGGATGTGAGTGAGTGCATGGATTTTTGTGTTTATTCCTCTTGATTTTACAAGGGATGGCCTTGAGCTATGATTGTGTTTCCCTCTTGCTTTCTCTTTTGACAGCAACTCTGAGTATTTAAACTTTTCCTCCCACCCACTGCCACACTTGGCTAACAACCGCTGGCACAATGCCAGTAGTTATATTTGGTCAACCCAGTAGTGCAGGTTGAAATACATCCATCAGCCATGGCCCTTCCAGCTGTCAGTAATTCCCCTTATCATAGTCATTTGGGAGCCATATGTGACTGTGTGTATGAAAAACATTCCATTAAATTAAAACAAATGATGGTAAAGGAAGCCTGTGAAAATAATGGGCTAGTTGCAACTTAAAGCAATTATGGGACTGGTGGTCTCAGTGACAGTAGCTGTAAAACTAGTGTTGATGTCTTTGCTCAAAATCAAATATAAAGATAGAAAAGTAAAGAATAATGAAATAAGCTTATTTCCGGGGAAATGGAGAGTGTGGTAGTCTTGCCTCTTAATGCTCAGATGTGTTTGTCTCTCTTCCTGTCATTTCAGAACTAGTCGAGTCACATGGAGGACAGACAGGGACATGGGCCTAATGAATGCCATAGGCCTGCAGCCACGTAACCCCACCACCTCTGTTACATCACAGGGCACCCAGACTCTGGCTCCTCAGCTGCAAAATGCAGAGACACAGACTGAGAGGGAAGTTCAGGAGCCAGGAGTTGCTGCCTCAGGGACTACAGAGGGTAAGCACTGAGACAGAATGGCTCTTGACCCCAAAAACCCGTCCCAGAATCTACACTGGAATCACCAGGATTCTTACAGGCTGAACATATCTGCATATCGATTCTGTATTATCTCAGATTAGTATCTTGATTTAAGACCTTTTTGTAAGCTTTCATTCTTTGGAAGCAAAAGAATTGTGTAACCATTTCACAGCAGGTTCTGTTTGTTTTTACATTGCTTATGCATGCTATGTGTGTAACACTTTCCCTTCTGATTTAGAACTGGTCCTTCCCTAGTCAGAAGGCAAATTTCTATGACAAAGAAACCTTTTTCCATCTGCACAATATACCCCTCATAGTAGATACAAGAGCATCTCTCACCCACCAGTCCCCCCAAACGTGAGGCCCCAAGTGTGGCTTTCCTAAATTTGCAACTCTGCAGAGACTTCACTTACCAGTCAAACAAAAACCTGGTTAAGTTAATTTTATAACAAGAGTTTATTTTAGTATAAATGGATTTTTAGAAATAGTAAAATGGTGCTTGTAACCTATTTTAGTTAATTTATTATATATATTTTAAGGAGTTAAGTTTGTTCTGTTTATATATCAATAAAACCTATTTTAGTTAAAACTTACCAGTCAAAGACAGTTGGTGCCTAACATTCTCTCCTCTGCTATTGTATGCTCTGACATGTACACATACCTGAATAGTTTTTTCAGTATTAGATTCTGAGACAGACAAGCACCCTGTCCTGAGTCCCTTTGTTAATAGTACTTGTCAGGGGTCGGTTCGTAGAAAAAGAGCTAGGGGAACTCATTAGCATAACTCATTAGCATATGCCACACCCCCTGACATCACCGGAAGTGTGTCATAAGGCCACACCCCCTGACATCACCGGACGTGTGTCATAAGGCCACACACCCCGCCCCCAACGGTCCCGGCCGGCGGGAGTGCAAGGAAGCTCCGCGAAGGCCCTCCCTGGCCCCAGGCAGGCAGGGGTGGGGAGAGGCAGGGAGGAAGCAACTTACCCTCCCTCTTCTCCTGCCTCCTCCTGGGTGAATGAGGGCCGGAAGCGGGGCGGCTGGAAGCAGGGGGGGGCTTCGTCATGTGACCCGCCCCCCGTACCTCACCCAGGGGAATTGTGATCCCCCGCGATCCCCCCCGAAATGACCTCTGGTACTTGTGTTTAAGCCTTGAAGTACAATACGAACGGCAAAAAAGTATCACAAAAACATCTGGAGATTCTGATGGTCTGGTTTGATTAGGATTGCTCAGATGCTATAGGGATATGTCTGGGCCACATGTTACAGATTTTTCCAAACAGTTGCAGATTACACTAATGTATGCAAAAGCTGTCTAACATTATTTAAATCTAAGTCATGTAATTAATAATTGCACATTCTGGTCAGCGTTAGCAAGGTGGGACATTTTGTGATGGTGATATATTACTGTCAGAATAGTGCAGTACTTGGGGTTCTAGGATATATGGGAGATCTGTGAAGAGGGAAGCACCGTTTCTTATTGGCACTTAGAAGTTCTGCCATCTCTGAGCCTTTAGCCATTAGAAGTTTCTGTGAAACTCTGAGATTTGGAAACTTATTTCCTTTTTCATATGTGAAGCTGGGATTCCAAAAACTCTGTCCAGTGTACTTGGGTTTATGTTGAAAGCCAGATTTTTCCATTGTGCCATATCTGGAAAGATACTGGTGTGGATCCTACCCCATCCTACCACTCCACTGATCAATGTATGGAGTCTTCCTCCAAATCAAGTGGCTCTTCTGTCAAAGGAAAAACCATTTAAATTAAGTTTGAGGGAAGCTCCTTAGGCTGGATGAAAGCTTCAGACTGTGATCAGTAGAATAGTACTTTGTTGTAAATTCCACCCCAGTATCAGAAAATGTACCACCCTGCACACAGAGGAAATAAAATGATTCACTAGCAAATCAGATTGTTAAAGAGACTCACATTACCATGGTAAAGTAAATCTTCAGAGTGTCACTGCAGTGCCCTTCTGGTAGGTGCTAGGCTGTGAATATGTTATGTTCCCTAGCAATACACTTTACATATGATCGTATTAGGTCACAGAGCCTTGTCTGTTCATCTCAAGAACCAGTTCGCATTTTTCTCCAAGGAAAGGCCGGAGTGTTTAGAAACTTCGAGGCCACTCACAATAATCATAAAATTAGATGTTGCTGTGTGATGTTTTGTTTAAAAATTAACAGAGGCAGCAGGTTTTATAGGGATACCAGGAACTGCAGTGTTTGGCTGCATATTGAGTAGATAACGATAATTCCAAGAGGATAATGTCTTCCTCTCTAGGGAATTGAGCATTTTGTGCCTTAGTGGGGGCCAAATGATCTTCATCTTTCCTGAGAAGATCAGTCTGTAGCAGTAGAAAAGAGCAACAGTTCAGTAGCACCTTAAAGACTAACAAAGTTTGTGGCAGGGTATGACCTTTTGTGAGTCACTGCTCTGAAGGTAGTGAGCAGTGACTCACAAAAGCTCATAATCTGCCACAAATTTTGTTAGTCTTTAAGGTGCTACTGAACTGTTGCTCTTTTCTACTACTTTGCTGAGAAGAATTAGTCAAAGTTTAAGTTTTAAAACTGTAACCTGTTTGTTGCCTCCTCTTCTATTTTTGGAGAGATTGCTGCTGACAAGAATAGAGCTTCTGCTCAGATACCATCTGGTTGATGGTGGTCAGCCAACTACCTGTACTTTATTCTTAATGATGTGGTTTATCTGCAGATTCTTGATTTAATCTGTTCCACTGTTCAAAAGTATTTTGGATAGATAATGCTTAAGTAGAATTATCTGTAAAAGGCGAAAGATATATGCGATCTGAAGATAAACCAAAGTAAGTATGGCGGGAGGAGTAGAAATTTGCCTGCCTGGGGAATATTTTAACTTGAAGAGTGTAGCTTTTCATTTGCATTCCTTTCGAAACTATATATATTTCAGTATACAGAAAAAGAAAGTGAAAGAAAACCAATACAAAGAGAAAAAATACCTTAAAATCCATTAAATAATATGCCATTTTAATTATTTATTTTACCTAAAACAGCTAAATTCAATAATAATGTTATGATGGCCCCGTGTACTTCCCTCCCTCAGAGGTAAGATTTTCTCTCTAGTTTTCTTTCACTTTACTGACCCAGCCTCCCTAGAAACGCATTCTCTTCTTTGCTAAAGAACTCTGGCTGTCCTACCCTGTCACAATATGGTATTTTGGCTGTTAACTCAGCTAGGGCCAGGTCTTAACGTGGCTGCCGGTGTGGGGGGGTCCTCTTTTCCTATGGGACTTCTCATAGAGTTTTTTCTCTAATGATATAGGGTCCCCCTGCGATGTGCCCTGCGCGATAGCATCACCTCCGGGTGATGTCATTGAGCTGGGCACATTGGCACAAACGGCACTTTGGGGGCAGGGTTCCTTCCACCAGCCGGATCAGGGGCTGCGAAGGCGGGCAAACCCCTGCCCTCATCAGGGGACTAGCAACCCTGGACTCAGCCCAGGAACCTGAGGGAAAGGATCCCACTTTAACTTAAACAACTTAAATGGCACTTGAGGCATTTTGAAATTCCAAAATAACAAAATATTTTATTTAACATAGAGGGGAAAGTTTAGGTGAAATCAGGCATTGAAATTTCTGAAGTAAAATCAATACATGCACAGACTTTAGTTCTTATATTTCAGGCTAATGAGAGTTTCTTAAGCTTTTCACAGTGACCTAAATCTTGATGTTGAGAGGCTTTTGTTCCGGTGTTTTCTCTAAACACTTCAGTACATTTTCTTTCAGTATTCTCTGACTCTTTTGGTTTTCATAGGGCTGGTACACTCTTTAAAAAACTCTTTCCAGTACTCAAACCCCCTCTCTTGAAACACCGGTATTTGTCTTAAGGTTTTAAAACCTTGACTCTTAAGGCTTCTAACCACACCAGACCAGGGATCTCTGCAGTCTTCAGAGTTAACTCCATATTTGACTGCATAGGGTTAGGGTTTTTTGCTTCTCTCTCTGGAAGATCTATCCCCTTTGCTTGGCTCGAATGGGAGTCTCCATCTAACTACCCACTCGTCCTCACCAACTTTCTCCCAGTTTTCCGGTCTGTGTTAAACTGCTTTCAGCTAAGGCTGAATTCCAAAACTGTCAGTACTCGACGCTTCTCAGCTAGGGCTGAAATCAGACTGTCCATACACAATTCAGTCGGCAGAAATCTGACTGAATCTCTCCTCAACGTGCAGTTCTCTCAAGACTTTCTCTGCTCAGCTGATGCTAACCAATCAGATTGCTTGGAGCAGCCTGTCACTCAAGGTCCTCTATTTTTGCGAAGAGTTAACCCTTCACAGTCCTTCAGCTATTTGTACAGCACTTCTAAGCTTTTAAAAAGTACAGTTCATCACAAACATCTTCAGCTTTGAAGTGTTATTCCCTTTTCCAGTATTTGTCATAAACCAGTCTTGCAGTTTACCAACATATGAATTACCAGAATTTTTTTTCTTATCCTGCACACAGAATTGTCTTGCTCTTTTACAAGCAACGGTGCATAAAGTCATACTTCCAGCATCTGTGTTGACTATTTCCAAAATTTTAGGGAATCTGGTTTAGAGATTTAAATACTATTGAATTGTATAGCTGTTTTCTCTCAGCTTTTAGCATACCATATTCCTTTATTCTCTTACAATGTTCATATATTAGTTGGAAGTCTCATCATTTATGCTCATTCCCCATTTTCAAAGAGGGTCTGATATACTCATGAAAGTAAATGGGCTAGTTTTTCTAACATCAAATGTTCAAACTGGGTGACTTTTTTCATACTGAGTTCTTATCATTTTAAATGCTCTTAAACCTGCTTTGAAAATACTTGAAGAGGCAATAGCCATATTCCCATTAGTTATCCAGTTACTGTAAGTGCAATCATAAACAGAGATACACTGTTACAAGTCCATTGAAGTCCCATGGGTTTAGCACTTGACTTAGGAGGGCACTGAATAATTGTTGTCAAGTATTCCCGTATCGTAAATAATCAAATACTTCCATTGATTCAGTTATGGATGAAAAGTATCTGAAACTATGGGAGACTAATCTGGACATAATTTTAAGTTTATCCTAAATTCTCAGTGATCTGTTCAATTCTAAATTTTCCTCTCTCAGTAATGGTCTTTCCATTAATGACATCCACAATACCACGCATTGCAGGATTTTACAAAAGAATTGCTCTAGTGTGCTTAAAGCTTCTTCTGAGGTATTATTTCTCCGATTCTAGTATCCCATTCAGATACTTTACTTGGCAATATGAGCACAAATCAGGTAATGCCAAATGACCCTTAGCCTTAGTTTTCGAAATCTACTCTAGCCCCCACTACTCTTGTTGACTTTGAGTTAACTTTTGCTGCTCATGAATCTTCAGATGCTCCTTTCCAAAAAAAATTGTTAGCTCAGTGTCTTTGTTCAGTTTTGTAAAACAACAAAAACATTTATGTTGCCTAATTACACTTAGAAAAGAAGTAGCAGAACCTTGAGAGAAATTGTAAAGTGGCCAGGTTCCAAAATCATGGTTTAGCTTCTGCCAAAAGAAATTAGCAGGCAAAATTAATAAGGTGTCTACATGAAGAGGTGTATGGGATGCAATGGCTCATACTCTCTGCTAAAAATAAATTTAAGAAAGAAAAACTCTGATAATGACACAGAAAGGGTAGGACAAGACGTAGGAAGGGAAAGACGGGACTTTTGTCCAGCCTAGAGATGCTTGAACACCTGCCACTTCAGCTCACATCTTGTTTGCTAGTTGCAAACAGGGAACTGATTTGTTGATGATCAGTAGATCATTAGTTGTTCATTGGTGCTTGACAGGTTGCTTCAATGTATTGCTTCTTCACTAAACAGTGTAAGTGATTTTTTTGAGCATGCATGTTCTCACAGTGTGAATACTGCTGAACAGAGGTTTTAAATCTCTAACTTTGGTGTGATTTGTCTTTCCTTAAATATAGTGATTTTGGTGGGGGGGGTTAGAAACCCACTCTCAGTTAAGTGAGGAGTGGGTTTCTAATTCAGCCACACCCAATAAATAGCTTTGTTTTGAGAAGGTTGAAGCAGCAAAGTTAAAGATCAGAGGTTTCACATCTATAACTTTGCTGTGTTTCAGTCTTCCCCTAACAAAATGTCTAGGATGGATCTCTAATCCACTCCCATGATGATAATGGCCACCAATCACTTTGAAACAGCAGTGTCTTTGTGGATGCATAGTTATTTGAAAATCTGATGCAAATCAGTTCAGCAGGTGGTTGTGGGTGCTAAGTATGAACAGATCAGGTGATAGACGCACATCTGATCAACACCTTGGTTATGATCACTTTCACTGTAGAACATGTTTATGGTGAAACTCATGCATCCCTGGTCCAGACCAGCTACACAAAGCCATATGCTGTGTTGATGAGAGAGAAAATGTGGTGTAAAATCTGTAGTGCAAACATTGAAGTATTGTGGGATACATTATGGATGGGGCTTCCTTGTTTGGTCAAAAAAGCATATTCATGATCACTTTTAGAATCAGTAGGCAAGATTTTTAATTGACATTTCCTTGCTTTGATGTATGTCCATTGGACCACACTAATGGGTACCTCATACATTACATTTTTATATTTTTTAAATGTTAGGTGTTCATCTAAGAAATATGAATGTAAAGTATAATTGTGATACATGCATGTTTATAAACATTTACACTCTGACAAACCTGACTTTACAGGTGAGTAATGTGTGAAATGATTCTCTGTTTTGAGTCTCTGCCATGATAAGAATAGAAATAGTTACAAAATTCCAAGTTGGGGGGAGAAGTCCAAAACAAACTCTTGTAGTCTAGAAAATGGTGAGCAAGTACTGTAGTTGCTTGCTGTGGTTCTATTGACCCTGCTAGACAGTCCTACCCTATCATTTACCCAACACTTAGCCAACAACAAAGGGATACAGTGTGTCTTCTGGGCATGTTCATATTATTACTAGGAGCCTGAGAAATGGAATTTCCTAAGCCTCTTGTGCCATGTTCCTTGCTAGTGATGTAAGTGTGCTCAGAATAAATTAGCAGTGTTTGGACCATAAAGATAGGTCTTTCTGCTGTTACAAGTACAATTATTTATTTATTATTTATTTGATTTGATTTATACCCTGCCCTTCCTACCAAGGCAGCCTTCCTACAAGACAAGCTGTAGGGTTGCCATGTCTACTTACCTGGCTGGCAGGGGGTGAGAGGGAGCCTTCTGGAAGTGGGGAGGGCGGGGCAACATTGCTGTGTGCGACATTGTTGGCATGATAATGTCACACGGAAATAATGTCATCACGCCGGGCACATCACATAGCAACATTCTAACATTTTGGTCAAAACTCTGGTTACCGGTCAACTGGCTGGTGGCGGATTGGAGCCCCTGAAATTGAGGGAAACCCCATCCTGACCGGGGGTCTGGCAACCCTAACAGTCTCTCCCGATCAGCCTTCCATGTTTGTGTCCCCTCTTTCC
>NW_015159712.1:719673-745019 GCF_001447785.1 Gekko japonicus
TCTTTCCCTTCCAGGGTGAGTTTGGGAAAAGGTGAAGGGGGCTGGGGCGAAATACGCTCCCCTGTGCTTGTTCATGCCAAGCTTTCTCAGAAGAAGTTTGGAAAGACTGAGAATTCTCAGTGAAAGTTTGGAAGAACCAAGTCAATTACATGGTGAGCCAAGGGAAGTTCACTCATCTCTATAAACCCCCACACACACACACACACAATATTCTTTGCCAGTCAGATCACACTGTTGGGAGTCAGGAATTTCTAAGTAAGTATGCCTTATCTGCTTCTAGCTCAGTATGCAGCCTTTGAAAATGATTGAATTTGCCTGCACATTGGGAATAAAGGTTTCCTACAGTATTTCCCCAGGAGCTGTTGTGGATTAATTAGTATTTGTAAAGAGCTTTGTTGATGTAAATCATTACAAGACAGTGTGGCATTGGTGGCACTCAGCAGGACAATAAAATGGATATTTCTCTAGGAAGTATTCAGCAAGTGCTTCAGAATGAGGCCAAAGAGAAGAATTGTATGTTACAGAAAGCTTAGGGTTTACTCTTAAAATGTGCTTTCTTCTGTGGCAGAGTAGGCTTATGGCAGAGCTCATCTTGCGGTTTCATATAGAAAGACACAAAATATTATCTCAAAACAGTAATCTGAGCTCTGGTTATGCCAGTAAATGCAACTCATTTCCCCCTATGCAAAGCTTTTCATATTCTGTCTTTCTGAGAGCCTCTGCTCCTTCTTTGGAAGGGTGATTATAATGTGAGTAAACATATTAAAAGTGAATCCCTCTAGTGCAGATGTTTCCTTTTCTGTCAGTTAATTGCTGTCTTGTGTACTTTGTTGCATGTGAAGTTTGCATAAATCAAAGAAATAAATATAAGCTTGGGCGAAAGACTGTGTGAATGGCACAAAGAGATGTTTGAATAATAGACTCAAATGTCTTCTGCTGCAGCTTCTAAAAAAATATAGAGTTTGATCTAGGCAAAGATGAGCATTTTCTGGCCCCATTGTTTTCAGTGGAAGAAAATTAAGTACACATTTAATTCAACCATTTAAACAAGGGGAATTCAAAAGGGTATAACTGTGGCTGGATTGTGTCTATAATGCTTAGCATTTGTCTGTCCTAGTCAAGTTATGTAGTTGTCAAAATACAAGCAGAGAGTTGGCAGAATAGTGGGAAAACCTTATATTGTGCCTCATCCTTGAAAAGCCACAAAGCCTTTATGTTTAAAATAAATCAATTTTCATATCAGATTCCTAAGTAAGCCATCACTGCAAAGGGAGAGAATGCAAAATTCTGTCATATTAATGCCTGGGGTTTTCTCCATGACTTTGCAATTTGTTGCTGACATAGTCCAAAACACAGCAAGCAGATGTGCGGGGCTGGAAGGTCTGTTATTGTTGGATGTCCATCTCTGGGGAGCATCACATATTCATCCATTTGATTTATACATTTTGGATTCAGATATACATTCCAAACCAAACAGTTAACCTAGATATTTTCAGAAGTTGCTTCTGCAGTTCTCCAGGATTATGTACTATTAACTTAATACATGCAATTTCTAATTCTGAACATGGCCCTAGATGCAGAATATTAAACCCACAGATTAGGGTCCGACGCCGCAGGCCTTCTAGCGCTTCTTCTTGTTCCTGTGGCAGGCTGAAGCCGGGGTCACTGGTCCAGTTGTCAAAGGCATCGCTTAAGTCGCGGCCCGGTTCCTCCTCTGATCTCTGCTCGTCCGCCGGAGCAGACAGTTCTCCAGTCGGGGCATCGGTGGCCTGGTCATCCGGGGGCCGGGCAGCCACCAGGGCCTCTATGAAGTAGGGAGCATCTCGGCCTAACAGAACCGAGGAGGGCAACTTTCTGACCCTGGCTAAGGGTACTTCCCAGCGCTGTCCTAAATAGACAAGGGGAGCCATCACGACTGGGTAGTACTCTTCATGCCCGTGGAAGCACACCACTGTGGCAGTACGCAGAACTGAAAAGCCGGGGGGAAGAAGGTGTGACCGCACTAAGGACAGGGAGCTCCCACTGTCTACCAGGGCCTTGAGCTCCTGTCCACCCAGTCGGACCGGGAGTAGCCAGGCCGGCGGCCTTCGTCCCGCTGCAGAGGTCTGTAAGGCCGCTTCGTGACCTAGGTCACACTACATTAAGGGGCAATCCCTCCGTAGATGCCCCCATTGCCCACAGGTGAAGCAAGGTCCGGGCACCCCGAGTTGGCGGTTCCCACCCCCAGGTTGCCGTGCTCCGGTGTCACTGCGGCTGGGGGCTGCTCGTCCGGCTGGGGGCATAGGCCATGCGGAAGGGGGAGTCCCCAGGGGTGAAGTTCCCCTAGCCATGTTGGGGCGGGCTCTCCCGGGCTTCCCTGGGTCGTCTCCGGTGCGGAGCCCCTGACTGGATGCAAGACCACCGCGGCCCGCTCGTATGGGTTCAGCACGTAGGGCCCCGTCCCACCCAGAGTTCCTGGGCTTCGCTGAGTTGGTCGGCTTCCAACACGTGACCCAATGCCGGGCTCGTGGGGGCAAAATCTGTAGCAACTGCTCGATCACGATCAGCTCCACTACCCTCTTAGCGTCGTCCGAGGTGGGTACCAGCCATCAGGTAGCCGAATCCTTAAGTGCGGTGATAACGCCTCATGGTCGCGCCGGAGTGGGTAGTTGGTAGGTTCGGAATTGTTGCCTATGGGTCTCGGGGGTAACTTTGAGCCGGTGAAGTATGGCCGCCTTCACTTTGGCATAGTCGGCCGCATCTGCTCGCTCCAAAGCCTTTACTGCGGCCTGGGCCTCCCCGGTAAGGTATGGCCCTAATAAGTACGCCCACTGCTCCTTCGGCCACTGGGAGGCTTCCGCCAGTCGCTCAAAGGCCTCGAGGTATGCTTCAATTTCATCGTCCTGTACTAACTTTGTAAGGGTGGGCTAAGGTCCCCGGCTGGGGCCACCCTGGCCACCGCCGCCTACTGGGGCCGGACGGGCTGCGACGGCCTGTTGTAACTCCCTTACTAGAGAAGCTTGCGCCGCTTGCTGTTGCTGCGATAGGTCCCGCAGCAACTGCGCCTGATGTTCGGCCAGCCACTGCCCGAACTGTGCAAAATCCATGGCGGGAAGCGAGGGGTCCCTTTGGTCCGGTCATGCCTTGATGGAGTCCTGGCTGGAATCCGAGCTCTCGGAGTCCTCTGATGATGACAGCGGCAGGGCAGCGGCTGCTTGAATGGGGCCTCGACCTGAGCGTTCCCCAGGTGGTCGCCACCCTTGTGGGGTAGGTAGGCGGGGTGGGGGCCTACCTAGCGGGTCTGGCGTGCCTGCATTCTCCACCACCTTGTCAAGCCCCTCCTCCGTTCGCGGAGTAGCACCCCCAGTGGCCGTGTTGCACGGAGGGACGAGCGGCCCTGGAGACTGTTAGGGCAATAAAAGGGAGGGATTTGAGGAGCCTCAGATGGGCAGGGGACGGGGTTCAGAGCACCCCGCACGTCCCTCTACCAGCACGCTGTAATCCTTGCTCGGTTCCCTCTCTCTCTGCTGCGCCCTTTCTCTCTGTTCTCCCCTCCAGGTCCCAGCGTGCTCCTCCTCCCCGGCTCCTTCCCTGCTCCATCCTTTATTTCCCATCTCCCGCCCCCAGTGCCACCCCTCCGCCCCCTGTACTTGGCCCCGCCCCCTTTATTTACAGGGACGCCAGAAGGGCGTTCCCTTCCAGGGCTCCGGCACACCGGCGGCGGCCTCGGCGGCCCCTGTGCCGCACCGCCACGCCTTTCTCGGTGTTCGGGACTGCTTCCCTCCTCGGCCTCTCTCGCAGGTCCTGTAGCGTCGCCTTCGCAGCCACCCCGTGGGCCATGGTTTCTGTGTATCGCCCGGCCGGCGAGGCATGTGGTGTGGGCGGCCGCCGTGCCTATCCCCCATTCTTCGTCCCCCAATGGCAGGGTGAGTGGCGGGGGTCCCGGGGGGGCTCGGCTGGGGCTCCGGGGTCTGGTCCTCTCGGCCCGCGACACCCGGAGCGGGACATTTTTCTTCCTAATGGAGTAAAGTGAATTGGAATTAGTGGCAAAGCTTCAGCCTGTGAGAGGACGTAATGTAGGAGAGCCTGACTGTCTAGGGAATATTCCAGATGGGTAAATGTTAGAGTTACCAACCACCAGATGGGGGCTGAACACCTCCCAGAATTATATCTGATCTTGAGATTACAGAGATCAGTTCCCTGGGACAAAATGGCTGCTCTGGAGGAGGGCTGTATGGCATTATAGCCCATTGAGGTCCCTTCCCAGGTTCCGACCCCCACCTTCCCCAGGCTCTATCCCCCCCCCAAACAGCCAGGACTTTCCCACCCCCAGAGCTGGCAACCCTAGTAACTGTGTTACCTGTGGCGGTGAAATAAAACAGTGGCATGAAAGCTGATGCTGGAATAAATTCTGTGACTCTTCACAGTGTCACTGGACTACTGTTTCTCTGCACAGAGAATGTTAGCTCATTTAGAACTTTAATAAAGGCTGTGTAACCTTCATGCATTGTACATGTGTCCTTGAATATATTAATTGCACTCATTGAGATACTGGCTTTGGGCTGTTTGGAAGCCCTGGTGAGCCCACCCTCTGAGTGACATCCACCTAGAACAAACGGCAAAGTAGTTCAGGTGTTGAAAGGACAGGTTCTTCTTTGAGAGGATATCTGAAGTAGAGGCGGATACAGTGAAAGGACAGCCGCTGCTTTTTCCTCTGTGTTTCATGTGCTCACATACTATCCAGTCCTTTCACTTCTTGAATTAGTTCCTTGGCAAGCTTGAATTCAGCCTTTTGGCGCATCTGTTTTTTTGTGGCTAGTCATATTTTTGTCATTGTTGTCCTAGAAGATCAAATGAGGATTTATTATCTATCTGCAGTGTCACGCTGCAAGCTCTAGTTTTCCTTTCTAAAGGATCTTGCAATGGATGTCCATATTCAGCCTTCCTTTTTGTTGTATCTAGAAAACAATTGACTCAAAGGATTAGGTTTCTGAATTTAAGAAGGACCACACCTGAGAGGAGACGAATGGAGAGTCTCAGTACACTTTACTTCCCACAATTAGAAAATATACCTTTTATCCCCTATTTTGACATTTTTTACTGTTCTATCCCCCCTTAATTAAATCAAAACAGCTGTTGACCTTATAACCTTAGTTTGTTATTTAGTTTTGTCTTTGCATATCTTAAAACATCTTCATCATGCTATATGTTAATTTGCTGTTCAGCCTCTGTCCATAAATTTGACCACTTACCTTCCATTCCAATGTATTTGAAAAAGCGTGCGTGCACACAAAAGCTCATACCTTGAATAAACCTTTGTGGGTCTTAAAGGTGCCACTGAACTCTGAATTTGTTCCATGTCTTGGAATACTTCCTAGAACCTTCATAGGCAGGGGTTCCTTGGGAGAGAATTTCATGTGAGTGCAGGTTTGTTAAAGGTAGAAAGTTTGAATGCTACTGGATTTGGTAAATATTTCCTGAGTGATGGACCATATGCAAGAGCGTTGGTATTTCATCTATTTATACCATCATGATTAGAGATAAATTTATAAAGCTGTGGTTTAGATACCATATGGTGCCCACCTGTCTAAAAATTGTACGTATATATGAGACTTAGTCTCAACTTCCATTCACTGGTAGCAGCAGGGGAGCTGCTTCCTTTTATCAGAGCCCTGTCCCACTTTAATAAATGTTTAAATTCAGGACCCAGATACTTGATTCTTTCCGAATGATCACCTTTCCTTCTCCTGACTGATAAAATTCCAGTGGTCAGAAATAGGCCATGTATATGTATATCCTTGATTTGTACTAAAGTGCCACATGATCTCACCAGAGAGTACTACTGTTCATTTGGGGGGTGCAAGAGGGAATTGGGACTTGCTCACATATTGACAGTGCATAAAATACAATGATATACCTCAGCAATATATAAATACAAGTGGAGACCCGCAACAAAATGTTGCGTACTGAGTTCATCTTGAACTCCGTTCTCTCTCCCCCCCCAGGCTCTGTCTGTCCCCCCCTTCTCTCTCCCCCTTCTCTCTCTTCCCCCCCTTCTCTCTCTTCCCCCCTTCTCTCTCTTCTCCCCCCCCCCACGATGGTGAAGATGAGGATGGCGGCCAAGGTGGAAGCTACCCAAGGGGGCCGCTCCGAGGCCAGCGGGGGGCTGTCCAAGCCGCTCCAGTTGCCGCCTCGCATGCCGCTGGCCCCGGCAAGCCGCTCACTCGGCCCGCATCCCAGCAGCCCGAGCCGGGCGCCCGCAGGCAACTTCAAGCAGGGGCGCCGCTTTCGGGCGTGAGCCGGCGGGGGCTCTCTTGGGAGGAGGGGTGTGTGTGTGTGTGTGTGTCTGGAGCGCCGCCTTCTCCCCCTCGGATGTTGCCGCAGGCCGCTTCTCTTCCCTTCACGGGAATGCTGGCTCCACGTCTCTTCCCCCTCCTCACCGGTCTTTCTCCCCCGCCGCCGCCGCTGCTGGGCCTCACCGGCCGTTCGCTCCCTTCCCCCGCATGCAAGCACGCGCAGGAGACGCTCTTGCACTTTCAGGGGGATTTAAACATCCCCCCGAAAATTTTTTCAACTTTTTGCATTTTTGTGCACACGTGGGGACTGGCCCACGTGTGCACAAACCTCCCCCGGCCCCCCAGCTGCCCCCGGAGCGCTGATTTAGCGATCCGCACTCCGGGGGCAACTTCGTTATTAGATATATAGATGGCACAATGTAGTCCAACACACATGGGCTTAGATCCAAACAAAGTGTTTCTATGGGCATGAGGATTTCTTCCCATGGAGCAATATATTTCTGGCAGCCCAAAATCCCCCCCCCCATAAAGCAGGACTTCTGGCTCCAGCAACACACCTGTCTTGTAACAAGCAACATAGAGAAAATTAAGGTACTTGTGAGAAGGGCTGCTGTGTTCTGATGGCTGCAAACCAACCTTAGATTGTGGGGAGGGATTTTCAGTAACAGCCAGAAGCAAATACCTGTGCAAAACAGGACAGGGCTGGAGATCTTGTGTTCTGTTCCCTGGTTACATTATGGTGGAAATAATTCACTGTGCTAATTCACTGTGCTAATCTGTTGCAGCAGTAGGCTAACAGAACTTATTCAGATGAGAACAGAGCAACAGGCATTTAATAGCAGAACCCAGGACTGGCTCAATACATTTTGCTATCTTGATAGCTATGGCTCAGAAAGGATTTTGTTGTTCATGGAGAATACTGGGCACATCTGACTTGCACTGACCCCTGTTACTCATGAGCTGAACAGTATACTCCCATATTTGCTAATGTGGCAAAGTATTCTGACATGCACATCTCAGATCAAGCACTTCATCTTTTTCCCTTTATGCTAAAAAGATGGTGCTTTACCCTTATAACAGTTGAAAGCAGGGGAACCTATTCATTTACTTCATTTATACCCTGCCTTTGTCCACAATGGGGACTCAGAGAAGCTTACATTGTTCTCTTCTCCATTTTATCCTCATGACAATCCTGTGAGGTAGTTTAGACTGAGAGTCTCTGATTTGTCCAAGGTCACCCAGTGAACTTCTATGGCAGAACGGGGATTCAAACCTGTGTCTCCCAAATCCTAGTCTGAAACTCTTAAACACTACAGTAGCTTTGGTGGGGTGGCTGCTGTTGAACAATAGCAAGGAACTGGGTGAGTCAGGCAAGTCACATAACAGCAAGTCACCCATGGTAGCTGCCATGCCTGGCCCTCATGACTCCTTCCTGAAAGGCCAGAGTAGCCCTGGGAAGGCCCCTGCTTCTTCTCCATCTTTTATTGATAAAGAAAGTTTCAATAAAGAAAGAAAGACTTTGAAGGCTGGCAATACAGTTGTGGTTGCTTAGTGACTTTATTTCTTAAAGCTAGAGGAGATGCTTCTGTTATTTGGGGAGGCTAAGCCCCCCTTTTGTTTCTTTGGTTTTTTCATATTTTTCTGGGTCTTTTTTGAGGTTTACAGAAAGATCTGTCATGTGGTCATGGACTGGTTCCAGTCTCTGGATTTAAGTATCTACAGATTTGTCCATGTTGAACTAGATATACTGACAAGCAGGGGGACCCACAAGGAGATGCAGGGGACATCTCATTTTCGTCTCCTTCTTTCCCTTTCCTGAAAGTTCACACAGGCTTTCTGCTTCCATCTCTCCTTCCCACTGTCTAGCCAACCTACCTTTATCTGCCCCCCCCCATCTTCAGCTTTCCCTCTCCTTGGCCTTTCCCCAGAGAAAACTCTGGCCCAGTTGTGGAGTGTCAGCCAGGCTGGGCCCAGTTGTACAGTGGGGAACTTGTAAGGACTTGCAGGACACTCCTTACCTTTCTTTGTATCCCCCTCCCCTCACTATTTCCTCTTTTCCTCCTCCTGGCGACCCTCACACCCTCTCTGCTTTCTTTGCGCACCCTTCTTTCTTTTCTATCTATAAACCAACTTACCTTGTATCTGCCCGCCATCTTTAGTTATATTTATTATTTAATTCATATACCCCCTACATTTCTCCCCATTCGGGAACTAAAGCTGCTTACACCATTCTCCTTCCATTTTATTCTCACAACAGCCCTGTGAAGCAGGTTAGGGTGTGAGTGGCCCAATGTAACCCAGTGAGCTTCCATAACAGAGTGGGGATATAGACTTGAGTCTCTCAGATCCTAATCTGACATTCTAACCACTATGTGACCCAGTTCCTAAAACTTTAGAAAAGTATTCTAGATACAGAGAGGAAGTGGCAATCTAATTCCAGCAGAAGGTGCTACATTTTTAAATCAGCCTTTTATAGCCTTCACAGAGGGGCATTTGTGAGGTTGTTGCAGCCTGAACAGACACAAGCAGCGAGTCCTGGGTATGTCATGCAAATCATGTACCAAGTTCCCTATGGCTGCTGCTGGCCCTGGCTCTGATGGGTCCTGTCTCAAAGGCCAAAACAGCCCTGAAAAGGGCCCTCCCCCTTCCTCCTGCCTTTTACTGACAAAAAATAGGGCTTGAAGGCTGGCAGTATTGAAGTAGTTGTCTACCAGTGGCCACTGAGGGCATTTGTTTCTTAAAACTACAAGTGCTGCTCCTGTTATTTGTTTGGGATTTTTTAGCCGCCGCCACCCACCCCCCTCTAGATTTCAGGCTTTTCTGCAAACTTGGGGCTTGTCTCAGCTTTGTAGAAATATTTGTCTTGTCTTTCCATGGCCCTAATCTCTAGATTCAAGTATCCACAGATGGGGCCACATTGAGAAATAGATATATTGATATTATATTCATGTCCTTTGGAAAAAACATGAAGTAGGCTCTTGCTTACAAAAGCACATGCCAGAATAAATTCATTAGCCTTAACTGTGCCATAATGCTGTGTATGTTTCTACAAGTGACTAAAGCTACCTTTCTAAAAATGTTTTATCTTGAAGAACTTCCACTGCACTTAGAGAAAAGGGGGAAATGGCCTCGCTAAGAAAGCAATTTGGCTACGCCTGTGGGTCTAGCAATGGCACTGAAGATCAGATCCTTAGGAGAAATGCTAACTTTGTCTTCTCCACATTTCCTCATCTTTATTAATCAGATCACTCCTGACATGATAAATTACTGAGCAGCCAGTCCTGCTGCTGCGGAATCAGCACCTGCTGCTTCTGTGACTAGGCAACAGACCTAGCCCCTGGAATTCTGCCCTAGCCTCAGAATTAATAAAGCAAATGTCTTGAGTGGAAAGGAAAGGAGCAAAGATGAGGAAAATATTCCATGTTGTGCTTAAGGGCTGCCCGCAAGGAATGTCCAGACTCAGCCCATGGTAGTCATGGCTGACTGTGTTTAGCAGTGGGGTAGAGAAACAGGAGCACTAGCTGGCAAGTCTGGCTGACTTACCTCCAACAAGCAATTAGCCCAATAAATAACTAAAATTTGTGAGTACAATTAACTTCTTGTGGCTTAGATGCAACTAGTTCACTCAGGCGATCCCATCATTATCTAATGGAAGATGCTGTGTCTGGCTGAAGCTCCCTCATATTAAGAGGATTTAATTTATTTACTTGCTTCATTTATAGTCCACTTTCCTCATTGAGACTCAGCATAGATCATCATGGAGAAGTGGTTAGAGTGTCAGGCTAGGATCTAGAAGACCCAGGTTCAAATGTGGACTCTGCCATAGAAGATCACTAGCTGATCTTGGACTAGCCACTCTCTTGTCAGTTAAACCTATATCACACAGCAGTTGTTGTGGATAAAATGGAGTATGAGAGGAGTATGATTGGCTATGGGTTCCCATTGGGAAGGAAAGTAGGAGATAGCTATCTAAATAAATGAAACAATGCTATAAGAACAGTATAGTACATACAACAAACAATACAATAAAACTGGATTACAGAATTAGAAAACAGGGAAAAAATGGTATAACAAGTGGGCACCAATTGAAGTTGCATGGGGGAATCACGGCCCGCTGCTTGCCCACTGCACCAGCCACTTGCCAGCCAGTCTGCTTGCCAGCAGCACTGCCTGTCCCCCCTTTCCAATCCCCATCCTCCTTCCCCATCCCCATCCTCCTTCCCCCTCAGTTGGCAGCAGACCAGCCACTTGCCAGGCAGGCAAATTGCCTAGCTGAAGCATTGCTGTTGTTTGCCTGGCTTAGGGTGGGGGGGTGGCGGCTTCTCTCTGGCCAGCCTGCCTCAAGTGGTTGGAAAGTGGTGGTGGCAGGTCCGAGCTCACAGGTGAGGGGCAAAAGCTCCTCTCACAACCACCTGGCTCACACGTTGGGGGAGCAGTGGTAGCTCCACCTTCCACTCACACAGTTCAAATGTTAGGGGAGTGGCAACAGCTGTTCTCGACATTTGGCTCACATGTTGGGGTGGTGGTGGCAGCAGCTCCTCTCGTGCCCATCCCCCTTACATGTTGGGGTGCAGTAGCAGCTCCTCTTCCTGCCCACCCATCACATGGAGGGGCAGTAACTTCTTTTCCTGCTCCTATCCTGACTGCCGTACATTCCCATTCTGCCTGCCCCCCACTGTTCCCACCACTCCCCCTCCCTGCCTGCTTCCACCACGAGACAGCAGCTCCGATAGAAGTGTGTTGTCTTCTCATGCTCATACAGTGTTTCTCAATCTGGGAGGATTTCACCCTTCGTTTTTGCCTGAGCTTCACATTTTTCTGCAAACCTGGGGTATCCCCCAAGTTTGCAAAAAAAGGCTCCATAGTCTGTACATGGACCCAGTCCACAGACTTAAGTATCACAGATGTAGCCATGTTGATTATTAAATATTTTGATGTGTACAATGAACAATGCAATGAAAACTGCCTAATTTTTTCATAGACATATATTATAATCCTATTCCCCATAAAAATCCATTTTACACATTCTGCAGAATAGTGCAAGTGTGGGAGCATTCCTGGCCTCATTTGGAAGGCTATTTAACCAGGTGGGAGTCACAACAGAGAATGCTCAGGTATGTGTAGCTGCTGATCATATCCACTAGCATGGTGACGTCTTTAGAAGTCATTGCTCCGATAAGTGAAGCTGCCACAGCAGAGCATATCAGGACAGGATGTTCTGTAAATATGAGTACTAAATCATGAAGGGCTTTCTCCGTGACAGCCAGTACCTTGAATTGAATCTGGAAACTATTTATTGACCAATGGAGCAACTGCAGAACAGGTGTAATATGCATACTCCATTGATAGCAGTTGAGTTGCAGCTTTCTATACCAGTGGAGCTTCTAAGTGCATTATAATACTCGCTGGTCCTGTCACACGCACTTGTGCCTTGTAGGTGTCTTGATCAGAAGTCTAGACTCCTATGACTTGGTCTTATCATAATGTGTCAATATGTACCAGTAAGGTCTATGAACTGGGCCCAACTTCCAGGTTTAGTGATTGTGATAATACCTGATAGCATCTCTTTATGGAGTAATCTCAGTCTGTTTAAATATATGATGTTAACTGGAGTAGGTCATAGGGACCATATCTGTCTTGGCCCATCTACACTGGCTTCCAATTTGTTTCCAAGCACAGTTCAGGGCACTGGTGCTGACCAGCATCTTCTGGTGCCCTGTTTCAGGTGCACCCACCTTCTGAGATTAGGTGGATGGCAACCTGGGGAAGGGCCTTCTTGGTTGTGGCACCAACACTCTAGAGCTTTCTTCCCTGTCCCCTTTCATTGCCATCTTCCACCAGTAGGTGAAGACTTCTTTGTTCCCTTACCTGAGCGAACCTTCTTCCTGTCCTACATTTTTGTATTTTATGTATATTTTAGCTTGCTTTTAACTGTGTGTTTTTATTTACTTTTATTCCCCCATGGGTCTTGCAAGCCCACACTTGTATATGGGTCTAATCTGGTTCAAATGTGTCCTTCAAAAGGAGGGAGACTGACTGTAAACTATTTGTCAAGACTGTGGGAGTCTGAAATTAATTGTCTCAAGCAGAAGTCCCTGAATATTTCCTAACTGAAAAGCTTTCATTCAGTGGCAAAAGAACATAATCTCTGTGAGTGATGGAGTTTAATTGTACATAAAAGCTTTCTGACACAGTAACTTCTGAAGAAGAAAATATTTACCTTGGCCCAGGCTGGTCCCACTGGTTTCTTCCAATGCCATTCCTACTTAACCACCAGGAAGACTAGTGGAGGACAAGTGTATCTAAGACAAAGGAATGTGTTAACCCTGTTTTGAGATCTGCTGAGATCTGGGCAATACTGGACATTACAGCAGAAGCTGGAAGCCTCTTTCCTATTAGCTAATATTTGTTGGCATTGCAGCATATAAGTTTTACATTTTTTGGTTTTTGAAGGGGTTTTTATATGTTTTGATGCTTTGGAAAGAAGGCACGGGACAAACTTGAAGATAATATTTTCTTCTGAATGGAACTTTCTTCTGTCCTTCAATGTGGAACATAATGCATGCCAGAAATACAGATAAGAACCCAGATAAGATAACTGCCTTCCTTCCCAATATTCCTTTTGATGAGACCTTCTAATTATGCCTCACACGAGCTGCCATTTCCTTAGCATATTCAGGACTCTCGTAAATAAACCTAGTTCAGAATTGCTTACTCTGTAGGTTAGATCCAACAGTAAACCACACAGAAGCAGTTGTTAGCTGATCTTTCCCTCCCTTCTACTTCCCCAAGCAGCCTCTCCTGTTTGTCCCCAAAAATCCTCTCTGAGGGCCAGCTGAGCCTCACAGACAAAAGCCACAATGAGATGGGAAGTTGGAGTCAAGTGGGGGAACTGCTGCCACCTCCCTATTGCTGAAAGCTGATTCTCCCTTGCCACCATCTCCTTCCATAAGTTTTCCCTAACTGTGTTAAGGGTTAACCCATTTTACTTTCCATCCAGTGTTAGCCTCTTAACCTCCATCTTTCTCTTATTCCGTTTAGTTTGTCTGTTGCTTGGCAAGTCCGTGGCCACTCCTGTTTTGCAATCAGTCGTGATGACTCTGCAAAGGCTGGAAGGAAGATTTATATCTTTAATAAGGATCAGGTAGCCCGTAGCTGCTGTTTCCCTCCATGGAACAATTTGGCACATTCCATTGAATAAGGAGCTCTCCTTCAGCAGCCTTCATGTGCGAATATGAGAAGGAGCTAATTGCTGATCATTCCATGAGGCTGCTTCAATGAGCTATTTTTTTCTGGGTATGATGATTCCTTGGGGCAGTGGGCTCTCCATACTGTATGACTCTGATAAGAGTCTAGATGTAGGCAATACTTTCCCCACAATCTGAAAAGAAAGGGGACGGGTTATATGTTTGCTAAGTAATCAGAACTCATAAATATGGTGTATGCTTCCTGTGTATCCACTTAATGTATCTGCCCAAATGCATACTTTGCTTTTGGACTCGCTGACAACTCCATCCAGGCTGCACCAGATTTGCTTCCCCTCTGAGCTTGTCCATCATGTCCTTTTTTACTTCTTGGACAAAATGGGGAAGTTCCTTTTTTATTTCAGTATTGGATTGGTAGGTAGGTACGTAGAATAAGATGGTTTTGGGTCCCTTGAGCCTGCATTTAAGAAGTAGTTGGTGTCTCTTGAAACTAGTCCTGAGTGAGATCCTTCCTAACCAAACCGCAATGCCAGTATGATGTTTCAAAAGGTAACTCTTCAGTCTTTTATCTGTTTCAAGATGCTAGGGGATCAAGGCTGGGGCAGAAAGGTTATAAATAAGAGCTGATCTTGGCAGGGACAGTTTGTTTTGACAGTTTGGTTTGAAACTTACAGGTCGATTCTTGGTAGAAGGATAGTGTTGATGACTATAAGAGAGGCTTGAGAGGCTAAAAGTGCAGTCTGTTGGTATCTTGTTTTGTTCATTGGAGGTTTTGATTAACATCTTTATATTCCAATATGTACTGTTTTAAGGGGGAAGATATCCATAGAAAAGGCTAGCCCTTTATCACTGAGTAGCATAAAGCAGCCTTGTAGGTGACAGCATTGCTTTAATTATTAGCAACACTGGTGATCATTCCTGGAGACCCAGTCCTGGTGCCAATGGCACAATGCTCCATCCCTATGTGATAGGAAAGGGCTAGACTTGTTTTGATGGATCCTATCCAAGTGGGACTGAATGAGTGCTCAGTGGGGGAAGCACACAGCTACCAAAGGTTTTTAAAAATACATTAAGTAATAGAAGTTGTCAAAATGGTATAGATATGAGGATGGCTTAGTAGGAGCTGTATAACTAATCACTATTGATTTCACTGACAATACCTTTAGTGCCTGTGACCTGAGCTCAACCATGTCCCAGAGCTAAGACAGAGAAGTAGAAGACTCACACAGTGAGCTTGTTGCTGGGCAGGACCACTTCATGGTGAGGGAGAGAGACTGAATGTTTGAATGCTGCACTACATGTAAGAAGTATTTCCATACACATACACATCTAGCACGCGAGGGAGAAATGGTTGTTCTTTGTGGTGAAATATCCCTCCATTTTGAATAGTACAGTCCAGGAGCAGGTACATCTGAATGGAGCTTCTGGTTCTGTTTCCCGGGAATTCTAACAGAAGGCGGGGGGAGAACGTTTCTCTGTGTACAGAGTATAGTGCTTAGAAACTGATACCTGCAAGATAGTACAGCCTGAAGGGTGGATGTGTAGAATTTACGCAACAAGTAGTGAATGTATTTATTGTGCAAAAACTGCTGATGCTATGTGGCCGTGCCAAACTATGGAAGGAAATACTGTTTGTGAAATACACTCTAGGGTTTTCAGGTGGGCACCCTCTCGAAGCAGCTGGTGTTCCTCATCCTCTTTTCTTGTTAATCATCTCATGATCGTTTTTCATGTTGTAGATTTCTGCCTTGGATACTAGACTCTACTGTTGCTCTCTTTCAGGTGGTCCAGAATATGGGGCTACTGGAGAGGATTCCCTGACCAGGATCCAGAGGTTGATGGCTGAAGGTGGCATGACTGCTGTGGTCCAGCGGGAGCAAAGCACTACCATGGCATCCATGGGGGGTTTTGGCAACAACATCATTGTGAGTCATCGCATCCACCGCAGTTCTCAGACTGGTGCTGAATCAACTGGAGCAGATGGTGGCACAGCTCAGCCATCCACTTCACAGGAGCTGGTAGCTGAGCTAGAGGGACGGACCCTTTCAGAGTCCATGCAGGTGACAGAGCGTGGCTTGAGCCCACGGACCTCCTCTGATGATATCATCGAGGGAGAAGAAGCTAGTGGGCAGAGCTTGTTGGAGCAGGCTCAGTCCTCAATGGACACTGAGGGACCAATTGAGTACAGTGACCTAACTAATAACAACCATCTTCCTGATAATACCAACTTCTATAGTAATGATAGCACCAGTGGAGAATCTCGGAACAGGTAGAGATGAATTATATGTTGGTGCTACCCTTGTACTGCTAAGCAGAGACTTGTACCTCACAGCTAACCAGGAACTGGAAGAGTAGGGGGATTTTGACTCCAACCAGATGCTGGTAATTCAGAGGGCATTGTTTTACAGGGGTGGGAAATGAGAGGAAGACCATCAATTGTATAGGAAGACTCTTGAAGAGGTTTTATTCTGTGTCTTAGCTTCCTGCATCCGTTTTGCTGCACATTTTCTACAATAGCTGTAATAAACCTTGATATTCAGCTGAGCCTTATGTAAATTTCTCAGCTCACTGGCTACTGGAATCCATTAAGCTTTGCCCTAACCCTGCAGTGCTTTTAATGTTACTCTTTGTTTTGGTTTTGTTTGTTTTATTTTTTTAATTAATGGTTTCTCCTATTTTGACCTACCAGATGAACTGATAAAGGGGGCTGTAGTCTCCTCCTTTGGAGGCCTACAACCTTATTCAACGTGTACATTTCTTTAAGTGCTACTGTGGAGGGGCTTTGCACCCCAGCTCTGCTACCAGAGTGGATTTATCTTCCAGCCAGAGTTCCAATCCCATGCTGCTGGCGAGTAAGAGCTAGGTGACTCTTCAGATGTGCAGCATCTGGGTGGCTTGAAAGACTGCAGGCTGGTTAAGGCAAAGTAGTCTTCTCGAGGACTCTGTTCCACTCTTTTCCAGCCCAGGACGGGAGGTGGGAGAGCTGTGCTTGGGCTTCACCATCCCTTCATGCTCAGGAACCTCTCAGGAGTGTGAGCCTTTTGTTTAAGAGTCTCTACTTTGTATGCAAGCAGGACCTTATAAGGGCTGCTGTGGGTGGGGCAACACGTAGTTGCAAAGCATGTGGGTTGGGTGGGTACCATTCCCCAATAAAGATGGCACTTATTGAGAAATTGCCCAGGGCTTTAGCACCTCTTGCTGTGCCAATAGTAACATATGTTAATTCAACCTGATGACATTTGGCAGGATCATGGTGCCACAGCCAGGCTGCACTTCCCTATTTGGGGTGGGGATGGGGGAGGGGGGGTAGCTCCATGTCAGAGCGTAAGGTATGTGTCTGTGATGTAAGGTGTTGCATGTGAAACTTTGACCTTGTACATGTAGTTTTTAGTGGAGAAATCAAGGCTCTGACATTTTTGTTTCTAGTCTGAAATGTGATTTTCCTTTTCGTTTGTAACTCTCCATCCCAGTGAGCTTGTAGCAGGAAGGTAGGGGGAGAGTGTGTGCTAATGAGGGAAACACCAAAGATCAACGTCATTAAAATATGACAAACCCTTCTTTGGTCTCCTGTCTTCTTTTGTGCTAAGGTAGAGGGCTAAACATAGTTGGGAAAATGTGTTCCGATTGTGTGACCCTTTCCCTGCTCATCTCTTACTGTTCACTGGAGCACACTCTGGAGACAAGGTAGGGGAGCACTTCCACCAAAGCCCAGCAACGTCTTCATTGTCCCTGCTGAGAAAATTTGGGGCAGAGACTCTTAACCTGCTCGGCTCTGTGCATAAACAGTGCGGTTTGTTCTGGTAAAAAACAGAGTTCTTCAGTCTGCGATGAGAAAGTTGGGGGGAGGGGGGAGTTAGGGAATACCAGTAGCCCTGCAGATTTGTTCTGATCTGTATGAGGAGCTTATTTCACAGCACCTGCAAGAGGCTGCACCTCCCCCCCCCCCCCCCCCCCCCCTCCTGTGGCTTCTTGGCACCTTGAGTGCATGACAATAAATAAAGCCCATTGTTAAACAGCTCTTATGCTCACAGTCAGAAGAGTCTGTTAGAGAACATTAAGCAAGCATTTCCTTAAATCACAGCATGGAAATGAACTTTTAAATCAAATCAGTTGGCTGCCAGGCCTCATCAGAGTGTTAATGAAGCACTAAAATCTGCCCTGTGCCAGTTGTACTTACTGAGCTGACAGGAGCTTCAGGTTGATAATGGAACTGCCATCTATGGCTTCTCATGACTTCCTGCATCCTGTGGCTGCCTTGGAACCAGGCTAGCATGGAAATTAGCTAATGCCCCAAATCAATAAATGGTTTAGCGTGGTGGTGGGTCTGACAGAGAAAGAGATCCGTTCTACTTATGCTCCAGGTCTTGAAATGAAGTGAGGTATTGCAACATGATGCTCAAAGCTGGCCAATTTTCCTGAAGTTTTCCTCCTGAGCAGCTCGCAAAAAATAATCTGCCAAAAGAAGTCTTAATTGCCTTTTACCATCACTGATGACCAGCCACCAAAGGTGAAGGTTCTTAGCCCTCAAAAAAAGCTGTCGTGAGGATGTGACTACCAAGTCAGCAGGTAAATCACAAAAGGACTAACAAGCATTTTTTTAAAAAAGACCAAGTAAGGTGATCCCCTAGCTACAAAATACACAGGTTCCAGTGATATGTAAACCACTTTTCCCCCTTGGTTTGATCCTACTAAAATCATGTGAAACTTCTCAAAATGATGCTCTAGCATACATCGGCTTGGTGGATTGATTTTCTGCTCCTAAGGCATGACTTTCTCACCTCCCTTGAGGCATTTTTGGCTGTAGCAGGAGGGAGGAAGAAGAAAGGTGAGAAAGTTACATTCTGTGGGTGGAAATCAGTCTGTCTCTGGAGATACTCTCACGGATCCAAACCACTAGTTTAACATCATGAGTTCTTAAGCTGTTCCCGTTTTTATTAGAACCTCTTCCCATGTATGTCCTGCTACACACTTCAGTGCAATGTGATCTCATACTTCAGGGACATGTATGTAAACAGTGTATTCAGAAGGACAGGGTTGACCTGATGAGGTTTTGCCATGGAATTGGTATCTCACAGCATGGTGACTACCAAGATTCCAGTTCCTTGGCAAAGATCTCTGATTAGATCTGCCCACATGAAGATAATTTCAGGTGGTAAGCTGTGTTCATCTGTAGTAGTAAAACAATTCAAGTCCAGTAGAACCTTAAAAGATCTACATATTTTTGCAGGGTTTAAGCATTGGTGAGTCAAAGCTCACTTCATCAGATATGAAGCATTTGGTATCTGATGAAATGACCTTTGACTCATGAAAGCTTTATACCCTGAAATTATTGTTGGCCTTTAAGGTTTTACTGGACTTGAACCCTGCCCATGTGGTCACATTATTTTCTCACAGCCCTGCAGCATGCAATTACAGTATGTTAAAACAGCTTCCACATTGTGAGGTGTTCATGTGAATGGATTCTTAATATGGGTGTGTGGTGGAGTGACAAGCCACATGTCTTGGATGCAGTTTTTCTTCACTGTCCCCTAGATGCCTGTCTGAAAATGGAACAAAACAGCAAGGCAATCCTTAAAAAAATATTTCAAAGGTTGTTTGGCTTCCCCAGTTTAGAAGATGGAAATTATGTGTGATCTGCCAATCTGAAGCAAGCCAAGTCTTGCGGATTTCACCAATGTAGCACTTTTAGCGGAGAAAGACCAGATAAACTTGGCCGGGGGGGGGGGGGGGCTATGTCTACAAAAAACAGTCTAGCATACACAAATTAATAATGAACAGCAGATTCCTGCCACAAATGTTTGTAATTACTGGAGCATGTTCATTTTGCCATGTGGAAGAAAACAAGTATGCTATGGACTGATAGCTCGTTGTGAAAAAAACAGTCTTTGTGTGTATATGTGCATGTGCACATGCACCCATGTCCCAAGGTATATACATTCAATTGTATCATATAGAAGTTAAGGGGAGCAACTGAGGGATGAGCTCAACCCTGTTCATATAGCCCCATTTCTTCATTTACGTAGCCTTTCCTTGCTTTCAGTTAAGTCACCATGTGACAAAGGGGTAGGACACCTATGAAGACAATCAACAACTCCTTCCACAGTTTAAGAAGGGCATGGTTGTGGATTAGATCAAAATGACTAGTTCAGGGTAGAAGCATTTGGAGGAGACCTGCTGTCTGAACAAGCACACAACTCTTGGTGATGTGTTGATCATCTGTTGTACTTCATGGATATACCAAGACATACAGTTTTTCAGCGACTGTAGGTGAGCAATCTGTATCACAACCTTTAAGCAAGAGTCCCTTGGTAAGCCAGTTCACTTTACAGATACATCACCCTTCTGGTAATGATCCCTGTTGGGAAGAGAGAGAAAAAGAATAAGGAGCAAGGGAGAGCAGCTTATATGACCTTTTAGATCCCAATGTGTTTCGTGATAAACTTCGTCAGGATCTTAAGCAGAAACTTCCATGGCTCCCACCTTGAACAAATGGAAGGTGAGAGCCAGAGAAGCTTCTGCTTAAGATCCTCTGACAAAGTTGATTGCAAAACTCATTGGGATCTAAAAGGTCAAATAAACTGCTCTTCCTGTCATCTTGTTCCCCCCCCCTACCTATCAGTGCAGCCTTATTTTCTTCCTAATCCCTGTTGGGAGTAAGAGGAGAGCTTTGCATTTTCGGGGTACAAGAAATAATCTGAGCCTTGAAGGCTTCAGTTGGCTGCAACAACCACCTGTTGTAGACATCTTTTCAGAAGTACAGACAAAGAAAAAGCTGGTGGAAAGAATGTATTTAATTTTCAAAAGGCTTCTGGATAAAAGTCCCTCACAAGAAGGGGTTTTAAGGAAACTTGGCCACCTTTAGGGTTAGAGGTAAGGTTCTTGTATAGTTATGATAGGAAACAGAAATGAATGGCTGATTCTCAGCATGAAAAGAAATTCATACTGGGCTGGGCCAAGAATCTGAACTAAAGCCCATGTTCTATAAATGTCTTAATGAGCCGCAAGAAGAGGGGTGCTGGCAAAACAGCCAAATTTGCTGATGATAACAAAATTATCTAGGTTATTCAAAAGGAGAAGGGATTGGAGAAAGTTAAACTGTGAGCAGGCAAAAACTGAAAAGGGTACTTCACACTGAAAGAAACCAAGTAGAATGCCTTTAGACAATCACTGGATCCAGGTTCACTGAAAACAAAGCTATGTTGGGATGGATACTCAAGGTCACCACTAGATCCACATTCTTATATGTAAATAAAATAGGAGCTTGTGGTAGAGTAGACTCCCTTCCTATCCCATGCTAATACAGATGTCTGGGCTTGTTCTCAGCTTTCTTCCTGATTCTTGGCCTTCTCCATCATTGTGAAGCCAACGCCCTAAGGGCGTTAAGGTTCTTTGACTCATATGGCTAGCCAATATACCACACAGTGAGACAAACAATTCCAGGCAGTAAAGGTAGAAAAAGATTTTATTCAAATAAGGAACACCTTTACAGCTGAAGTTCAGCTCAGATGTTCAGTGAGCAAAAACAGAGAGCAGACTTATATACTCTTCTTGCTCCTCCCAACTTTACATCATCATTTACATCATTTGCACATGCTCAGTTTAGATATCTTTGTCTGGTCAGTCATCCATCACATATTTGACAAACAGACTGTTACTTGGCCATGTGTCAACTCTACAATTCAGGTGCTCTGCTCATTAAAATTGATTTATACATGTATTTACTTTTGGGGGGCTGTCTACCTAGACTCCTTTCACCTTTGAATGAATGCACAGGCTGAGTTAATTTTCAGTACAAAACTTAGAAGTTTTCATTACAAAAATGGTTTTTTTTCATGGATACATGCATATAAAAGTATAACAATATTCTTAAAGCATTTTCATAAGCTTATTTTCACTAAGGGTATACAAAATATAAAAACATATATCATTACAATGACATTCTAAAGAATTAAACACTTTACATGTATTCTTTTAATGTTTCAAAGTAGCCTATGGCTTTACATTTCCTTATTTTGGCAAGATATGTTATTTTATTTTAACCAGCAGGGGTCACCTTTTTATTCTACAAGTTCTGCATTTTTAATTGACCCTTTTAATTAGCTTCTTTAACTGACAGATGTCCATGATCAATATCTTTGGTTCTTGGCTGACTTTCCACGCACACCTTTTGGAACATCTTCCAACTTTCTGTTCATTAAAATAATGCTTAGTAGTTTCACAGCTGTGCATCAGCAAAGCCTTTTTATTTTAAGAATATAATCTTAATATATATTCAGGTAACTTTCTTGGCTTATACCATAATATTAGTAAATATTCAAAATATAAAGTTGTGTTTTTACTGTTTTTAGAAACACATAGCAAGTCAGAAGAGGGATTATTCTATTACCCTCTTGTTCACCTCGGACCTTTCTAAAAACATCTTGACCAATTATTTCTAATTCTCTTTGAAGCAAAGGATTTTCCCATAAATCTTTAATTTTGACAATTAATTATTGTGGTGCTTCCTGTTAGCCCAATTAAAATCCTGACATCACACCAATTCAGTTCATTTCAGTGTACAACTGTCCCAAACAATTTACAATAATAAGCTACAAAAGGCAAATATATAGATATTGCTTAAAAAATCCTTTAAGATTTCCACTAACTCAATATTTAAAGCATTTTAAACTGTAAAGGAGAGCTTAGTTTAAAGTTTCTTCAAAGCTACTAATAAACTTCTGACCTCATCTCTTTGAAGCAGAGACTGGAACATCGATCTGCACTTATGACAGGTCTAGCTGGGATGGTTCATATCAGTCCAATTAAAAAAGGTGACATAAAACACCTGCTCATTAGAACTGAAATACTCCCAGTTAGAAAAACTCCTCTGTTATCAATTAAATTTGATTTAAAACACTTGTGTTTACAATTCTGCTTAGTGCCTAACAGTCTGTTAATTCTCCAGGGGAATCCCAAAGAATTTCTCCCAATGATTCCTGGAAGTCAGCAATAATCAATAAACAATCATTGAAACCCTTGAATTGTCCTCTACACTTGTCTGTTCCCTTTGTCCCTTTTTGGCCATTTTATTACAGCTCACAAGTCTCTCATGGGTCACCAGAGGCCAGAAACTGCTGACAATAGGGTCTGCTGCAGTTAGTTTTATTTACTAGCAGAATGCCAGTCATGGAAATGAAGAGCAAGGGCTTGACTGGTATGTTTATTATGCAAACACTCTGTGGTGACATCCACAATGGGTATTTTTTGGCTCAGCATTCCAAAAAGGTTCAGACATGCTAAATGTTTGAGACTGAGCAAGGCAAGGCCTTCTTTTCTTCCATCCTCAGCAGAGGTAGTAGTTTGCTGTGGAGGTCAGCTGGACAGGATGTCCCTATCTTGGTCATGTTAGTCCACGCGAGCACTTGTAGAAGGAGGTGTAATTTGAGCACTGTAGCCAAGACACCTGGACAATTCCACTCCTTGTATGCTTTGCTTTGATAAGACTGCCTGGAGTGGAGTTCCATGGCCCACTTCTATATATCCAGCTAGATTTGGGTGCAGTAGCTCCTTAGAGACCAACAAGATTTTGGGGATACAAGCTTTCCAGAGTCAAAGCTCCCTTCATCAGTAGGGTTGCCAAGTCCAATTTTCTTACCAGCGGGGGAGCCTCGCAGAAGTGACGCGCGATGTCGATACCGTTGAGGGCGGGGCCCCAATCGTCGGAGGGAAAACCATAGAGTTTTCCCTCCGACAATCGGGGCCACGCCCCCAACGTGATTGACGTGGTTGCGTCATCTCCGATGACGCAGCCACGCTGTGCTTCGGGGGGGGGGGTTTCCCCCGGGGCCCAATTCCGCGGTAGCGGAAATCGGGCCTCCAAAGCGGGGGTTTACCCGCCACCCGCCCCCACTTGGCAGCCCTATTCATCAGATACCTGGTCAGGTATCATCAGGTGTCTGATAAAGAGAGCTTTAACTCTCAAAAGTTCATATACCCTAAAATCTTTTGGGCCTCTAAGGTGCTACTGCACTTGAATCTAGTTCTACTGTGGACCAATATGGCCGCCCTCTGAAACTATTCTATATATCCACTTGCCATTTTTTTCTGTCCTCTTTTGCATCATTTCAGGTCGGAGAGCCATGTTTCCCTCCCAAATACCCTTTTCCTTGCACTAGTAGTACTAGCAATACTTGGTGGCAAATCAATAGCTAACAATCTTTTTGTAGTGGGATAGGGATGCCTTTTTTTCTTACTCTCTAGCCCTGTAGGCCCTCCTGGTGCCAGCAACCCTTGGATTCATTCAGCTACTAAATAGAGTCAAGAGCCTGAGCCAGCAGGGAAGTCTAAGCAGTATACCAGTAGTGTTCCCTCCTGGTTGAGGAAGCACCTTTTAACTTGGGCATGAGAACATAGACATGATGGCCTTATTTATATTATTTCTGAGCATTTCTACCCTGCCTTTCTACCAGTATTGTTACCCAAGGCAGCTTAGCTTTCTGTCTTGCCACAAAGTGCAGGGCTACAATTGAATGTGGGATTGCCTACTTCAGATAGCCCCAGTCAATCAGACTGATGGCCTCTCATCACAGGCCTAGTTAATGACATGAACTTTCTTCCCACCTCAGGAAGTCCAAGAGAAGTCAGGCCTCTTCCCCCAAACCGCTTAAAAGGAAAGCCTGGGGAACAGGTACACAGGATTATTTCTCTCTGGAGAAGTTACTAAAAGGAAAGAAATTTTGTTTTGGGTTTTTTTTGGGGGGGGCAGCTTGAGAGAAGGATGATTAGCATGAGTTGTTTTTCAGTTGTAGACTATGCAATGGGCTTAGAGTCCCTGAAGGACTCTAGTAGTCTTTTGCCTAGTAGTCCTAGTAGTCTTTTGCCTAGTAGTCTTTTGCCACCAGCTGTTTTGTTTTCCTTTTGGGAAATGGGATGAGGAGCAATGCTCCCTCTAAGCTGTGGAGTTTTGTGAGCAAAAATTCTACTTTGTGAACCACTGGCATTAAGGTTGTGAGCGGGCGATTTGGCTACTGCATAAATTAGTTTGCTCTGGAGCCATCCTTCCTGAGCTAAGACAAAAATGTGTGAGCCGGAAGCTAAAAAACTGAGTTACACTAACTCAGCTTAGAGGGAACAGTGATGAGGAGAGCCTTTGACTTCTTCCTGCTAACAGTTTTTTGAGAAAGTAAAGTCTGTTGCATTCAATTTGAGTGCTTCTGCTAGGAACTGAGTGTGCTCTTATTCTGGCTTGCTGTAGTTGTGAAATAGCCCAAACTTTCCTCTAGCTTGGTTGATCATGAACATACAGAGATTGTTTGGAATAACTACAAGAGTCAGGGGAAGGTGTATTAAAGCAACTTCAAACAAGGTTTAAACCAATGAGCTCATTTCCCTCGTACGGTTACAGATTAGGAAAGGCGCGAAGCGGCCTGAGAACAGCAACGGCCCGTTCCATAAACACTTGTTGAGTTCACACAGGAAATCTAAACAAGCCAGAGCATAAAGACACAACACCACCTCGCACCAGCTGGAGAACCTTGGCAGTTACAGAAGCACAACATGAGAAGGATAACAACTACATGAGTGAAGGGGGGAGGGGGTGAGAAAAGGGACGAAGCTTGTCCCAAGAAGATGGCAGCTCGCAGACATACTGCCCACCTGAAAATACAACTTACCCACCACCTCCCGGCCCCGGCGGGAGATCTCCCGGTTTCCCCTGGAGGCCTCCCGGTTTGTCCGGGAACTGCTTGTGAAATGCTCGAACATGATAAGGGGCCCGAATATCCCCTTCTTCCACCCATTCGCGGTGCTGGGGACCGAAATCAACCCATTCCACAAGATACCAGTTTACCACGTTTAAGTTTGGAGTCCAAAATACCAGAAATCTCAA
>NW_015159712.1:750021-752165 GCF_001447785.1 Gekko japonicus
CTCCCCCAACGGCTCCACCGGCCTGCATCAGGTCCAATGTTGAGGCAGAGACCGGGATGGTGTCTCGGTCCCCCGCCCGAAATGGAGGTTTCCCTTCGGCCCCGCTCATGACAGACGCCAGACTCGGGGTGAGGGGGAAAATAGGATTCCAAACAAAATGTTAGATCCCAAATCAGGAGAATAGACCCACGTTCAAAAGAAGTAAGATTTATTTCCAAAGCTTGGTTGATCATTAACATACAGAGATTGTTTGGAATAACTACAAGAGTCAGGGGAAGGTGTATTAAAGCAACTTCAAACAAGGTTTAAACCAATGAGCTCATTTCCCTCGTACGGTTACAGATTAGGAAAGGCGCGAAGCGGCCTGAGAACAGCAACGGCCCGTTCCATAAACACTTGTTGAGTTCACACAGGAAATCTAAACAAGCCAGAGCATAAAGACACAACACCACCTCGCACCAGCTGGAGAACCTTGGCAGTTACAGAAGCACAACATGAGAAGGATAACAACTACATGAGTGAAGGGGGGAGGGGGTGAGAAAAGGGACGAGGCTTGTCCCAAGAAGATGGCAGCTCGCTGACATTACCTTGATTTGCTTAGTTCTCCGCCTGCTTTGTAAGTGTGGTGCTGGCTGTGCTTAAGGAAGAGGAGGCATGTGAAGATGGGTGCTGCCATCTCTTTTCTATGGGAATGCAGAATGAGTGAAACCGCAGTCTTGCTTATTCTTCAGCGGGAAGCTCTCCCCACCAGTAAAAGCGGCATCATGGATGATAGCCTCTTGCAACCAGCTGTTTTGTTCCCCCCTTTGGGGAATGGGAAAAGGAGAGCCTTTGATCCTTGCACACATTTCTTTCGGAGGGGCTGCAGCCTTGCAAGGAGCTGGAGGGAGGGAGTAGCCACCCTTGAGCAGGGCCAGGGCAGTGCAGTTGCCCTCGACTGAGGAAAGAAGCAGCTTGCTGGGGAGCAGTCGCTCTCCCCACTTAGTCCCAATCTGTCAGCGAAGCTGTTCTCCAACAGGAAAAGGCATATTAATTAAAGCGTGCCATGTGGTGAGCTGTCCTAGCTTTAATTGGGATCTCAGCACACAGCATGTAAATGTCATTCTCATCCAAAATCTATGCAAAGGGAGCCCTGTGCTTTAGAACAGAAGGGAGGCGGAAGAGAGGAGAGGAGGCGGGAAGGAGAGCGCAGGCACAGAAGGGGCACGGCCTTTGGTTTCTAGCCAATGTCCTCTGAGAAACAGGAACCAATTATTGCCTAGTGGTCCTTCCTCTTCCCTCTCCATCCTGATCTCCAGAGCCTGAAGGAGCACAGGCCTCTCCTCACCACCCTGCTGTCAATGCCTGGCATCCGTGCCATGGTAATTGGGTGGGAGGCTCATTAAAACATGTTCAGTGCGTTCCAGCAAATACACGCATTTGTTTCCCCACAGCGTCCCTCGATGAAGCACATCTCATCTGTTCTCGGTTACTTCCCTTTACTCATGTTTGTTTTTCCTTTCAAGTGCTGGTTGCTGGCATACAGCACATACTGAAGTGAATAGCACCCAATCTGTACTGCCTGGCACACCAGCAGTCCATCTTTTCCACTCAGTGTTGTCCCGCTTATGGTACCAAACATTTGTAAGGCCAGGAAAGAGAGGGCAGCCCTCTCAAGGTTAAAACAGTTGCAGCTGTGCTAAGAGTATCTCCATTAGTTTCTCTCTTCCCAGCTCCTTTGGTGTGGCTAAGAACAGCCAAGAAGGTCTGCATGATGAGCACAAGCCGCTTCCTAAGTAAACTGTCTATGTAAACTCTCTGAGACAGGAACAAGACCACCGTTGCCATTGTCCTTGGGAGGGAGAGTATGGAAAGTTGGGAAGGGCCCTGTCATCCTTTTGTGGTCAGCTGTGGTAATGGTGGGATCCCTGTGTCGTTATTTGCTGTATTCCACCCCTAACAACTCTTAAGCAGGCTCTGAAGAGAGGCGGAAAAGGAAGGTAAGGTTTGCCTCGTCCTGTACCCCAAGTTTGTCAAAATCCTGATATGAAACTAATGGCTTCGGGGGGGGGGTAGGCTTGCCAAGTCCCCTCGGGGGGCGGGGAAACCCCCCCCCGAGAGGCCTGTTACCCGCCAGTGGCGGATTGGGCCCCGGGGGGAACCCC
>NW_015159712.1:752626-754433 GCF_001447785.1 Gekko japonicus
TGGGGGCGGGGCACAGCCATTTGAGGGGAAAACATAGAGTTTCCCCCTCAAATGGCTGTGGCCTCGCCCCCAGCGTGCCCGCGGTCATGACGTCACTTCCCTGTGATGTACATGCTGCGTGCGCGCGCTTTGCGCGGGCGCACACATGCCGGAAGCCGGCACAAAGTCCCCCCGCCGGAGAGGTAAGTCGACTTGGCAACCCTAAAGCCCGCTGATTTCAATGGAGTAACTGCACAGGACTGAACACAGAGATTTTTTTTAAAAAATTCTCATATCTTTAGCATGATACTTTTACTAGACCCATATTTTATGCCGTATCGACCCTTCTACTTCAAGTTGCTCTTCTGTAATCCTGTGGCAGAGAAATATGTGGAAGAGAACCAGCAGAAAAAAATGGGCATTTGAACCACTGCAACATCCCCCCCCCCCAATAGTTCTCCTTCAGTGGGGGGGGAGAGTCATCCAGGAAGTGGTCAGGTCACGCCTCTGCTCACTTGGATAGGCTATGCAGATTTCTTTTATTGCATGGCTCCTATTGGAGAAACCTAGGCTGACCTCTCCAGTTTCTGCATAGCCCTGCGTTCAGTAGGTGAAGTCGTCTTGAGCTCCAGCTCCAAGCCAGGAAAGGGGGGGGAAAGTACATGACCAGCAAGGAGCCTTCCCTCCATTACCAACAAAAGGAGAAAAGAGCAATCACCCAAGGTGCTGAGAAAGACCGCAAGTCTAAAGAAGGCCCCGGAGACCGTGGGAACAAAGAAGAAGAAAAAGCCCCCTCCACCATCCGAGGCTTTAGATGGAGGAGCGAAGGCAGGAGTGACAGAGGCCTCCACGGAACATGACCCCGAGGCATCGGGGGCTGGGGAGAAGGAGGTCCAGCAGTCGGGAACTGCGCGAGCAGAGCAGGCGAGCTCAGAAGGCACTAGCAGTGTTGGACCAGTTGAGCGGTCTGAGCCGGCGGGCTCCCACTCCCCCGCCCGATCAGAAGATGCTCATGCAGGCTGGCACGGGTGCTAGAGGCACCATCAGGGGGTCTGAGCGGTTGGAGCCGGCAGGCTGATGCTCCCCCTCCCCCCCATGCCCAAAGAAAGCAGCTAGAAAGTCAGCCGGTGGGGCGGCCAGCAGCCAAGAGGCAAAAGGATAACATGGGAAGCAAAAAGGGCCAGCGAGCCCTCGCAGTGAGCCCATTCCAGCATCAGGGGGAGGCCCTGGTGGAAATAGCCCTGCAGGAGTCATGCCAGCACCAAACCAGGGGCAGAACCCAGGCCCTTGGGGAGGGTTGGGGGCAGCAGGGCTATGGGGGCAGGCTGGCCCCCTTCCACAGGGCCTACAGCAGTCACAATTTCCCCAGCAGCTGGGGGGCAGGGAGATTTTCCTGCACACTTGGGGCAGTCCCCAGGTGTGCACAAAAATCTAAAAAGTTGGGGGGGGGAGGGGGCGATATTTAAATCCCCCCAAAAGTAAAAGAGCCTTCCCTGCGCATGCGCAGGGAATGCTCTGGGAACTGCGGCGGGCTGGCAGAAGCTGCTCAGGCCTTGCTGCAGGAGCAGGGGAAGGGAGGAGGAGATCAGCAGCAGTGGTGGAGGAGGAGACCGCCGGAGCTGGGGGGAAGGGGAGAAGAAGATTGGTGAGGCCCGGCGGGTGCAAGCCTCTTGGGCCTCGCTGCCGGGGGTGGGGGGATACAGGCGAGGCTCGGTGGCTGCAAGCCATTCGGGCCTCGCTGTCAGAGCCGAGGGTGGAGGAGGAGACCGGGGGGGAGACCAGCGAGGGCTGGCGGCTGCAAGCCACTCAGGCCTCGCCACTGGAAACG
>NW_015159712.1:754978-767875 GCF_001447785.1 Gekko japonicus
GTGGGCCGGGGGCTGTGAGCCGTTCAAGCCTCGCTGCCGCTGGGGGGGGAGGGAGGGAGGAGTGGGAGAAGGCTCAGCAGACCCAGTGGCTGGGAGCCATTCGGGCCTCACCACCGGTGCCTGAGGGAGAAGGATTGGTGGGCCCGGTGGCTGGGAGCCACACAGGCCTTGCTGTCGGTGCTGGGGGAGTTGAGGGGAGAATTGGCGGGCCCAGGGGAGGAGGATTGGCGGGCCTCGCGGCTAAGAGCCGCGTGGACCTTGCCGTCGGTGCAGGGGGTGGGTGGGGGGAGAATTGGTGGGCCTGGGCCTTGCTGTCGGTGCAGGGGGCAGGGGGAAAGGCTCACCTATGGCTGCTTCCTCCTCCTCCATGTGGAGCTTCTTCTCCCCCCCCCCCACAATATTGTTAGTCCCCGCTTCTTGTTTCTTCTATATTGCTGTCAGTTTCTATTTCCCAGTGGTATTTGAGAGATGTCCTGGGGATCAGCATGGTCTTTTTTATTATCCAGTTCCTGCACTTATATGTTCAGGTAGTTCTCAATTAAAATTTGAAAAAGCACAACATTTTACAATAGTTATGTGCCACCATCTCACATTGCTTTCGTTTACCGTCAAGGCATGTGGGATGTCTCAGTTCCTCAAACCCAACACACCTGGTAATTACTGAAGTGTAGCATAATGGATCGTTTATGTCTGTGTAGGAGCAGAAAACTGAAATCCATAGGCATACCATAGAATAGATAGATGTTATTTATTGAGAAACCAAAATTACGTGGCATGTAAAAACAGGCAATCTGGCTACAAATCTCCCTAAAATGTTATAAAGAGAAAAGCTACATACTTGCAAAGGTATTCGGCCCTGGCCCCAGCCTGGTGGGACTCTCTGCTGAATGACATCCGTGCCCTGCCTGACCTATTAAAGTTCCACAGGGCATGTAAGGCAGAGATGGTCCACCAGGCCTTTGGTTGAGGCCAGTGACAGTTCCTTACATCTGCCTGGCACCCTCCTCCTCCAAAACTGAATGCTAGATATGCCATCTTGTTCTTAAAATGTTTTCAAACATTTATGTTCGAATGTTTTTAATATTGAATTTTATGGTTCTAATTGGTTTTATAATGTATTGAATTATTCTGTTGTAAACCACCCTGAGCCCAACATAAGCAGGGAAGGGTGGTCAAGAAATCCAAATAAATAAATAAACTGACAAAAGCCAATCAGCAAAGCTGATGCTAAGGACGTTCCATTCCTCATGTTTATGAAGGCTGAATTGGATGGCCAGTTTTTGTTAGTGTTTATGGAGAGTAGCCATAGGCACAGACAGACAATATATAACCATTTCCTACAAAGGCCTCTTGAGGGAGGAGGAAAAGGTGATCAGCTGCCTACTGTGAAGGGTAGCCTGGATCCCACAAAGACAATGAAATATGCACACATATTGGTTTAAGCTGTTAGCTTTGTGTGTCTGAAGATGTTTGGGGCTTCAAAATGGATGTCAGCATTGCCAGACTGGTAAACATCACTTCCTCAGTGGAATGAAATAACTAAAAGTGAGGAGCCAAAAGAGGGCTTTGCCCTTGTGCCAGTCATCTGAGGAGGCAACCCAAGTAAAGTTCTTCCTAGTGGTTGGATTTATCAGTGCTCTGTCTCCAGAAGAATTGTCAACTGACATGCTGATGAGAGAGCAAGTAAGTCCCCCAACAGCTGTGGCTAGGATGTGGAGAATAAGCTATTGAGGAGAAAAAGCTCAAGCAGCAAATAGACAAAAGGTGTCTTACTTCATACCTCTCTCCCACTTAATTTACAAACTGCAGTTCAACCTCTTTGCTGAACAAATGGACTTAGGAATGTTGGTAAAGTTCTTAACATCTTGCATGTTCTATACAAGAATCCTGCTTCCTAATGAAAAATAGAAGCATGTGAATCTGGGTGAATTTGGGCAGAGTTTAAAATATTTTCACCCTGAGGAAATCCATACTCTGTAGAAAAAGGAATCTTGCTTTTCCTGTAGTTTTAATGCCGGCTCCTTGATAAGATCCTGGCTGTTAAAATAGCTCGCTCAATTCCCAGTTCAATAAGACAGTAATACCCTGATAGGATCACGGGCTGGCTCTGATCACAGATCGGCACTAATCTCTCCTTCAGAGCAGAGCAGTGGAGAAAGCTGCTGTATCAGAAGCAAACTTTAATTTGCAGATTATTTATTTTTTGTGTGTGACAGATTTTAGACTGAGCTACAGCTTGTTATCGTCAAGGCATTCTCTGGCTGCTGACCAGGCATTTCAGTGGAATTTCTTCCCCTGAGCAGTTTAATAGGCTCCAAAGCATTTTGATGTATGATTTCTGGAACCAACCTCTGTCCTCCCATATTCTCCAGCAAGATTTCCTCATCTTTGTGATTATAGTACTTACAGGGCTCAATGCACTAAAGATTTTCATGCCGTTCTATAGAAAGGTTGGCTTGAACCCATTGAAGTTGGTTGGAGCTAAGTTCCACTGAAAGCAATGGGGGGGAGAGTTAGTCACAACTAATTTTATTCTAAAGGGACTTAAGCACAACCAACTTTAATTGAATTGTGCTCATGGTGTTTCCTGTAAAAATGAGGAAACAAAAATTTTGAGGGCCATCAGCTATCTCACTTTTGCATGAGAAGCAAACTAGGGAAACTGAAGCAAACTGAACAAGATATGCAAACAAATAAATAAAAAAAAGATCTCCTGAAATTTCTTCACAGGTTCTGGTGGAACAGCTATTAATGCCTTTATGCACCAGAAGATTTTAAATGCAGATGGAACCCACATGACTTAAGTATACCTTACATTGTTGGTTTTAGTCTCAGGAAGTTGCTGCGTATCCCAGGTTATGCCAAATAAAGGTTCCCTCCCTACCCATGCTTAGAGGGAAGAGTGCAGTCACCTAGAGGTAAGCGCAGCAATTGCTCTAGCAACCAAATGGATAGCCCAGACTGTGCCATTTGTTCTCAGACTTTACTGAAAAACAGTCTTCCAGCCATGGGCTGGGGGAGAGGATTTGTGCCTTGGCGGAAAGGGGAAAAGCAAGAGTGATTTTGTGCAACTGGGCCCAGCACCAGCTGTCAGCCAGTCAGCTCTCAAAGCAGCTTCCTGCAGCCGGCTCCAGAGGTTGGCCCATCATGGAATGGGGGGGCCCCCACCGGCACACAGACCTGTGGGGCTGCCGGCTTGTGTCTATGGCATGCAGCTCAGACTGAAAGGAGCAAGCTGAATAGATGCTTGGCATTCACCCACTCTCTCTCAGCAGAGGAAAGTGAGTAGCTGACCATAGTAGTGAAATTACTGTCAAAATTCAGTCACGGGTGTGTTCGTTTATTTATTTATGTCATTTATACTCCGCTTTTCTCACTTGGTCTCAAGGTGGATTAAACACAGAGTGAGTCAATAAAATCAACAGAATAGGATTTCTGTAAACAATGCAATAGGATTAGGGTTGGAGGATCAATCAAAAATTTTACTTGCATCTTGTATGAAGAGTGATTTTTGCCTTTGAGGAATTTGGTATCCAGTGATGTTTCACAGAAAAGTGGCATCTGTAGGAAATGTGATCAGGCTGTTGTAGGAATCAGTTCCCCATGGTCCAGCTTCATAGTGCTCCAGTAAAATAGGTAAGGAATAACTGGGGGAGGGTTACATGTTTCTTCTCATGTCAGTAGCACCCAGCTCAAAAGAGGTGGAAGAAATGTGTGTGAGAGAAGGAATTGTGCCACTTGACTACATATAATTCCATCTTACTGGACAACATGCATCTCAACTATAGCTGATTAAGAGAACTGTATACATTGGTCAAATAGCATGGTTTCTTCGCATCTTCCCACTCACCCCATGGGGACAGGCAACATCGTCTTAAGAATTAACATATGATTTGGCCAGCCCACAATGTTCTCGGTCAGTGTGGGACTAGACTGTGGAGGAAAGGATCCTACATGACATGGTAAGGGGCAAGTTAAGCCTTAGAATGATTATATGTGTTGAATGATTCTGTAACTATAACACTTGGATCTTCACAGGGCTTTTTTTGTAGAAAAAGCCCAGCAGGAACTCATTAGCATAACAGGCCACACCCAACAACATAAACTCATTAGCATATCCAGCCACACCCATGAAAGCATAGCTCATTAGCATATTACGCTGCACCCCCATGTTACCAGACGTATAGTCATCCAGCCACACCCACCTTTTGCTTCTTATTCTGTTTACCTTGTTTGTTGTCAAAACCTAAGGCTTTTTTTGTAGCAGGAACTCCTTTGCATGTTAGGCCATGCCCCTAATGCAGCCAATCCTAATGAGTTTCTGCTATTGGGTGTGGCCTATTATGCTAATGAGTTCCTGTTGGGTGTGATCAACTTGGGGGCCAGCCGGAACTCCGTTCCTATGCGTTCCTGCCCAAAAATAGCCCTGGATCTTCACTTACCTCTTATTGTATACGTCTTTCTTTCCTTTTCCAACAATGTCATCATTTCCTTTTTGAAGCAAAAAATATGGCTATAAAACCTAAACAGTTCATTTCTTAATGGTCCCAATGAAGACCATTCTAAATGTCCATGCAGAAGCCAATCCAGGGCTCTGAACTGTAGTTGCCTACCTGGATGAAATGGTGATGGGAATTCTGTCACCCCCCTGTGCTCTTTCCCCCTACATAATAGACAAGGCACAGCTCATCTTCAGTTATCCCTAGTAATGAGACAGTGAAGATAATTAATAAGAGGACAGCAGTGTTCTTCTGTCAAGTAAATATCATGGTTGTGTTCTCCAACTTGATCTTGCTGAAATGTTTTAGGCCATCGCAAAGCCTCCTTGTCTACCACGTGTGATGGATTCAGCTGTAGGCATAATTAGCAAAGCTTCAATTGCTTAATGAAGACTGACTGGTAGCTATTAGGAGAGTGACATCAAAGTGCTTAAATGGTATGGCAGTGCAGCAGGCCACACATCTGTCTGCCCACTGTAAAAGTTCCCAAGGAACCTCTGCTAGGCGCCCTCTGCTAATCACCTACATCAAACCAAATGCTAATTAAAACAATTATTTAAGAAGAAAATAAACTGGTTCTTGCATATCTTCTGAGAATGGCTCTGTTCAGCCACTGGTGTCTGCTGTTGGGCACCAAGGACTCATTAATGTGAATATCGGTGACAAATGGAAATACCAAAGAAAGGCCATTTTTAAGACATACCAAGACTGCTGCAGCAGCAAGACCAATGAAATTGGGCTTGGCCATGGAATTCTATGAGCAAGAATTAGACCAACACCTTTAGCAGCATGAGCAATACCTTCTCCCTTTGTTGCTTCTAATAATTCACTTTGTCTCTGTCATATATTGATTATGTTTATATCCTTTTAAATACATAATTCCCTCAAAGTGGCTTAAAACATTTTAATAGAAGAAGAGAAGAGGAGAAGAGATTGGATTTATACCCCACCCTTTACTTGGAGTCTCAGAGCGGCTTACAAACTCCTTTAGCTTCCCCTCCCCACAACAGACACCTTGTGAGGTGGGTGGGGCTGAGAGAACTTTGACACAAACTGCTCTTTCAGGAACAGCTGTGCCAGAGCTTGTGACTGACCCAAGGTCACATCAGCAGGTGCAAGTGGAGGAGTGGGGAATCAAACCCGGTTCTCCCAGATTATATAATCAAATGTTATTTTCCCTTCCCTCCTCTATATATTGATCTCTGTTGCTGAGTGAATGCTTCAGCCCCTTCCTCCCAGAACATGAGATCTTCAGGATCCTGACAGCCAAGGTGGCTGCTACTTAGTCTGTGCTCACTGTCTATATTAATCTTGCTCTCCATTGTCTTAAAGGACAGCGTAAGAACAACTGAAAAGGCCCTGCTGGATCAGATCAGGGGTCCATCACTAAGGCCATTGGTAGCGAATTCCACAATTTAACTGCTCACTGAGTAATGAAGCCTTGTAAACATAAGCCCTGAAGTCTTCAAGAAGACACCTGTCGTGGTGTTCATTTCTGTCCCATTGGGTTTCTAGGATGAGAAAATTAGAGCTGCGTCACCTGATGTGACATACAGTGATAATTTGTTTAAAAGTCCATTTTCACTTTGTCAAGGGTTGTTCAGCTTTCTTGCTCAAACCTGTATCTATTGATTTATATCAGCGCATACGGTGTGATCTTCCCACATTTCCTCCAAGGTGTTCAAGGTGGCCTCCATTGTTTTCTCCCCCTCCTCCATTTTATCCTTGCAACAGCAACCCTGAGAGGTATATTATGCTGAGAGTAAGAATAAGTAAAAGGTCACCAGGGAAGAGTGGGGATTTCAACCTAAGTGCTCCAGGCCCTACTTCAACATTTGAATTGCTATGCCTCACTGGCTCATTGCACTTGATTATGGTGTGAAAAATATGAGCAATTTCTGCTTTCTTCCCATTCAAACTGCTAGTAATTCAAAGGAAAGGCTTCTTTGCTTGAAAGCTTTCCTTTGGGCTCAGTGCATGTGAAGTATTTGCTAGGTGAAACCAGAAGTCTGGCAAAACTTAATCTGCACAAGAATGGGATCTTGTTCTGGAATCTAATGCACTGAAACTGTCCTGCTTAAAAGAGAAGGTGGTGTTTTGCAGAAGATGACTTTATTGACTCTCACCATGTGACCTGAAATGGCATGTACATGGCAGGAAGTGCAACCAACTGGCCCCTTATTATTGTGCAGCATAGTTGCTGAGTATGTGAGTTGTGAGCAGGGATGCTTCCAGGGGACTGAAGCATGTCTTCAATTGAACTCATTAGAGTTCATCGTGAAAATAGCTCAGCTCAACTTGCACCAAGTCTGCAATAAAAAAATAGCAAAACTGGCAAAATTGGCTGTGTTGTACTGGGGAGTTACTGAGATCATGTACACAAAGAACTTTAAACACCTGAAACATAAACTACAAATGCTAAATGGGATTTCAGTGTGCCTCCTGCCTCTATTAAGTACTCTCACAGCACAGCCCCCCCCCCCCCAAGCTCTGGCCACATCATATACCAATTTCATATCAGAGTTCTTTTCTAGGGTAGGTAAATATTACTGTGTAATGTCATCAGTGTAGGGCTGTTAGAGAGCCATATTGGTGTAATGGTTAGGAGCATGGACTCTGATCTGGGAGAACCAGGTTTAATCCCCCACTCTGCCACATGCAGCTGCTGGTGTGACCTTGGGTCAGTCATAAGTTCTTTCAGAGCTGTTCTCTCAAGGGCACTTCTCAGTAGAGCTCTCTCAGTCCCACCTACCTCACAGAGTGTCTGTTGTGGGTAGGGGAAGGGATTGTAAACTGCTCTGAGCTCCTTTGGGTAATGAAGGGCGGGGTATAAATCCAACCTCCTCCTCCTATATTTGGTGTGTCAGTCATAAGCAGATAAGTGTGGCTGATAAATAAGCAGGTTTTAGGCTACCTGATGGTCACTGTGCTTTATAAAACACATTTATAGGCATTTTACAGAAAATGTATACATGAAAATAGCAATACAATAATAAATCCATGTGGGTAGCCATGTTGGTCTGAAGCAGCAGAACAAAGTTTTGAGTCCAGTGGCACCTTTAAGACCAACAAAGTTTTATTTGTGGTATGAGTTTTCATGTGCCTGCACACTTCCTCAGATACAATGAAATGGAATTTACCAGTCCATAACAAGAAGGTCTCAGTTCATTACTCTTAGCAGCCACGATTAAGAAGGATACATTTACACATCTATCTCTACTTTTGACAAATTTATCTGCTTAACTGTTTCCCCCCAGAATTAAATCCAAACAATGATGACCTTATAAACATAGCTTGTGATTCCTGTTTGCATCTGTTAAAACATCTTTATTATGTTGTATGCTAATTTGCTGTTCAACCTCTGCCTTATATGTATGGTCTGGTAAATTCCATTTCATTGTATCTGAGAAAGTGTGTGTGCACATGAAAGCTCATACCTTAAATAAAACTTTGTTGGTCTTATAGGTGCCACTGGACTCAAACTCAGTGGCATTTTAAAGATTAACAATATTTTTCCAGCATGAACTTTTGTGAATCATAATTCACTTCATGGGATGCATAAAGGGAGCAGTTATGTAGGAGAATGGACGACCTGGAGAAACAGAACACCAGCAAAGTGAACAGTTACTGTGTAAGAACTTCACTACTAAAAGCTGGTGGAGCTGTGATAGGAGATGTATAATGGGATAATTACATCAGCACTAGCGAGGCCATACGGTCTAGCACACCTTTGGGTGCTAGAACAATAGAGGAATCGGATCCTAGGGCAGACCAATTGGAGTGCCCGGATTCTAGAGGAGACCTATGATGGACTCTTCCACTGTAAATAGCCTATCACTGGTGTTGGGGTGTGTGGTACTGCAGGGATATAAGCGGGGCTTGGACCTCGCTAGTTTGTCTTTCGTTTTGCTTGCTTTAATAAACATGAGCTGATCACTACTCAACACCTCCGAACTGAGTACTTTACAGGGGAAAAACTTTCTATGAAGATGGGGGATAGATAACAAACATGGTAAAAAAGAATCCATATTTGCTTGGTCTTTGCCTGCTAGATTTGATGCATGGATTTGTACGTGAGCATGTGGTCCCAGATTTTAGCTTGCTGTGAGGATAGCAGAGGTCATATTGATTTCCAGTGAGATGCCACAAGTTCTTTGATCAATACCAGAAGGCTTAAGGTAGTTTTTTGTGAAGTAAGTGTTCCTATTCCTTTGGGAAATTCCTAATAGAGCTAGGGTTGTAGTTTGTGAGACTGATTGATTAACTGAATCTGATTATAATTCCAGAAGCAAGTTGTGTTAGTCTGTTACAAGTTTTTAAAATCATTTATTGAATTAAGTGATTTCAGATTCACAAAAGCCAATGCTGAAATACTCTGAAATAAATTTTGTTGAAAATGGCACTAGACTTACTACTTTCTGTTAGCTCAAGATGGGTAGCCATGTTAGTCTGTCTGTAGCAGTAGAAAAGCGCAAGAGTCCAGTAGCGCCTTAAAGACTAACAAAATTTGTGGCAGGGGATGAGCTTTTATGAGTCACTGCTCACTTCTTCAGATACAGTTAGAATGTGAGTCCATCTATTTTGGAGTGATTTCAGATTATATTAGCAGGCAAATGACAATAGAAGGTGAATGACAATATCAGGTATGATTGGATTAGGTATGATATGCAGAGGGGTAGTAAGCATGGAGAAATCAGCATTGATAATAAGACAGGAAACCTAGGTCTCGATTCAGTCCAGGAGAATGCATTGTCTGAAGTTTCATTATCAGCTGCGATTCAGCAGTCTCTCTTTCTAATCTCCCTTTGAAATTCCTTTGTTAGAGAACTGCTACTCTTAGGTCAGCAACTGAATGTCCCATACTGTGTCCCACACTCGTTTTTGAATGTTGTGGTTCCTAATGTCAGATTTATGTCCATTTAGTCTTTGTCATAGGGACTGGCCTGTTTGTCCAGTGTAGAGGGTGGAAAGGCATTGCTGATACGTGATGGCATAAGGATGATCAGGAGAATGAACCTGGGATGGTATGGCTGATGTTGCTGGGTCCACTGATGGTGTTGCTAGGATCTATATGACAGCAAAGTTGGCATCTTTGCTTGTTGCAGGCCTTGGTACCAGAGTCCACGTTACTGTTAAGTAGTTTATCATTGCAGGTGTGAAGCTGTTTTAGGTTAGCAGGCTGTCTGTAAGCAAAAAAGGGTTGGGCCCCCAGCAGCCATGTGAGAGAATTGTGACTATCCAGCATGGGTTGTAGGTCGTTATAATACATTTAACTGGCTTGGAACAGATGTGACTATTATAACTGGGTTGGAGCAGATGCAACTATAGATGCAAACACATCAAACAATCCATTGTCAATAGCCAAGTGCTACGCTACAGTCACATCTGCTCCAACCCCTCAGACAGAGATACTCACTTGAAGGATCTACAGCAGGCATTTTTGCAACTACAAAACAAGAACATAAGAACATAAGAGAAGCCAACGCTGGATCAGGCCAATGGCCCATCTAGTCCAACACTCTGTCACACGGTGGCTAAAAATACCAGGTGTCATCAGGAGGTCCAACAGTGGGGCCAGGACACTAGAAGCCCTCCCACTGTTGCCCCCCCAAGCACCAAGAATACAGTGCATCACTTGCCCCTGACTGTGAGTTCCTATCTATGCCTTGTGGCTAATAGCCACTGATGGACCTCTGCTCCATATGCTTATCCTCCTGATATGCTGAGAAAAATTATTTGAAAAGCCAGAATAATACCCAGGGACAGATTGCTACAAAACAAGCCCAAAGAGGCCTGACCTGGATAGCCCAGGCAAGCCCGATCTTGTCAAATCTCAGGAGCTGAGCAGGGTCGACTCTGGCAATGGGAGACCTCCTTGGAATACCAGTAGTTGGGGGGGGAAGGCTTTATTCAGCCACCTCTCTGAATATCCTCTAGACCCCCAGTAGGGGTCAGTCACCAAAGGTCACCATGACTTCCAGGTGCACACATATTCACACACATGCACGCACACACACACACAAATACACATATAAGAAATACCCCCCCCCCAAAAAAAAAATATAAGCCCAAAGAAAATGACAACAGAACACCTCTGGTGGTCACATACAGCTCATAACTCAAACCAGTTCACTTTGAAATGTGTCTTGTTTGACTTAACTTGACTTTGGTAATTTTACTGTCTCTTGAGAGTTACATGTCATCAGACTCCTGTTATTCCAAGGTCTTGCCACAAAAGCCGGAAAAGAGAGGGTTGAATGTCCCCAGATTTCAGGTGGAAGCTAAGCAAGTGTTCGATTCTTATTGCAGGCAGTGAATGAAGCATGTTGCTTGGCAGCAAATTGAATCCAAGCTTCTAGAGACTAACAGAGCAATCCTAAAAATACTTTCCTGGGAGGAAGCCCCACTGAATAGCTTCAATGGGATTCTGAGTAGACTTGCTTATCCTTGCTCTCCGGGCTCATTTTACACATTACAAATGGCATGAATGTTCATATTTTCCCACTAATGAGGATGATGAGATTTAACCATTTATCAAAAGCCCCTTTGTTTACTATAAACAAGGATACCAAAGAGGGGGGGAGGGACTAGCCTCCAGTTTTTAAAAAACCCAGCCACTAAGAGACAGTAGTGATGTTCTGCAGGGCTGTTGCAGAAGTGTAGTGACCCAGAAGTAATTTTCTTGCAGATAACACTCCTGGCATTCTGTGCAAGCTAGTTGTCTTCTGTCATCTTTGTGCCGCTCTCTAAAAGTTGCATGACCAAGATGCTAAACCACTTGTGTGGCTTGAGAGCAGAAACAGAGCTCTGGAAAGATCACATTGCCTCTTGGGATGTTTGCCCAATAACTGTGAGTTGCTTTCTTTGGTCTGCTTATTCAGAAAGCTAGGCCAGATCCAAGTCACATCACACTCTGTTACATTTAAGCACGGTGCTGCCTTATCAGCTAATTAGCATTTTCTAACAGACGGCTCTGAGCCCCTCAGTTGTTGCTCACAGGGAAGGGGACTCCTCAGTTACTTGGATGCAGTGACTCCATGCCACATCTCCAGATTGTGGATCTTTCTTCTAGCCCCTCAGTGATGGGGCACACCAAGCTTTTTATGATGCACTAGTACTTCACGTACTACTACACTTGTAAAGTGGAACAGTATAACTAATAGCAAAAGCGTGAACACTTTTTGTTCATGCAGTCAGGATGATGAAAAGGTGGACTTTCTCCATTCTTTTGAGAAAAGAAAACTAAAGGGCAGATATGTGGAATTTCAAATTTCAAATAGGAAAGCAGTGGATCAGACAGTACCACTACAGCACCGCCCCCTGCCCACTTCCACACAGAATATCCAATAACTGAAGCATCTCTATTGGATGTCTCTTTAATGTGTTCTTTTAAAATTCCAAGGAAGGGAATCCCCCAGCCTCTAGGCAACTAGAGAGTGACAAACTGTCTTTAGAATTGTGAGGCTCTTAACCTAAATTTAAGTCCCAATAGTTAAACATTTTAATCTAAATTATATTTACCTGGAAGGAAGTTCCACAAAGGCCTCGGTCACACGGGCCGGAAAATGCAGGGGGGAAGCGTGGCTGTTTGCCCTGGAGCAAAATAACGCGCAGCTGCCCGATCACACGTCCCATTGAGGTCCCGTGGTTAGGGCGTGAGGTGCTGATCACACGGCTATCCTGCTGTGCGGCAAAGAAGCAGTGCGGTGCAATCACACCAGCAATCGCTAGGCGCCGCTTCCATGGCAAACGGGAATATTTTTTTCTCACCAAAAGGTGAGCATGCGCATGATCGTTTATACGCATCCTGTGCAGACTTTTTAAAAAAACCTAACCGGTTTGCGGCGGGATTAGGACGGGACGGGATCAGATGCCCGCCCTTGCCCCGCATTTTCCAGAAACTAGTACATCGTAAGTACTAGTTTTTTACTCCGTATCTTTGGCACAAAGCCACGGGTTAGCCACGGGTGCACTACACTTCCCAGATGTTGCAGTGTGATCGCGCCCGGAAAATCCACCTATCATCCATATCTTTAGCGCGGCAAATGCTCCGTGTGAACGGGGCCAAAGTATGCTTTAAGACTGATACTGAAAACCATGGATTCCTTTCCTCTCCTCAGAACAGACAAGTGAGGGGGAAAAAACATTGGAATGCTACCTAGTGCCTTGGAAACTGCCTCAGGATGAAAAACAGGGTTTAAGGTGTGATTGTGAAAAGGCTTCTTGCAGGACTACGTGAGAACACCATTCCATTTCTCATCTATTTTAGCCATTCAGAAATTCTATTGATGCAACGCAGGACAAGATTTGCACCACACAAAATACTTGCTGGAGGTACTCCTAATTCTGTAAAGTGTGAAGTGGGCTACATATTGGTTTTTGAAATGGCATATGTGCA
>NW_015159712.1:767938-769247 GCF_001447785.1 Gekko japonicus
TGGATAGTTTTTAATTAATCTGCATTCAGTGATGACAACAGCATCAATGCCCTTAAATTTATGATAGTTGGAGTTGCAAATACAAGATGGGAACCACAAAAGGGTACACTTAGTAACATGTTCCATAGTTTAAAATGTGATGCTGTCAATGAGCTGTGCGATGCAATTCTATGCATGTTGACTGGGACCTGGAATTTATGCTGCTAAGTATGCACTGGATCCGGGCCTTAGAATGTGAAGCAGCCCCAGCTCTGGTCTGCATCAGAGCAGGTAAAGCAGCATGCAGTGGCTGGAAGCCATTTCCCTCCCTGCATCTCCATCTCTGACCTCTCCTGCTGGTCCTTTTACACAGAGGTTCCCAGCTACTCTGCTTTTGCTCCCTGAAGGAATTGCTGGTTCTTGTTGCAGGGATAATAAACTGGAGAATAAATTAGCTCTCCCCCAAGGAGGGCCCTCTAACAAATTCTCCCTTATGCAGTTGATAATGTATTATCCAGTTTTTGCCTACACAGCCATTCTTTCCTTTCTGCCCAACACCACCCCACCCCTTTTGTTCCGGCTTCATAATGCCAGGGGAGAACTGAAATCCATTTAGGTTCCAATTGTCTTTTGCAGCTACTGTGCTTGCTTTTTAAAAAAAAACTCTCCAGCCTGCTTAAATGCACATTTTAATCATGGAGTGGAAGTGTATCTACCAGCCCAGACTGAGAGGAAGGGTGTGCAATTTGCATGCTCAAGCTGCTGGCGCACATAAGAAGGAATTAGGGATGCTTCCATGATACAGGATTATTTAGGATGGATTTTTATCGCTCTTTACATTGCATACAGAGTACCGCTCAGTTCTCGCGCGTCTGTTCTCAACTCCCTTTGCTTTGCCTCCAATATTCGCTGTGCCACATACTTTGGAGGAAGAAGCCAGAGACCTCCTCCTTCCTCCTCCTTTCCCAGAGAGAAATGCCCTGCATCAGGTTACTCATTTCACTGAGCAATGTTCAAAAAGAGGCACTAAATTTGCTAGAAGCTGCCTCTTCCGAAGCACCGTCTCTGCAAATGGCAGATGCCAGGGAGCATGAAGAAAGCAACAACATCTCTGTGCCAACTCTTCTTGTCTCGGGGAGGTGAAAAGAAGGGAGATGTAACCCCTTGTGTGGGTAGCAGGGCTTGTCAATGCTACAACTGGGGAATGATTCAGCTTCATATAAACTTCAGCCAGGAAAGTTTATTTATGAATCACTGTCATTATGATATGCCTATAGCCGTGGGTGGGGCATCCTCTTCCCTTCAAGAAGTCCTTCCTTTGATTTTTGCA
>NW_015159712.1:769285-778543 GCF_001447785.1 Gekko japonicus
ATGGCTGTGTAAGTCCTTTTGAAGCTGCCAGTCGGCAGCAATGGGCAGGTGATTTCCAGAGGTACAACTAGACATGACACTGTCCCCAGATCCACCCCAAGGACTCACCTCCATTTCCCAGTACTGGGGAAAGCCGTATATTTATTTATTTGGGCTATCTCTATGCTGCCTCCTCAGAGTCCTGCTTGAGGCAGCTTACAAAACTGTACATAAAAAAGCAGACCAATAAAAGCTGATGAGATAAAACCTCTAATTAAAAGCCTGGGTAAAAATGTCTTTTGGCCTGGCACCTTAAAAGAAAGTAAAGAGGTGCCAGCTGAACCTCAAGGGGGGGCATTCCCAGAGGCAAGGTGCCACCACAGAAAATGCCCTGTTTCTAGCAACTCCCAGCTATGAACCTGTGCCTTCAGGGGGAGTGCAACCCTCTCCATGACAAGCTGACTCTGTAGTCCCCCAACAGCACCTCAGATTTGTCTGGATTCAGCTTCAGTTTATGGGCCCTCATCCATCCTATTACCTTCTCCAGACACCTATTCAGGACTGCCACAGACCCACCTGGCTAAGCCATTAAGGAGATATACAGCTGGGTATCATCCGAATATTGGTGACACCTCACTCCAGATCTCCAGATGATCTCTCCCAGTGGTTTAATGTGAGTGCAAAATAACATGGAGGACAAGATGGGATGGACCCTGCAGAACTACACAGCATAAATGCTGAACAACAGTCCCCAAACACTACCTTCCAGAATTGGTTGCTCAAATAAGAGTGGAACCACCAAAGCATAGTGTCGCCTATTCCCAGCCCAGCCATCCTCGCCAGAAGGATACCAGGCATAGACCATGGTTGATGATATCAAAAGCTGCTGAGAGGTCCAGGGAAATCAATGGGGATGCACTGCTCCTGGCAGTCTCCTGGCAAAGGTCATCAGTCAGGGTGACAAGACTGTTTCTGTCCCAAAGCCAGGGCTGAATTCAGATTGAAATGGGTCTAGATAATCTGTGTTCTTCAACATTGCCTGAAGCTGTACAGCCACCACCCACTTGAACACCATGTCCAAGAATGGAATATTAGCCACCATGATGCTGGCTGATTTGTTTTCAGTCTCCTTCCTAATAATTCCCAGAATAGCATTTGTCTTTTTTCTTGTAGCTGCACATGGATTCAACATCTTCAGTGAGTTGTTTACCACAACTTCACAATCTCTCTCCTAGTCAATTGCTGCCACTTCGGACCCTATCAACATATGTTTATAGTTAGCATTTTTGGCTCCAATGTGCATTACTTTTCACATGCTCACAATGAGCCTCATTTGCCACATTGATACCTACTCGCCTAGCCTTGACCGATCCCTCTGGAGTGCCTCATAGTCTCCCCTGGTTCTCACTACCCTGAACAACTTAGTGTCATCTGCAAACTTAGCCACTGTACTGCTTACTCCCAACTCCCTCCCCTCTGCTTACCACCTTCCACTGTGATAACTGCCCGTTTATACTCTGTTTCCTATTAATTAACCAGTTTTGTCCACTTATCCCATGACTGCTGAGTTTACTTAGGAGCCCTTGATGAGGAACTATCAAAAGCTTTCTCGAAGTCTAGGTAAAAAACAAAAGATAGATCAAGATGGGTACCTGTGTTAGTCTGTCTGTAGCAGTAGATAATCATAAGTGTACAGTAGCACATTAAAAGACTAACAAAAATTTGGTAAGGTATGAGCTTTCGTAAGTCTCTGCTCACTTTTTTAGGTGCCACTGGAAGAAGTGAGTAGTGACTCACAAAAACTCATATCCTACTACAAATTTTGTTAGTCTTTAAAGTGCTACTGGGCTCTTACTCTAAACATCATCTAATGAGTCACCCTTGTCCACATGTTTGTTCACCTTCTCAAAGAACTCTAAAAACTTAGTGAGACAAGATCTTCCCTTACAAAATCCATACTGATTCTTCCTCAATAGGTTTTATTCATCATTGTGCCTACTAATTCTGGTAACGGATTCCACCAATTTACCTATTATCGATGTTAGATTGACCAGCCTGTAATTTCCCCAATCTCCTCTGGAATATTTTTTAGAGATGAGGGTTACATTAGCTTCCTTCCAGTCCTCTGAAATGGATGCAGATTTTAGTGATAGATTGCATATTTTTTTCAGCAGATTCACAAGTTCACATTTGAGTTTTTCAGAATTTTTGGATGTACTCCATCTGGGCCTGGTGATCTATCAGTTTTTAATTTGTCCATCAGTTATAGGATCTCCTCACTCATCACCTCAGGTCTTTTGACAACCCTCCCAAAATTGGCAGTTCTAGACTGGGCAAGCACCTCCCATCTTCGACCTGATCCTTCCGACTGAAGAGGCCAGGGTCTGAACCCCTGTTGGGACCCATGTCCATTTGGCCCATTGCCAAAAAATAGCGAGGAAGGTTCCAGGTGAATTTCCCCTGGGAAGCAGTTCCACCAGTGCTGGATAATAACTGATTGACAATGAGATTGGCAATAGGTTCAGCACAGACAAAAGAAAATACTACTTTACATAGCGATTAAAATGAGGAATTTGCTGCCAGAGGATGTAGTGATGGCCACAGGAATAAACAGCTTGAAAAGGGGATTAGATAGATTCATAGAGAAGAAGTCTAGCAATAGCTACTAGCCATGGCGACTGAGGGGAACTGAAGGGAACCTCCACATTCAGATGGGTTGTTGTCCATCCAGAGGAACTGGTTGGCCACGGTGTGAGACAAGATGCTGGACTAGATGAACCGTTGGTCTGATTGAGCAGGGCTCTTCTTATGTTCTTAAAACACCCCTTGCCCGGCCTCCATAGGCAGTTCTTTTGCCACTACCATTCCTAGAGGTTCTGCCCCCCCTTTCTTTCCTCCAGACTTTACCAGCCGCTCTGTGTTTTCCTGGATGTCTCCTTTCAGTCACTTGGCTTCTGATCAGGAATGATCCCTTGGTCTCCATCATCTGTCTTCTTCCCTCTCAATTCCTATTTCCCCTAATTAGTCCTGCCTCTTCTTCCCCCAATCCCCTTCACCTACCTAACTTCTACTTTTTTTAAAAAATTGCAAAATGTATATTCCATCTTTCTGCCATTCATGCAAGAATCATATTACATCTTCTCCCTTGGCTTTGCCATTTAGTCCTCTTATTTTAAGATTCTCCTGTCTCATCTTTATCTCCATTCTTTCATTTCATTTCACAATACTGTCAACCTGTTCTTTCTGATCATGAGGTTTTCCCAGGACCAAAGCCAATAATTTGTGCCATTTTACCAAATCTTCTCTTCCTCTATCACTTTCATGATCCCGGCAGCTATTTGTAAGGCTTTTAGTTTCTTTCTCAGATTTTTGTATTCTCATTCCTATTTTATAAATTATTATCTGGACTTTACTATCAAAGCAATCTTTTCTTTCATCCAGACTTTACGGATATGCTCTCAATTCCTGGTGAATTCCTGGACATTTGGCGGGTGTGGCCTGAGGAAGGAGGAGTTTTTCAGTGTTCCCTCTAAGCTGAGTGAGTGAGAGCCGGCTCGCCGTTTCCTAGCCTCCGGCTCACACATTTTTGTCTTCACTCAGGGAGGACGGGGCTCCAGAGCAAACTTAATTTAAGGAGTAGCCAAATGGCTCGCTCACAGCTTTAATGCCAGCAGCTCACCAAGTAGAATTTCCACTCACAGGACTCCACAGCTTAGAGGGAGCGGAGCATTGATGTGGAGCAGTGTTCCCTCTCAGCTGAGTGAGTGAGAGCCAGCTCACAGTCTTCTAACCTCCGGCTCACACATTTTTGCCTTCGCTCAGGAAGGGCTCCAGAGCAAACCAATTTCTGCAGCAGCTAAATCGCTCACTCACAGCTTTAATGCCAGTGGCTCACCAAGTAGAATTCTTGCTCAAAAGACTCCACAGCCTAGAGAGAGCATTGACCGTGACCAGTGTTCCCTCTAAGCTGAGTGATTGAGAGCCAGCTCACAGTTTTCTAGCCTCCGGCTCACATGTTTTTGCCTTCGCTCAGGAAGGAGGGCTCCAAACTCACTTATGCAGGAGCCAAATCGCCCGCTCATAACATTTTAATGCCAGTGGCTCACAAAGCAGGATTCTTGTTCACAGGACTCCGCAGCTTAGAGGCTATGATCAGTGTTCCAGTGATCAGTGTTCCACCTTTAAGACCAACACAGTTTAGTTAAACAGTTTAACAGAGCTTTGTTGGTCTTAAAGATGCCACTAGACTCAAACTTTGTTACATTTGTAACTTTTTGATACGTCCATACATAGAATCTTTCTTTTATGACTGTTACGTATAAAATGGAAATACATAAGATTGAGATTTGTAGGCAAGTGGAAGAACTCCTTGCATGGCTCCTCGAGGGGCTGATGTGCACCTTTAAGACTAACCTTTAAGACTAAGACTAACTGAGTGGTGGGTGTGGCCTTATGACACACTTCCAGTGACTTCAGGGGGTGTGGCCTTATGACACACTTCCGGTGATGTCAGGGTGTGTGGCATATGCTAATGAGTTATGCTAATGAGTTCCCCTAGCTCTTTTTCTACGAAACGACCCCTGGGGAGAATTCTTGCATGCAACGTTAAGAAGGGGTGTTGGATATTGTAACTCTGCTTGTAAGAGGATCTGGGAGGGAAAGGGTTAAGAGAATTCACTCACTCAGGTACATTTGGCAGTTGGCCCCAACCCTCTCATCGGTTAGATGTTGAGCCTCTTTGGCCCTTAATTAACCTGGGCTTGGAGCTGTAGCAAGTTAACATTTTTGAAGTTAATCTGTTCACAATAAGTTAAATGTACCTACATGAATATGTCATGTAAGATGTACTTCTATTTTTGTAAGTAAAATTTCTTTCTTTTATTACCACTGGAGTCAGATCATCTTTGTAATTTGTTTGAACAGCATTTTCCCCTTAACTGGGAAATGTGGAGGATCGGGGATACTGCGTAAAGCTTCGGTGCTGGTAAGTCAACATTGATTTTTATACATTTAACCCAATACACACATCCATGTTCCTCCTTCTTCCAATTACTTAACATGAATAGCTGAGCTGAGGTTAATATTTATTTATTTATCGTATGGCAGAGTAACACACAGGAAGCACAGAATAATATAAAATATGTAACCAAGTTGATGCAATGGGTATGGAGACTGATTGGGCAATCCCCCTAAATACTACTACCTAAATTTTCAATCCATTCAATCGCAGCTGGGGAGAGTTCAAAGAACTCCATCACATCACCCTGAAAAGTACGATGCTCACATTCCTGTGACAGATGGAAAATAGTTTGACGGACTGCACCACAATCACATTCAGGTCCTGGTATTTTGCCCCATTTAAACAACAGGTCTCCACAATGACCAAAGTCTGTTCTTACTCTATTAGCTGTCTTCCATACTATATGTGACAAGTCAGATCCTGCAGGCCTCTTGTTGATGTTTAGCAGGTTATGGATATTTGGTGGAACTGATTGCTTCCATATTCACAACTATACATTCCCTAGATCGAAATTTTGTGATTGCAGGATTTATGCAAATCTTATTGCTGGGTATCGGGATCTTAGTCTGGATAGGCCTGCATCAGCCATGTCTTTGTAGATGCGCTGACACTGCCGAGATTCCTTTTGCTTTATGCAGCCTCTGCTCCATCTCAATTAAAGCTGTTTAAATCCATCCAGATGGCCTAATAGGCTTCGTAAAAGTATAATTTGTGTCACAGTTCAGCACTGTTTGAAGAATCCCAGCTCAATAAACGGACAGTAATGTTTCTGCTGTGCCTATCAGACATCCGTCTCTATTGATCAAGGAGATGAATAACAGAGGAACTCCTGACCCAGAATCCTTAAGGCAGGCGGGTGGCTCGTACAAGAAGGCGTATTCACGTGTTGCAGGCTTGCAGCACTCACATTTCCTCTGCAGCATTGCTTGTTCTTGGTAAAGATCTGCCATGCTGAAGAAAGAACAATACTTGCCACACAGAGGCACGCTTTGGAGATCAGCAGAACAGTCACCCCATTTCCCTTCAGCTCTTTTAAAAGTTCAGGCTATTGGTCTGTCCAGGTCAGTCCTGCCTACTCTGACTGGCAACAGTTTCCCAGGATCTCAGGCAGAGGTCTTTCACATCTGACCCTTTTAACTTGAGGTGTCAGAGGCTGAACCCTGGGACCTTCTGCATGCCAAGCACAAGCTGTACCCCTGAGTCATGGCCCCTCCCTGAGGACTATCAAAGGCTGATTTTAAAAAGTGCAGCCTCTGCTGGAGTTAGATTGCCACTTTCTATCCATACCTAGAATTGTTTTCTAAAGTTTTGGGAACTAGGTCACGTTTCACTAGCATAGCACTTAGGATGTCAGGTTAGGATCTGGGAGACTCAATTTCAAATCCCCACTCTTCCATGGAAGCTTGCTGGGTGACCTTGGGCCATTCATATACTCTCAGTCTAACCTACTTCACAGCCCTAGTTTTGCTAAAAAAAATTTTTGGGGTTAAAACCTCCCAAAATGGTACAAGGAGAGCCTGTAACTTTAAGGAACAGACGGTCTCAGGGACCCTTGGTAGGCAGCCACAACAGTACTGCATGCCTTCCAGCCTTGGTTTTGGTCAGTACAAGACAGGGGGATGAAGGAAGGGCACAGCCCTCTCTAGACTTGTTTTGGTCTTTGAAGGAGAGCTTATCAGAGCCAGGTCTGACAACAACAATCAGGTGACTTGCTACCACACAACTTGCACGACTCATCTATGGCTGGCTGCTGGCTACTGTTCAACACTAGCCACCCCTGTGGACGCCAGTGCAGTGGAGTTGTCTAAAGTTTCAGGCCAGGATCTGGGAGACCCATGTTTTAACCCATGCTGTGCTGTGGAAGCTCACTGGCTGAGTTGGCCAGTCATACATAAAATACCTCACAGGGGTGTTGTGAGGAGAAGAGAACAATGTAAGCTGCTTTGGGTTCCTGTTGTAAAGAAATGTTGGGTATAAATGACATAAATAAATAATAAATATAGTTGAAGGGAGGGACAAATAAAAGGTAGGTAGATAGGTTGGTTGGTGGAAAGGGGACAAGGAAGCAGGTAAAGGTGAGGATATGGGGCAGGCCTGTAGCCACCGGGGGGCGGGTGGGGGCTTTTGAGAGTGACACTCCCTCACCACTGTGCCCTGCCGCCTCCCTTCCGGTCCCTCTCCGCTTCCCATCTTCCTTACCCTGCATGAGCAGCTGCTCAGGCCTGGAGATCTCCTGGAGAATGGTGGAGCCCCGACCAAAGCTGGGTCCTGCAGCCCCCACCTCAGCGTCTGACTGCCCTTTATGTTTTGGAAGTCGTAAAGTGAGCTGAGGCTGGCTCACAGAGCCCTGGGGGTCCACTCTGGTTCTGAAGAGCCCCTCCCCTGCCCGCCTCCAAGGCTTCCCGAAGGAAGGCTTCCCAGGACAGCCCTCTCCTTCTCTCACTCAGCCTCTTCTCCAAGAAAAATGAAACAGAGAGAGAGCGAGAGAGAGAGCATGTCTGTGTGGAGGGAGGGCAGGGGGTGAAGCTAATGAATCCAGCAGCCCGGGCGAAGAGGTGGCCCAGGGCTGTGGGCATTTGTTTGGCTCCTCCTTGGTAATGGGTGGCAGTGTGTTTTTGGTCAAGCATACCCATACACTCCCCTGCAGAATATTCGGCCTTATCACCCTGGCCAAAAGAACAGACATCAAGGAATCCCCCCCCAGCTTGTTGTGAAAGATGTGTGGATGATGAAATAGTGGGGGAGCAGAAAATGACATGCCCACCACAAGTCCTTTCAGACCCCCTCATGTGACACCATTCTGCCACCCTGGCGTTCTCCTCCAAAACAGGCAGTTGGACACTGAGGTGGGGGCTGTAGAAGCTGGCTTTGTTTGGGGTGTGTTTGTCAGTGTGTGGTTAATTAAATTAGCACCCCCCTTGCACCCTGGCATCCCCCCAAAATTTCTGGCTATAGACCTGATATGGGGGCTGCCAGGAGGAAGAAAAGAGGAATAGTGTGAGGAGGGGGATATGAGGGAAGGGTGCCCCCCGCAAGTCATTGTGGACAGAACCACATAGTTTTCCCAGGAGAGGCTGCTAAGGGGAGGAAATGAGAAAAGTATAGAAGGAGATAAAGAGGAAAATGAGATGCCTCCAGCAAGTCCTTGCAGTTTCCCCGCTGCACAACCAAGCCAGGCTCAGCCAGCATTGTGCAACTGGGCTAGAGTTTTCATGGGGAGAGACTGCCAAGGGGAGAGAGGGAAGGAGGGAAAGGTAAAGATGAGGGGCAGATAAAGGTAGGCAGGCTGGTGGTGAGAAGGAAGCAGTATAAGGGGGAAGAGGCTATGGGCGCTTTCAGGGAAGTGAAAGATGAAATAGTGGGGGAGCAGAAAATGACATGCCCACCACAAGTCCTTTCAGACCCACTCTTGTAAATATCTGAAAGCACGAACCAAATATATTCACTGTACACTTTAAAAGATACACAGTCCGCTTCCAGCACCAATGCACAGGCCTCTTTCTTGTAAGTGCCAGGCTAACCCAGTTAACATTGCCCTCCCAGTGTCTGCCTTCCCTTTGTAAGTCAGCCATGACTCAAGAATAGGACGCTCTGCTTTCTGGGCTCCAGTGAGGATTCTGGGACTTCCCCCAGCATCAGCTTAGTCTCTCCTTCCACTCTTCCTTTGAATGTTATCTCTTCTCATACATTGACATACAGTGAGAGGGGGAAATTATCTCTGACTAGGACTTCTCACTTGTAGGAGGGTAATAACAGAAGCATCCAACCCGGTGGCTTAATTTTTCGAGGCACTCACCAGCCTCAGCATGCAGGTTAGAAACCACTGGCCGAGGAAATAGAGAATGATTGCATCCTATCCATCTTAGGCTCATGAACTGTCATTGATCCCCAGAGTCTTCTGCCAAGGCAACTGCTGAGCTTAAGAACATTTTGCTGCCATGACCAGCCTTTTGCTTGATTGGCATTTGTTCCAGAGAGAGCCAAAAACCTTTGGGTGCCCAAAGCAGAAAATCCAAATGGGGCCCCCTGGTGGCCAAAATGTAAACTAAGTAATGCACAGCTATATTGCAGATGCGGGGCTTTCCTTCCATGTCCTGAAACATCTTGTTTATTTTCTGCCCCCACCTCTTAAAACATCCAGCTTGGTGAATAGCTCTGAAGTTCTGTAATTCACTTAAATAAACACAGAAGGGATAACTTTGCTTTGTGATAGCATACGAACCGCTAAGGCATTTCTGTTTGTTCAGTTTGTTTTTATG
>NW_015159712.1:778580-785879 GCF_001447785.1 Gekko japonicus
AGCAGGAACGACACACTGGCAAACCTTGAATGGAACAACCTGTGCTCCTGAGATGTGAGCAAGACCCATTTCCAAATCCTGCAGGCTGATGATTATTCTGTCTGTGCTATGCATAACAACCTCTCCTGCTGGGTCAGATCCAGGCCTTATCTCATGACCATGGACCCCTGCCTGTTTGCAGCAAACAGGGAACCCGGGTGCTCTGTGAGAGAATTAGGTTTAAAGCAGAAAATAGAAGATGAAAAACCTGGCAAAGCTGTGACCTGAGTGCGGGAGACTGCTCCTGTCAGCTAAATAGTTTGGGATCTAGCTAAACTGGCTGTAGTTTCTCAGAACAGAGGGGAGAACCAATGTACCAGTGACATAGATACACCATTTATTTATTTAAAATATATCCTGCCATATCTCTGGTTTTGGTTCGTTTTCAATTTTGTTTTTGATTATCTGATGTCCCATCCTATTGATTGCATTGATGTACACTGTGTAATCCACTTTGTGTCTCAGTGAGAAAGGTGGACCATAAGAAACTCAAATAAACAAAGTCCACCAGCACGATAAGATTTGAAGTCTGCAACACCACTCTGCCAATTCAGATTGGGCTATAGCCAGCAAGCTAAGTGGACAGGACACCAGCGGTAGCCCTAACATGCCCCTGGAACCCAGCACCAGGTACACACAGGCAGGAACCTGCAGAAGGAGAAACTCTTAAAGGCAGATAGCCATTCCCTCGCCCCATCTCCCAATTCAGGGTTAATGAAGGACTAAATACCCAGTTGTGGCTAATTAAGACAAATGATACTAGAAGCATTCATATCCTCCACTCAGGTTTCAGTCGACACATGCCAGGTCAATGCCTTTACCTCTAATTAAGTTCTTTGTTAGACTATTAACTAACTTGGCATTAATCATCATCAATTCCTAACTGGGGGAACTGGGAGTTGTTTGATTCTCATCTTGCTGAATGGGATGGAGACTTTACAAGGGAGGAACACGGTCACATCTCCCCCCTTGTTTCCCAGCACCAGCAATCCTCCCACCACCATCTCTCCTCTTCCCTGGCACCACCGCAATACTAGACCCAGTTTGAGGGCCTCTCTGTAAACACAGGGTTGGCTGTTAATGTAGAGAAATTGCAGAAGATGATTGCCATCTCACGGAGTCAAGTGGTGTGCCACAATGTCTCCATCTGTGCCTGAGTTGCCTGGCAGACCTGAAGCCTCGCAGACTCAAAACATTTAATCTTTGTTTTGCACGTATCTCTAATTGATATACTGAACTAGGGAGTATGTTATTGATAACTTACGCTTCTGGTAAAGGAAGCAGTGGGAATATAGCACAGTTCTCTGTATTGGACACTCACCACATATCACTGCTAATCAGTTGGCCTTGGGAGATTTTGACCCTTATCTCTCCTGTCAAGATCAGGTATGTATTATTATAAGCACCAGTGGAATTAACAAACCTTAAAGTAGTATATAAAGCCCTGGGATTGGAACCTCAGGGCACACTGAAACCACGGAACAGGACTCTATAGCTGGCCAGTTCCAGGGGGTCCATCTGTTGTCATTCTCCAGAAGTTCCCGAATACTGAAGAAACATAAGCGTATTATTTTCTTGCACTGATTCTTCTGCAGCTGTGGTTTCCTTCTATAGACTACTTAAGCTACTTTATCAAATCTGTTTTCCTTCACCATTTGATTGTTCATTGCCTTCAGTTCCCTAGAATTGTCCCTTGACAACACACCTACAGACTACACCCATCCCCTGCTGCCTCACCTAGGAGGTCCTACTCACAGGCCCAACATAAGCTTGTCTCTGTTTCTAGTTTCCTGGTATGGGTGCGTCATTCTGTCTTTGTGGCTCTTCTTCTTGGCACAGCAATCCACAGGGAGCCCAAAGGACTCAGACCACAAACAAGGGGGAGAGAAAGCCAGATAGCATTAATATGGTGTCAAGGAGAATCAGTCTAATTTATTTTGTTGTGGACCAAGTTTTAAGCCATCCTGTGCCACCAGGAAGGCATAGCTATAGCCAGGCCTTGCCCAAGTGAATTAAAATCTCCTTTCCCTGGCTTTTATGGAATGCTGAGCTGCACATTCAGAGACCAAGAGTTTATAGGAGACTATTGTGTTCATTCTGAGTGTTGATCACTTCTTTATCCCTCTCTGCCCCCTCACTTACAGCTCTTACGTATGCATAGTGCAAGAGATAGAGAAGGATCTCCAGCTTTTCTGAAGGGCACTATGCATAGTGCAAGAGATAGAGTTGAGAAGGATCTCCAGCTTTTCTGAAGGGCAGATCACCTGCTAAGCCAACCAGCTGTGTATCTCCTCTGGAAGTGCAGGCAGAGGCCCTTTCTCTAACATCTTTCAATAACCGAGGCAAGTTCTCTGAAACTTGGTCTTCCCCATCTCTAATTACTGACTTGAGGAGGAGCTGTAGCTTAGAAGCAGAAAGACCTTTCCTTGTGTGAGATCTTAGAGAGTCACTGCCAGTCAATACAGATGGACTGGTGCTCTAACTCACTTATTGGGCAATTTCATGTGCTCAAGACAAGGGCAGAAGGTAGTTGTAGAGAATATGTAGGGCCAGGGTGTTACCCAAAGAGGCAGCCTCCTAATTAGTTGGACAAATTAGCTTTAAGGAGTGTCCTGGGTCAGGGCAGACTCAGCCAAGACCAAGGGGACGAGGCAGAATCACTAACCAGAAGCCTGAGTCAAGAGTTCAGTCCAAGGGTCATACACAAGGGAAGCCAGCCAAGGGTCCAAGAAGCAGGGTTCAAGCAGGTCTGAGAGGCATTGTCAAGCAGGTCCGGGGTCAAGGCCAAAGGTTCAGGAATAGCAACCAGATACAGGCCGGGGTGGTGTGGAGGCACGTCTCCAGAGAGATGACACATTGCTCCCACGCCTTCTTTCTTTCAGCCCCATCCTTTTATCAGCAGCTCACAGCTGGGTTTGTTGCTAGCAGAAGCACTGTCCATTAAGTCCAGGTGTTCCTCTTGATCTGGCAGTCGCTAGGCAGCAAGGCGTGCGCTCTGCCTCCTCTTGAGGAGCTCCAAAGGTGCCCGCCTCCTCCTGCATTCCCCCGGTTCCAGGGACTGAGGAGGTGAGGCAGCCTGTAAAGTTTCCCCACAAACTTGGGTTGTCTCTTCCATGTTCCCAGTGTTCATGGGGCTGGAGTGCCTGTTGTCTTCATCAACTGGGGCACTAGGACCTGCTTCTGCTGTCTCAGGGTCGTTGGCAGCATCAGCTGGCTGAGCCTCAGAGGTGCTGCCGGGGCTGTTATCAACATCAGCTGAGTGCTCTTCAGTTAAAGCAGACTGGCCCACTACAAGGAGACAGAGCAAGATTCTCCAACTATGTATACCAGGATGTTTCCCTTAAGAGAACTCTCAAATAAACCAGGCAGATGTTCAACCAAGAAGGTTTTTATTAAAAGAAAATAGAAATGGACAGAAAGGCACACACACACGAAACATGTAAAAGAGCTAACTAAGAGGAAATCAGGGAGGAAAGAGGGAAAGCTTGTTTTTAAGAAAGGGTAATTACCAGCATTGAAGAGCAGCAAGTTGAAGAGCAAAATGCCCAGTGTTTTGTTCTGCCCAGGAGAGAAAAAGAAACCCACAAAGTCAGGTTGTATGTGGTTGCACAACACACACACTGTTGGGCAGTAGGGTGCTCCAGATATTTGTTGTTGTTCAGTCACACAGTCGAGTCCGACTCTCCACGACCCCATGGACCAGATCACGCCAGGTCTTCCTGTCTTCCGCCGTCCTCTGAAGTTTGCTCAATTTCATGTTCGTTGCATCTATGACACTGTCTAACCATCTCATCCTTTGCTGTCCCCGTCTTCTCTGACCTTCAGTCTTTCCCAGCATCAGGGTCTTCTCCAGTGAGTGCTCCCTTCTCATTTGGTGACCAAAGTATTTGAGCTTCAGTTTCATTATCTGGCCTTCCAGGGAACAGTCAGGGTTGATTTCTTTTAGGATTGACTGATTTGATCTTCTTGCAGTCCAAGGGACTCTCAAGAGTCTTCTCCAGCACCATAGTTCAAAATAATCTATTCTTCGGCGCTCGGCCTTCCTTATAGTCCAACTCTCGCAGCCATACATGACTACTGGGAATACCATTGCTTTGACCATGCGGACTTTTGTTGGCAGGGTGATGTCTCTACTTTTTATCATGCTGTTTAGGTTCGCCATCGCTTTCCTCCCAAGGAGCAGGCATCTTTTAATTTCATGGCTGCTGTCACAGTCTGCGATGATCTGGGATCCCAGGAACGTGAAGTCTGTCACTACTTCCACGACTTCCCCTTCTATTTGCCAAGGAGTGATGGCGCCAGATGCCATGATCTTAGTTTTTTTGATGTTGAGCTTCAAGCCCACTTTTGCGCTCTCCTCTTTTACCCTGAGCAAGAGGCTCTTTAGGTCCTCTTCACTTTCTGCCATTAGAGTGGTATCGTCTGCATATCTGAGGTTGTTGATCTTTTCCCCAGCAATCTTAATTCCCGCTTGTGATTCATCCAGGCCAGCATTTCGCATGATGTACTCTGCATATATATTAAATAAGCAAGGTGACAGTATACATCCTTGTCGTACTCCTTTTCCTATGCTGAACCAATCAGTTGTTCCATATCCGGTTCTAACTGTTGCTTCTTGGCCCTTATACAGGTTTCTCAAGAGACATGTGAGGTGGTCTGGTACTCCCATCTCTTTAAGGACCTGCCATAGTTTGTTGTGATCCACACAGTCAAAAGCTTTAGCATAGTCAATGAAGCAGAAGTAGATATTTTTCTGGTACTCTCTTGCTTTTTCCATAATCCAGCGAATGTTGGCAATTTGATCTCTAGTTCCTCTACCTCTTCGAAACCCAGCTTGTACTTCTGGTAGTTCTCTATCCACGTACTGTTGAAGCCTAGCTTGTAGGATCTTGAGCATGACCTTGCTAGCGTGTGATATGAGTGCAATTGTGCGATAGTTTGAACATTCCTTGGCATTGCCCTTCTTTGGGATTGGAATGTATACTGACCTTTTCCAATCCTGTGGCCACTGTTGCGTTTTCCAACAGTGCGCTTTGGGGGGCGGCGTTCCCCCTGGGGCCTGATTCCGCGGCGGCAGACATCGGGCCTCCGAAGTGGGGGTTTACCCGCCCCCCACCCCCACTTGGCAGCCCTACTCTGCTGCGAGGAACTTACAGTCTCTAGGTCAACAGAATGGGTGCAAAAGTTGCACTACATTTTAGGTTTGTTTCAACAGAAGATGCAAACTAAGGGGGTTCCGTTTACACAAGCAAAACAAAGTTGCCAACCAATCTTGCTTATGGGGAAATGGGCTTTTGTTCCTGTCACAATCCTGCTCTGGGTAACTTTGCAAGGTTTTTACTGTCAGACTTTCTCTGATACTACTGGATATAACTGGGTCAACCAGATTTCATTTTGGAGCCCAGTTCTGATAGCTCTAATCATCCCACCCTTTCTCTGCAGCACACCTTGGTGGGTAGTGATTGGTTCCTTCTTGGCTTTCTGTGAACAGTAAGAAACTATCTAGCAGGAAGGTATGGACTGGCTGCATAGACAAGCATTTAGCCATGTTGATAAAAAGGAAGAAAAAATGTAAAACATTCAAAGTATCCCCCCCCGAACTTTTAAGACTATGAACTTTATGTTAATGTACTGCAGTAAATGTGTTTATAAAAATTTAATCTAAATTTCCCCTTCCTCAGTTTGGATGCCCAAAACGTTTTACGTCGCTACACCCAACTCTATACACAAACCCATTAAAATGATGATAAAATATATCATAAACCATTCTGAGATTGTAAAGTACACAAGAGCCATTACATCAGTGCTCCATCAGAAATGGCTAAGCTCCCAAAAGATGGGGAAGAGGAGTAGAAGACACCGACTTGTCCAAGGCAATTAGCAAATCTGTGTCTGATTTAAGAGGCTTACAACTTCACTTGAATGGAGTACATGCTGGCTTTTATATCGTCTACATTCACAGAGGCATCAAACCCATTTGTTATGAGGGGCAAGATCTGACATAAATGTCACTTGTTGGGCCATGTGTGCCATAAGATGTAATGCCAGGTAGAGGAGATGTAAGCTTTATAAAGGACTCAGGCAAATCCAATTGATGATATTATTTTTTATGCAAAATACAAACATGCTTAAAACACTGACATTCTTACAGTATTTCCTTAAAATATCTCCCTGATGCTCACCCTCCCACTTCCAACCCTCACTACTCATTAGTACTGGGAGAGGATGCAGGGACATAAGGCACAGTTTCTGTCATCTGGCAATAAAGGTAATGACCAGGGCTATTTTTGGGCAGGAACGCACAGGAACGGAGTTCTGGCTGGCTCCCGAGTTGGGCACGCCCAGCAGGAACTCATTAGCACAATAGGCCACACCCAACAACAGGAACTCATTAGGATTGGCTACATTAGGGGTGTGTGGCCTAACATGCAAAGGAGTTCCTGCTACAAAAAAAGGCCCTGGGTTTTGACAACAAACAAGGTAAACAGAATAACAAGCAAAAGGTGGGTGTGGCTGGATGACCACACTTCTGGTAACATGTGGGTGCGGCCTAATGTGGTAATGAGCTGTGCTGTCAGGGATGTGGCCCAATATGCTAATGAGTTCCTGCTGTTGGGTGTGACCTATTATGCTAATGAGTTCCTGCTGGGCTATTTCTACAAAAAGAGCCCTGGATGACCAGTTGCTCATGGGCCAGATAAGAGCCCTGGATGGGCTGGTTCCAGCCAGCAGGCTGTATGTTTGACACCCGCGGTCCACAGAATAAATGGCTGGGGCTGTTCTTTCTTTGGGAGCAATGGTGATGTCTTCATTTGGATTGCCACTCCTACAGTGCATAATAACATGCTTATGTTTGAAGACACTCCACCTGGACAGCAGCTGGGTGATCTTTTTGTTCGCGATCATGTTTAAAATGTTGTTGTCTTTTTGGGGGGGGCAGAGGGGATTTTTTATTGCATTTTTTTATATACTACAAACTACAATGAAAAATTGGGAAGGGGTAACTGTATCTAGGGAGAAAGGAAAGAAAACCACAACTAACTAAAACCCCAAGAATAGGAGATCATCACAACAGCTTGTATAAATGTTAAATTGCTAATATTACTTTGAACATAGTCGGCTATGCTAATTTTTTTTATCTTTTTAGCCAAAGTTTTAACCATTCAAGAGAACCCCCAGAGCATCCCACAATAAAACTAAAGTTTAAAGGCACACTTCAGAGTCCTTCAGCCTTCATTTTGTCTTATCTTTTCTAATCCT
>NW_015159712.1:786218-802883 GCF_001447785.1 Gekko japonicus
TGGATTGTTTACTTTTATGAAAACTTGCTAAAGTCTCTGAAATATGCCCATATGCTTATCCGCCCTCTGGTAAGTCTCTCAAAACAGATTTCAATGCTTTTTCTTCCGCTCCCTCCGAAGTATTTTGTTGTTTAGTTCATGTGTATGGGAGGGACCCCTCCCCTGCTTGCTTTTCTCACCGTTCCCAGGGGGTAGCTTTTTTTTTAAATTCTCGTTTCACTTTAACCCGACTCACAGTTCATTGTTGGTCATACGACCTCGCTCGGCATATATTTAAAATGCTGGATCTCCGATGCTTGTCCTGGTCAGTGGCTCTAGAGCCATACGGACACTCAGTGGCAGGACCGTCGGGTGGAGGAGTGCCTCAATTCCCCAGCATCGCGCTGGCGAAGAGGCCACCCCTCAAAAGCCCCATGACTAGGAGCCTTTTGCCAAGGCTCTGGGCAAAACCTGTCACCCCCTCCTTTCCACTGGTGCACAGATCACATCCCCGGGAGGTCCGGGAGATGCATCTGCCAGCGTGTCGCCGTAAACCGGAAGCCTAAAATATTGATGTCTGATGCAGCTGTGAAAGGAAGCAGAGTTCTTACCAAACAGAGCAGAGCTTCTACAGGGCTAAGTGCTCAACTGCTACTACACAGCATGTGAAATTGAATGCTACTGAGTAGGACTAGGGTTGCCAACAGGCCTGGAAGAAGAAGAAGTAGAGGACGAAGGAGGAGGAGGAGGAGGAGGAGATTGAGTAGGACTAGGGTTGCCAACAGGTCTGGAAGAAGAAGAAGTAGAGGATGAAGGAAGAGGAGGAGGAGATTGGATTTAAACCTCACCCTTCACTCGGAGTCTCAAAGTGGCTTACAATCTCCTTTCCCTTCCCCTCCCCACAACAAACACCCTGTGAGGTAGGTGGGGCTGAGAGAGCTCTTTCAAGAACTGCTCTTTCAAGAACAGCTCTGACAAAACTATGGCTTGCCCAAGGTCATCCAGCAGGTGCAAGTGGAGGAGTGGGGAACCAAACCTGGTTCTCCCAGATCAGAGTCCGTGCACTTAACCACTACACCAAATGTCCTGTCCTTTTAAAGAGGCTTAATGTTTGAAATGAGCCTTTTCATGGCATGGGGTAAATGACATCAATTGGTGAATAGCATCCCATTAAGGCTCTTTTAAAGGGACAGGACATTTTTTTTCTCCAGGCAATTGGCAAGCTTCAGTCAGATCACTAATCCATCTTGCTCAGTTCTGCCACCTCTGACAGGCAATAGCTTCCTAGGCAATGGCTGAGACAGGTCTTTTTTAAGATCCTTATAACTGGAGATACCTGACAACTGTAGGGAACATGTCTGAGAAGCCTGTGTATGTTGGCACCCATGTTGCAGTGAAACAATCATGTGCATCCACTGCCATGTCCAGCAATCAATTTTGGCATGTCCCTGCAGATACTTGAAAACCGGTATTTGTAGAGGCATACTTTTTTTTATTTTTTTATTTTTTGCCATAGCTATGACACTCAGAGGGTGGTGAGAACTGGCCCTTGGTGAAGCCAGTAGCTAGGAACCTTTCTTGCATGCTGTGTGAAATCAGTGTTTGTAATATCTCTCCTAGAGATTCATTACTCTTTCTTGTGGTCAGACACATTCACAGCCTTGTCACCTCCTGCTCCACTGATCTCATGGCAGATGCTAATGAGTCCCATGTGCTGCTATGGCCAGCAAACTGAAGCGTGTTTGCTAATGGCTCCCAAGCTGTCAGAAGTTCTCCATCTAAAGCCTTCCATCCTTATTTGTATCAAACCATGCTTGGTGACATAAACTTGGCTCTTTTTCATTTTCTCTCCCACAGTCCATCTCCTTGGACTTGTCTTCTCCCACACTGAGTTTACTGGTCCCCGCATTGCAAGATCTGTAAGCACTGATTCTTGAAATAATGCAAAACTATTCCCACTGCGGGGAAAAGAGAAAATGTAGACCACATGCTAGGCACGTGGCAGGAGCTGTGCACTGAGATTCAGTGAAGGGTGTCATGACAGACAGCAGCATTTAAATGTTCAGCAGAAAAGATGCGTGCCAGCCTTTTACAGTCTCGAGGGAGCCGGTTTCGATCCATTTACCAAGGTTCCTGCAGTTTCCATTTGAAAACCAGACAAAACCCATACCCACAGATGCCTGCAAAGTGAAGTTTGAGGGAGAGCAGTGCCAGTGATGAACAAGTAAAGGGATTGAGTTATGAAGGGAATATTAAAAGACGTGGCAAAGACAACGGGATGATGCATGAAATGCCGGTGTATGCAAGCAGGCTAGTCTGAAGGTTCTCTTTCTTTCTCTCTAGTGTCAGCAAGTGGGAACCAACTACAGTTTCTATCCAGGGGGCATGGAAGCTGGTGCCTTTAGAAAATTAGGCTTTTGTTTAGCGGAGATCCAGTGCAATCTTAATTAGGTTTTCCTTTAGCAGAGTTCCTGTACAATCCCAAACAGAATTATAAGCCTATTGGCTTCAATGGACTTAGAAAGGTGTAACTCTGTTTTGGACTGCATGGCAAACCTGGTGGAGGGAACACTTAGCCTGGGGGACACCTGGGTCCCAATACCTGCTCAGCACTGAAGCCGCCTGGCCAATATGTGATGTCAGAATATAAGTCACGTTGGATCAGACCAAACATCCCATCGCCCACAGTAGCCAAGCAGATACTCTTAGGCATCCTGTAATGCTGGACAGGAAGGTAAGAGCCCTATTCTGCAGCTACTGCTGCCCAGCAACTAGGAGGCAGTGAAATACTGCCTCGGGACGCGAGGGTGCCTTTTTAGGTAATAGCTATTGATAGACTTATCTTCCATGAATTTGTCTAATCCTTTTCAAGACCATCTAAGCTAATGACAATCGCCACATCTTGTGGCAACAAATTCTACATGCTAATTATGCACTGTGTGAAGGTGTCCTGTGTCCACAGTCACCAGATGCTACTGCAACGGGAGAGGGAGAAAGTGTTCTCTTGCTACACTTTCTCTATCCCCTTCGTCATTTTATCAGCCTCTCTCACGTCTCCCTATAGTTGCTGTCCTCGCAGGGAATGTTTTCCAGCTCTTTGACAATTTTGGTTGCCTTTCTTTCTGTGACTTTTCCAGTTCTAGAATCTCCCTTTTTGAGGAAGGGTGACCAGAACAATACAGAATTCCAAATCTGGCTGCACCATATATGTATATAAAGGCATTATGATGATGACAGTTTTATTGTCAACCTCTTTCCTTATAATTCCTAACATGGAATTTCCTTTTTGTTTTTTAATCGTGGCTCACACAGAGAAGACATTTTTATTGAAAGAGCTGCAACAATCCCAAGCTCCTGACTTGCCCAAGGTCATTACTTCAGCCTCTATCAGCTTGAATTCCCTGGGCATCATTTTACATTTACAGTGATGTTGGGTCACACAGGTGGGGCAGCCATGTTGGTCTGAAGCAGCAGAACAAAGTTTGAATCCAGTGGCACCTTTAAGACCAACAAAGTTTTATTCAACTTTGTTGATCTTAAAGGTGCCACTGGACTCAAACTTTGTTCACTCAGTTTGGACAGATGCTTTTTGAATTGTTTGCTGCCCATTTGGATGTTTACCATCCTGAACAGCATGGTATGACTGGCAAACCTGACTGCTCGCTGTGACTAGAGATTACTTTAAACTAAATTAAATCTCAATGCCAGTCCCCTCTGTTTCCTGGTTTTTTAACAGTTACAAGTCCATAAGACGTTTGCCTCATCTGCTCAATTGAGTCAACAACCATATCAGATATCACAAGGATGATCTTGCTATGAAAGTGCCTCTTGTCAGAACATCACTCATATTGTTCAAGAATGGCCAAGATTCTGGATACCCTGCACAGGTGGACTTACTTGCTAAAACTGAGTAGTAATGGGGCTCTGGGCTTCCTGGAAGGTCTTCCCTCTCTTGTGGGAGCTGATTTTGGTCATATGTAAAAGGCAGTTGTGCCCAAAGACTTTTTCAATATTCACATATTTCAGGGGTGATCCTTGGTACTGCAGAAATTATCTAGAGTTCAACTAAGGGTTGCCAACCTCCAGGTGGTAGCTGAAGATCTCCTGCTATTACAACTGATCTCCAGGTGACAGGGACCAGTTAACTAGGAGAAAATGGCTACTTTGGAAGGTGGACTCTATAGCAGTGGTGTCAAACATGTGGCCCGCAGGCCGGATCCAGCCCGCACAAGACTCAAAACCAGCCCCTCAAGCAACTTCCTTCTCCTGCTTCCTTTCCCAGGGCTGCTCCTGCAGCTACACCCTAGCTTGCTTTCCCCAGCTCTCTCAGTGGTTCTTTGCTTCCTGCTTCCTATTTCCTGCATCTTGCCTCCCTCCCTCCCCCTCTCTCCCCCTCTCCCTCCCTCTCCCCCTCTCCCTCTCTCTCTCACACACAGACAGAGTGAGTTCCATGGCTGCTTCATGCTTCATGCAGGAGAGATACAAAGACAAGTCTCTCTCTCTCTCTCTCTCTCTCTCTCTCTCTCTGTCTCCCTCTCCCCCCTCTCTCTCTTCCCCCCCAGACTCTCTCCCCCAGAGAGAGAGAGAGAGCTTCTGCTTCCTTCTCCAGGGCTGCTCCTCCTCTTTTGGGGTGGTAGGTGAGGAAAGAGAAAGACAAAAGTTGGAGTGCCATTGCAGCTTTAAGACCAACAATGTTTTATTACAGGTATAAGCTTTTGTGTGCAAGCATACTTCTTTGGAGGGAGGGAGGGAGCAGGGCCGGCTCACCCTCTAGGCAAAGTAGACTTTTGCCTAGAGTAGCGAGGCCACGGACCCTGGAGGTGGCCGCCGAAATGTCCTGCTGCCTTTACCCATGCATAAGTCAAACAATGTAAATATGGCTGTTCTGGTTACATTGTTCTGTTCTGGTTACATTGTTTGACTTATGCATGGGTAAATTCAAGAGCTGTGGTTCCAGAAAAATTTATGCCTGAAGAAGATTCGCAGGTTATGCCCAGGAGGCGTGTTGCTAGGCCTGGTTGCTAGGCCTGCTTGCTAGCTGAATCCCCTCATGGGAAAATACATCTACTAGGCTTGCTTGCTAAGCTGAATCATCACAGTGAGAAATACAAGCTGCCTGCTAGCTTTACCTGATGGATCATCACTTGGGAAATGTACAATAGGTTGCTGCATTGTTCGGTACAAATAGCTGTACATTGGTAATTATCCTCCATCAGGAAGAATACAGTTGGACTCTTCATGTTATATAATTTAGTTTGAAAGTGTTTGAAATGTGATGTTGTAGTTTGAAAGTGTTTACAATACACTAGAGTTGATGTTGTGTATAAAAAGCAAATATATTTAGCTATAAGTACATGTGGAAATTGTGTTTATTATTTCAACACGGTGTTTTCTGTGTTTATCTAACTTAGTGTTCCCTGTGTGCTTGTTATAAATTAGAAGCAACCTGACAGCCCATCACACACACACACACACACACAAACACATACACACGCACAGGCACAGTCTATCCTTCCTCCAAGCACCTCCATGGTCCCCCCTGTTTATCCTCCCAATACGCCTGTGAGATAAAATAGGCTGAGAAAGCAAGACTGACCCAAGGTTATCCTCTGAGCTTCAGGGTTAACAAGGGATTTGAACCAGTTCTCCCCAGTCTTACACTCTTGGCAGCATATTATACTTGCTTGTTTTTATCTGTTGGCAGCAGTGGAAATACCTGCAAGGCACGCAGCTGTCTTCCGTGGTCCCCCTTGACCCTCGCTAGGTGTCACCAGGTGTCCTAACATCTGTGGCAGTCCATGTGACCTGCTCATAAGACTCTCACGATTCTCACCAGTGGGCCCTGACCCACAGTTGAGGCCCTGCTCAACAGGTTCTTTGTCCGGTGGCTGCAAGCACACAGGGAGGAGATACCTTGCTGGCTGTCTCTTCTTTTGCACATCAGACGAATGATTTGCTCATCTCTGGTGGCATCTGGATGACAATACTGCCAACAGCCAGTGGCAAAATCCTTGCTTAAGAATCGAAGTGCAAAGGCACCAAGGTGCATCCACCTCCCTCACAGTGCAGCCGGAGGAGTTACCCTCTTCTACAACCCCTGATTCCAGTGGACTTTGAAGGTGTAACTCTGTTTGGGATTGCATTGCTAGTCCACCACACGTGCCATGTAGCAGTAGCTTCTTACATTCTGCCCCACCCCCCACCCCCCTCCAGTCACTGCAACCACCATCTGCTGTCAGGAGCTGCCCTGCCTTTTGTCTGATTGAAGGTACCTCTTTACAAAACCGCTAATGAAAGGCAGAGGAACAAAGCAGTGTGTGCTTTGTGTTCTGCCAAACAAGGGTTTGTAAACAGAAAAAACACAGCAATATCAAACCGAGTGCATGTTTCTGGGCCTGGCATGGATCCAGCTGTGCGATTTGGAGCGCCGCGATGCCTGGTTGCAGCTATTATAATTAAGAATTCGGGGTGGGTGGGGTGGAGGCAGTAGGACTGCAATGCCAGCCCTGTTGCTATCTCTGCTATTTTTTTTAAAAAAACGGGTTGGCTGGATGAGGAAGGCTGGCCTCCCCGCCCTCGCTTTGCTACACTCACCACTTGGAGCCCGATTTAAATAAATGATGCAATTACTGGGAATTAACTAGAGGTGAGGGATTACTGCCAAAACAGAGCTTCCAATTTTCACCTTCATTGGATCTTCAGGGATTTGCTTTGCAATAAGAAGGGGGAAAATATATGTTCTTCTAGCAAAAACTTTGTTGGTATTTATATTGCTGCCTGATTCCTGCCCATGTCCTTTCTCCACTGCTTGATCACAGTTCTGTGTCAAAGACTAGTTATCTTCTGTCTTTCTCCAAGTGACTCTGGTTTCCCCCCCATAGACATGCAAGATTAGAAGATACCGCAAGCTCCAATCCCACTGCAGTCCCAAGTCAGGATCATGAGAATTATTTTGCTGATCCAGACAAGCTCCAGATAGTTTAGCATTCTGTTTCCTCTGGCAACCCTGCCAGACACCCTTAAAAGGGCACAAAGGGGGACTGAAAATGACGTAGGGTTGCCACCCTCCAGGTAGGGTCTGGAGGTCTCCTGGAATTGCAGTTTATCTCCAGACTAAGGAGACTTGTTCTCCTGGAGGAAAAGGGCAACTTTGGAAGGTGGACCCTATGGCATTAAACCTCCTGAAGCCCCTCCCCTCCCCAAACCCCACCCTTACCAAGCTCCACCCCCAAATCTGCAGATGATCTATTCTTCAAGATCCACAATTAGGGACTGAAGATGATGGCTGTCCTCTATTCTTTGTGCCAGTACCCGATACTCAGAGATATACTGTCTCTGAACATAGAGACTCTATTTAACTATCATAACAACCTCCATAAGCTTGTGTGTGTGCTTCTTTTTAAAGTACCCATTCACGCTTGTGGCCATCTGTACACATTGGGAATGGATATGTGTTTTTATGTTTTTATTGAATTACTCTCTACATACCTTATTTTAAATGTTTTTGATCTTGAAATGCTTTAATGTTTGATGCTTGCTGCCTTGGGGACTCAGTTCTCGTGGAAAGGCAGCATAGAAATGTTTTAATGAAACCCAGGAGTATGTCTTGTGTTAAGTACTTTCTTTTGTCACATCCGAGCTACCACCAATTAGCCCCTTGATTACAAGGGCTAAGAATGTGAGAAATAGTCGTATTCAGCTGAAACTATAGTTCATCTGCCTTAAACTTCTATTTCCAACAGCACTGAAGAAAATACCCCCCTCCATGGCCAGGGTACTTCTGGTAGAAATAGGGAGACTTCCAACAGAGAAGCAAGCAGGAACAGATCTCACAGCTCAGAAGCACCCTGCAGTGGGAACAGTGTCTTTGTTTTATGAAAGTTATTGTATTGCATTCATCTGGCACTGCCTTCCAGAATTTCTGGGTGACCCTCCAAGATGATTCTTTTGGCTAACTACTACCCTCCAACCAGCCGCCTGGTGTTAATTTATTCCTGTCACCAGCAGAATCTTCTCGAGCTTTTATCTTCAGAACAGTAGAGCATCAGGTATAACAGAGAAAGCTTCCATTCAAAGTAAATGAGAAGCTTCTCATCTGACTCCATATAGGGCATCTTTCTGTCATACAAACTACATTATAATGTTGTAGCCAAAGTGTTTCTCAATGAAATGCTGAGTGTAGCATGTGGCTGCCCCTAACCTGTGAACTTTAACATACATGCTCTGATCCAGTGATTTATGCACAGGAGCAGAAATGGGGTTGGAGCCAAACAGTGTTTCTGTTGATGGAAAAGGAAAGAGGGATCCCCACTGAACACCAAACAAAATTATGCTGGAGACCCTGGGCCCTGCATGTCCAAAAGCCATAAGGGAAAGGAACTCGCTATCATCATCATCACCACCACCACCATCACCAATCACCTATTCCCTATGATGTAAGGCTCTAGGCCAGGGCTGTCAAACATGCAGCCTGTGAGCCAGATCAGGCCCTCGGAGGGCTCCTATCCAGCCCACAAGGAACTGGCTGTCTTATACTTCTTTCTCCAACTCTTCTTCTACTGCTGCTGCATTGCAGCTTGCTTTGCCAGACTCTCTCAATCTCACAGGAGAGACAGATAAGCAAGCTTCTGTTCCCTGCACTGGCTGAGGCTCCTCCCCTTCCTCCTCCCAGGGGGAGGGAGGGAACAAGCCAGAGCTTGCTTCCTGGCCAGTCTGCCTCAATTGCACAGGAGAAAAAAGCACACCTTTCTTCCCCTCCATTGCCTGAGGCTCCTCCACTTCCTCCTGCCTTGCTTTGCTCAGCTGCCTCAGTTGCATGGGAGAAATACAAAGTACCTTTAAGACCAACAAAGTTTTATTCAAGGTATGGGCTTTTGTGTGCCTTCCTAGAGTGTGTGTTTTGTTGGGCTTGTTGTGCCAGGGCTCTCCTGGGTGCAACAAGGTTCCCTCCCCCTTTTCACTATATTCATGCCCTCATGATCCAGTCTTTCTCAGTAGGAAAGCAATGTGAACTATTTAGATAAGGAATAACAACAAGTCAGTGAGATGGATTAGGCTGAGAGTGTGTGTCCAGACCAAGTTCACCCAGCACATTTCCTTTGTAGACTGGGGATTTTGAACCTAGACTTCCCAGATAGTAAGCTGATACTGACCACTATACATTTCTGTCTCTCTATTCTTGCACTGCCTCATAGGAGTTGTAGTTATTTCTCTGGGAAAGATTATAGTTTTGTAGACAAACACATAGCCCTCAGTCTGTGTCAGGATGCCTTCTCATGTTCTTGACCAGCACACAAAGCAATTTATGTACAAAAGCTCGCAATGCCCAGCCATTTCATGTTTTCCCCTGAGTTCTAGGCTCAACACTGAGCATGAGATTTCTGTAATGAATGTCAAGAAATCAAACATAGGTTTGCAGCTTACAGATATACTTAAGATTGCTACAGCACAGACATTTTGATGCAATAATTCAGAGCAGGAGATGTCAGTTATCAGAGACTGTTAAATAAACAAAATATTGCAAGAGTGCTAATGTTTTAAGTGTGCTCTATTTAAATTTTTTAAAAAATCTTTGTGTTTATGTCCTTTATAAAGTTTATATCTCTGATACTGGGCATTACATTTTATGACACACATGGCCCGGCTCAACAAGGTCTCATTTATGTCAGATCTGGCCCTCATAACAATTGAGTTCTACACCCCTGCTCTAGGTGATGGACAACCATTGAAAACAATTTAAAAACAAAAATAAAAAAGGATGATTAAATTATATCAGATGGTGTCAGACAATTTCTTCACTACCCCACTCTGGACTGTGCTGCTGACTTGCAGGCAGGTGAGGAGAGGGCCGAAGCGAAGATGGAGGAAAAAGAAGAGGGAGAAAAAGATGAGGGTGCTGGCTGTGATGGAACCATCACTGTCCTCAACAAAAGGCCTGTCAGAACATCTTTACCTTACAGGCCCTGCGGAACTTCATTAAGTCCCGCAGGGCCCTGGTGGTATTTGGCAGAGAGTTTCACCTGGCTGGAGCCAGGGCTGAAAAGGCCCTGGCTGCGGTTGAGGACAGCTGCATGTGTTTAGGGCCAGGGACCACCAGTAGATTGTTCTCGGTGGAGCGTAACGCTCTACCGGAGACATACTGGAGGAGGTGGTCCTGAAGATATGCAGGTCCCAGGCTGCTCAAGGCCTTGAAAGTTAACACCAGAACCTTGAACCTGACTTGGTATTCCACTGGGAGCCAGTGTAGCTGGCGCAGCATTGGTTGTATATGTGCTGTCCATGGCATTCCCGTCAGGACTCTAACCACCACATTCTGGACCAGGTGGAGCTTCTGGGTCAGTCTCAGGGGCAGGCCAATGTAGAGAGAGTTACAGTAGTCTAGCCTGTAGGTTACTATTACATGGATTACAGTAGCTAGGTTGGGGCACCACAGGAAAGGGGCTAGTTGCTGAACTTGCATAGATGGAAAAACACTACCCTGGCAATGTTTGTGACTTGGGCCGCCATAGTTAGAGAGGCATCCAAGGTCATGCCCAAACTCCTGATGGATGGCACCAATACTAGTGGCACCCTATCAAGAGTGGGAAGTCTATGCCCCAATGCTGAAGGCCATCCCCAGCCATAGAACCTCCATCTTTGTCAGATACTGGCTGATTTTGCACTAGAGCTGCCTTGCTGTTGTGCCGCCGTTTGCCCCAGTTCTATTGGTCAGTTTCACACCCGAAGCCACGGGGCTGATTTTGACCCACGGCTTCACCCGATTTCCCCTGCAGTTTCGTGATCCTGTTTTTTGAGGATTAACGAAACTGCGGAGGAAATCGGGCGAAGCCACGGGTCAAAATCAGCAGCGTGGCTTCGGGTTTGAAATTGACCAATAGAACCAGGGCAAATGGCGGCGCAACAGTGAGGCAGCTCTAGTGCGAAATCATTCTCAGTCTCAACCTGCTCTTTTTAAACCATGGCCTCCAAACCCTTGGCCAGATTATCAGGCGTGGTATCCAGGTGGCTATCCAATAGCAGATAAAGCTGGGTGTCATCAGCACACTGTTTTTTTTAATTTCATTAAGAAAAATATTCAAAGATAACATCAGTTAGTGACAAAACATCAACCAATAACAGAGCATAAACAAAACATCAACAACAGAATTGAGATACCTATACAAGGCAGACTTCAGTATTACCTTATACAGAACTTAATGGTGTCATCAGCACACTGGTGACACTGAAACTCTACACCAGCTGGGTGAAGGGGTGCATACAGATGTTAAATAACATTGGAGAGAGGACTGCTCCATGGGGAACCCCATACATTAGGGGGTAGCCAGGTGACACCCTCTCCCCTATCGCCACCCTCTGTTCTGACCACGGAGAAATTAGGGAAACTATTGTAGGGCTCCCCCATGAACTCCCACATCGGTGAGGCAATAAGTTAGAAGATCATAATCAACTGTGTTGAATGCTGCTGTGAGGTCTAACAGCAGCAGCGCCGACCTGCCTCGATCCAGCTGATGATGGAGATTGTCTGCCAGGGCAACCAACACCGTCTCTGTCCCATGGCCAGGGCTGAAGTCAGACTGGAATGGATCCAGTGCCAACATGTCATCCAGAAAACTCTGGAACTGCCCAGCAACCACTCCCTCAATCACTTTACCCAGAAATGATAAGTTAGAGACCGGGCAGTAATTGGCAGGATCCTTTGGATCCAAAGATGGCTTCTTCATCCCTCCTGTAAGCCCTCTGGATACATTACTGTCATCCTAATAGGTGATTCTTATTCCTATTTTATAAGAGGAGAAACTGAAGTTGAGTATGGTAAGCATGGATCTGAGCTTGGGTCTCTCTGGTCCTAGTTCCACACTCTAACCACTGCACATACTGGATGCCTGACTGAGCTAGCTTGCCAAACTGGCGCTATCACTGGCTTTCTAACTTTGCATATCTGTCACGCAGGCATGCTTGAATTTTCCTGATGCTCATTGCACGGCCGATCAGCCTTCCAGAAAATGAAGTTGGCTTCATTGCTCTACTTCACGCCTCTGTCCCTGCCTGCCCTTGTAGGGCCCTCCTCCAACCCTCCTTATCCCCATTACCTCCCCTGATGGATAAAGTAGGGAAATTATCATAATGATCTCTGACAAGGCCATATCAGGAACTATGCTGATAAATCTAAACAGACAGCTTACAAAAAAAAATCACAGCCTGTAATTTAATACAGGGCTATTAGCTTGGCCCAGAGAGAACCTGCCCTGCAGCTCCCCCCCCCCAGTAGTCTCCCTTCTTGGCCCCTCCTCATTAAATGGATTCATGCTTCAGTTCTTACAGTGGCTTCTTAGTGATACTTCGTATATATCCCAAGGGTACTTCTATATCTGGGGTCAACAACCGTTTATAATTAAAGATCCAAATGAAGTCAAAACTAAGAGCAATGGATCAACAAACAAAGAGCCAGTATAAGAAAGCCCATTTGCACAACTGAAAATATACAGCTTAACATTAATGACAATTAACATATTGATTAATAATCCACAAAGTTTCTGTTATCCCAAATACTGGTTGTTGTGAGCCCTTTATTAGGAACTGCACGCATGAGGTCTCACAATAAGTCATAAATGGACACAGGAGTACCCTGCACAGTTGTTTGGTGCAATGGCATAAGCCTGTGCATGGTTTGCACTTTGGTTTCTAGCAGCTGTTCACCTCTGCCACTTCCCTTATTGTAAAACATCTATGAGAACCCCCTGGTCCCTTGAAAGCCTTTTCTTGGTCCCTTAAAAGGGTCAGTTAAAAGTCTCCCTTCACATACTGCGTGATGTGCCCCCACCTGTCCCTCCAGAATCCCTTAACTTCAAGATTTCATTGTCTTTTTCAAAGAGCCAGATTTGCTTCCATACAGAGCAGACCCTTTTTCTATAGAAAACAGTAAAGTTAGCACCAAATCTAAAGAAAGCAGAACAGGAAAGACCTCAAAGCAGACACTTATTAATGTAGTTTTGGTTCAGTTATCGCCAGAGTTGTATGATGCTGCTGCTGGTCTGTTTGGGGAATAATAACTACAATATATACTGTGCACATAACAGTCTTTCCTTCGCCCCACAAGATTCTGGGAGCTGGAAGCTGGCTTGGAGGATGAGACTACTAATTCCCAACACTGTCTCTACAAATCCCAGGGTTCTTTGGGAGGAGCCATGTTTGTGGAATGGGTATAAAACCTATAGGTATGTAGTGAAGATGTCCCTCTGGTCTAGCAGCCCTAGGAGCCACCCAAATTTTCACTCAGTCTCACCCCCTCCTTCGTACAGCCCCCACACTATCAATTGCTCATACTGTCTGTTGCTGTAAGTAGGTCCCTTCCTCCTATGTAATTTTTGCATTTGTTTAAACTGTCATATTAGGAGCTCTGCTGTGCTTCACCCCTGGTTGGTATACAGATTTCTACAAGTCAAATCCTATCGCATTGTCTGTAGGATGTCCCATTATGTTGGTTGTATTCAAATTGCTGCATAATAATCCACCTTGAGTCCCAGAGAGAAAGGCAGACTACAAACAACGTAAATAACACTTATTTTTTAAAAGTTATTTAGCCACCTTTCCACCTTGCACCACTCAAAGCGGGTTACAATATAAAGAAAACAACCATCATAAAACTAATCAAAGGTGACACTTTAAAATCTCAACTAGGCCTGCCAGTAAATAAAACGAAACCAGTCAGTCTTCAACTGCCTCCTGAAGATCAAAATTGAGGGGCCCAGGCTCATCTCCCTGGGGAGGCTGTTCCATAATTTTGGGGCTGCCACTGAAAAGGCCCTCTCTGGTTTGCCCACCAGACAAGCTTGGATTAATGAGACAGTCAGGAGGGCCTCTCCCTGCAGTCTTAATTCCCAGGCAGGAACATATGGGAGAAGATGGTCCTTCAGATAACCCAGTCCCAAGCCTTGTAGGACTTTGAAGGACAAAACTAACACCTTGAACTGGATGCAGGAATGGATTGGTAGCCAGTGTACTTGTTGTAGTATCAGGGTCACATGCTCCCCATAATTGGCCCTGACCAGCAGTCTAGCCACAGTGTTCTGCAGTAGCTACAGCTTCTGAACACTCTTCAAGGGTAGCCCCAAGTAGAGTGCATTGTAATAATCCAGTCTAGATGTAGCTAAAGCCTGGTGCACTGTGGCTAGATCTGACTGACCTAGGAACAGGCCCAGCTTGATGCATCAGCTGAAGCTGGGCAAAAGCACTCCGAGTTGTTGATGCCACCTGGTTTTCTAAGATGACTGCTGTATCAAGCAGCACTCCCAAGCTTGCTTTTCAGTGGCTCAGAGGTTAAGACGCTGAGCTGCAGACTAGAATTAATTACTCTGTCTCTGTCCCATTCCAGTGCCATAAAGTTCTGGACCCATTTCCCAGTGTCATCTTTTTGATGGTCAAAGGAGATACCCTCATGTTTTTTTCTCCAATAGAGAAACTGGTCGGATCCATCCCTCTGAGGCAGCTGTCAGGCACAGTGATTGTTGTAAATTAGCTCTGTAATGATTCATGAAAAGGCTTTCAGGTTGTGTGGAAGCACATCCTCAAATACAAGAAATAAGGAACTATAGAAACTGGTGAGGTATCCTGGAAAGCTAGTAAGAACTGTACATTTCAGAAATTGAAGTGGCCCAGGATAATTTGGTGCCAGAGCTGGTTTTATGTCCTTCAGGATTCACTAGGTGCTGAAATGTGTGCAGTGAACCTCTCCATACTGGAAGCCCTCCAGGTCAACATTGTGACTTGAAACTGATTCTCTAAGAATGGAGGAGAGAAAAGAAAGCAGAACAATCAAGACAAGTCAGGAATTGAGGAGTTACTGAAAAAAAATGAATTAATCATGTACAGAGAAAGAGAAAAATGAATGTGGAAATAAATGAGAGCTCTGGGTATATGAAAGAGAGAGAATGAGAGAAAAGGAAGGGACACAAAAGGAGGGTGAAGAAAGGTTGAACAAAGGGAGGGGTGGCACGCCATACACTCTTTTTGCCTGCTGTTTGCTTCTTTTCAAATTAAAGGGAAATGTGTGCTGTGTATCCAGTCTTCCCAATAATCAAATCTAGCAGCAGTTTGAGCAGTTTGAGCTAGGAGAAGAGTGAACATCCTGCTGCGCTGTGTTTCCAGGTACAGTCTCCTTTGGAAGAGACTTTGGGTGCTTTTCTAGCAACCTGTTTAGTTGCAAGTGCTTTAGGCTGACAAGGTCTCCAAAAGAGCACAGCATTAAGCCCACTGGAGCTGCAGCGAGTCCCCAGTACTTGTTTAGCACCCTGTATTGACCTTCTCTGCCAGGCATAACCTGCTGCTCAGCACTGCCTCTCAGAGGGGTTGTTACAGGTGAGGGAAGGGATGGCCCACCCCACTCTTGTCCTGGCTTCCTTTAACCTCTTTCTTCCAGCTTTGTCTAGTCCAGAAGATGGCCCCTTATCTTGGCTGATCAGGCCACCTGGATGCATGCCACAGTAACATCAAGACTAGACGACTGTAATGCACTCTGTGAGAGCCTGCCCTTGGAGTTGATACAGAGTGCCACAGCTTGCTTATTATTACCAGATCCAGTTCAAGGAAATGGCACTTTCAGAGGGTGGACTATGGCATCACATCCCGGCTGAGCTCCCTCTCCTCTCCAAACTCCTTTTGGTACCACTTAAATCTGCAGGGATTTCCCAAACTGGAGTTGGCAGTCCTACACATGGCATCCATTTTTTGGTAGTGCCCATTACCCTTCTCTAATATTCCAAAAGTGCTTACAGGCTCAACAAGGCTGGGGATCCCAAGCTTGTGGGCTCACTAAAGCTCTGACCTCAATAAAAGGATTAATCTCTAAGGTGCCACAAGAGTCTTGGTTGTTTTGGCTGCAGCAGACTAAGGTCCTCTCCGTACTTGGATCCATCCCTGGGTTTATCAGAGTTCAACTTGCAGCACAATACTCAGCTATCCACCTAGAAGCCAGCAGCTAGCAGACTCTTCTGCTCTAGAAAAAGAGACATTTCTGCATCCTGCATAGCAGAACAGCATGGCTCATAAGGTTTTTTGAAGCTCAGAAGACTATTGCCCTGAAGCATAGCTGGGGACAGTTGTGCTCTTAATGAAAAGGCAGATGGAGCTATACCTACCCTCTTGCCTCGAAGGTTGCTCTCTCTTCTGATCACTGGTCTGCTACTGTGACGTCTTCTATATCCTGCTGGACTATACCAGACTTTTCAATCAGAACTGTAGCTTTTTTCTAAGAGTGGTTGAAGCAAAGGATTTTCAGGGTGTCAGGCATGCTGCTTCAGTGCACTGACATTCAGAGCCAATCTACACCATAAATATATAAAAACATTTTATAGTAGTTTCTCTCTTATGTTTTCCTAAAAAGACTCCAATGAATTATCATCTAGTGAAGGCAGAGGCCCCTAGCTCTCTCACAGAAGCATGGTCTCCTGGGATTAGGGAACATAATGTAGAGATGGCAGCCTCAAACACTGAAGAAGTGTCCATGCACATGAAAGCTTATACCATGAATAAAACTTTGTTCTTCTTAAAGGTGCCATTGGATTCAAACTTTTTCCTGCTTTTTCAGACCAACATGGCTACCCGCCTGAATCTAGCCTCAAAAAACGTAAGGGAATTCTGCCAAACTGTGTGTTGATTACCACTTTCAAAATGGCAAATTGGGGATCAGAT